>NC_092874.1:484314755-484630588 GCF_028372415.1 Notamacropus eugenii | reverse complement strand
CAGCACTCTACAGAGTCTGCATATAAGCTACAATTATGTTCACAGTGGAACCACACAGGGAAGGTTCTCCGAGGTTCACCCTATCATGTCCCACCTGGCTGCTTTCCTGGACTTCATAGTCTCCAGAAAGTCATCACTCTGCAGATGACATCCACTCTGAGACTCTCGCCTCCTTAGATCACCTCCCTCGTGCTTCCCCTGTGTGGTCTCCCCCATTAGATTGGGAGCTCCCTGGGGGCAGGCGCCATCTTGTGTCTTCCTTTGTGTCCCCTCACTTAGCACAGTTCCTGGCACATAGTAGGTACTCAGTGGTTTCTGACTCTCGATTTCGGTGGTCATCTTTGCCAATGCTCATCATACATAGCCTCATATCAGATGAATGGAGGGATGAATGAATGAAAAAGTATTATGAAATGATCACAAGTGTCAAGGAGTGTGCTAACACAAATAAAGGCAATGAAGGTGGCCCCTGATTGCAAGGATCTTCCATGTAATGGAGAAGCAGCACAAAGAGTGAAGTTGGAAGGATGGGGTTACTTTCAATGACCAGTGGTGTGTCATGCCAGTGGTATGCCTGGGAAGTCTGCACAGCCCAGTTCTGGACCAGATAAAGAGAAAGGGACCCCATCTACTGCAGGCAGATGCAGGCATGCAGCACAGAATGCCCCAGGGGTATTTGGCAGCCTGGTTCCAGGCAAAATAAAGCAAAAACTCAGCTATCGGAGCCCGGGTTCAAGCAGGGACAGGACAAGGGGAGAGGGTCACAGGGCAGGTTCGTCCTTAATGTTCTTTTCTAAGACACCAAATAAAAGGAAGGTAAGCTGGGGACCATATTGAAGGGACCCTGACCCCTAGAGTGTCTAAAGGAAAGCTATCAGGTGGAGAAGTGCCTGGAGCCAAGGACTGAGGACAGTTAGCCCAGAAGGATGGATTCCCAGGCATTGTCACAGGCAGCAGCGTTAGCCTTGTTTTGCTTGGTTCCCCGGGTCAGAGTTTTGAGCAAAGAGGTAGAACGGGCTTGATGTCAGGTCACCCCTGAGACTGTTGGGCCCTTGTAGGACACGGGGGGCTCCCACACTCACTAGGGTCTTCAAGGACAGGCTGGACAGATCTTGGTTGGGAAAGGTGTCATCCAACCTCTGAAATGCTATGATGGCAGCAGTGTGCTCCAGGGTGCCCATGGGGCCTGTCCACACCATTGCATTTCAGGCCTACAACTACTCTGTCTGGAAGCCTCTGAGAGTTTTATTATCCCCATTATATACATAAAAGGAAACTGAGGCCCCAAAAGTGAAACATTTGCCTGTGGACAAACAAGTAGTTGGTGCTGAAGGTAGAATTTGAACCCAGCTCTTTCTGACACCAAGTCCATCACCCTGAATTTTCTACTAGGGCATGATAGACAGAGAGACTTTGGGGCTCTGGAGGCTGCTGAAACGAGGCAGTGACAGGTGACATTGATCTGAACAGAAAAAGGGGCCTGTCATGCTGAGTCAGTTCTGGAGACCCCAAGCAGGGTCCCTGGGGGAAGCCCCCCCCAGAACAAATTAGTCATTGAGTCATGACAAGCTACTCTGAAAACCTTGGTCAGGGAACTGGCCCTCTGAGCTGCTCTAGAGCCGAGGTCTCTGCTGGTGACTCGTGCCTGGGGTTCTGAGATGGGGTCAGGCCTAGGGGCCAGCAAAGGAGGGAGTCTTGATGCATCGAGTCATTCCACTTCAGAACTGAATGGGGGCCTTGGGGAGATGAGAATGTCCTGATTTTCTAACTTGTATTCTGCCTCTCCTGCTTTCTCAGACTGGCACATGCCCATCCCCACATGACCTTGAAGATAAGAAATCTATCCACAGATGACCCTGAACAACTTTAGTCAAACTTCACACTGCCAAACCACCAGGAGGCCAGCGGCTGAACAGGCTGCCAAAGTTAGAGCCTGCTCAGACCAGCTTGTGAGAGCCAGTTGTTAAATTTTCAGTGAGAGCATTTATACCTCAGAAATTGGCAATGGCTACAAATCAGGGCTTGGCTTAGTGCTTTGTTGATTAATTAAACTCAATAAAGTGAAAGAGAAAATGTTAAAGACACCCATTAAACTCCAAAGTGCTCTCCGTACATCCTGCCTACCCAAAGAGCTGGTTATTAAACATTTACCAGCACACAACTCGCTGGACAAAGGCCTAAAAACCAGAAAGAATAAAATCAGGATGAGCCCAGACAAATCAACTTACTCAGTGCCACTCTCCACCATCTGGGTCAGGAGGGAGATGCCATCCAGATTGATAAACTCCTGGGCAAACGTGATGTCCCGGGAGTAGCTGGCTAAATCTTTCAGGGCCTCCAACTTGGCGTCCATGCTCGAAGACTGGATCCTCTCGTGGAGCTGCTGGGCATTTTGAGCCTCCCCAGGAACAGAAAAGGAACACAGAAAACCTCACAAAGGGAGCAGTAGACCTACCACCTGGGGGGGGGAGTGGGGGCCCTACTCCTGACTTCAGTCCATGGGCTTCTCCCTCCTATCCCAGGGTTCCAGGAATGGGAATTAACAGTATCTTTTGGCAGGGCCCCCAGGGTAAGAGAGAGGGAGATGGGCAACTAGGAACTCAGCCCCTCCAAACCCCCACCTTACCTGGGGATGGGCTGGGTCCCTGACACTATAGACCCCAATGTATGGGCCTAGCGAGCCCCTAGGTGCCCCAAGGTTCCAGCATCCCCACCCTTCTCTGGGGCCTAAGTGCCCAAACAGGCCAGATGCCCAGGAGGAAGCTTCCCTGGCCACCTCACTGGGGGTTTTCTCTCCCAGAGAGCCCTCCCTCTGAGCCTTTCCTTCACAAGTATACTAACTGGGGGAGATTCCAAAGACCCCTCAAGAACAGGCCCCATAAAGCCTGGAATCCTTCCCTGAAAACCTCTCCACTTGGCTCTTGGAAGGAAGGTGGTGGGGGACTTGCATCCAGTAACAGCAGCCCCATTCCTCTTTACATTCAGCCCCCTCCCTCCACTCTACCCCCACTCCAACCTAAGGGCATTCAGTATCATGGTGGAGGAGGAGAAGGAAACGGAAATATATTTTTCTTGTAAAATTACCTAAAGCAAAGTCTCAGAGGGCAACTGTCTGGCTCTGGAGTCAGTGGCTATACCTATTCCCTGTATGATAAGTTCCTTCACCTTTCTGGGCCTCACTTTCCTCATCTGTCAAAGGAAGGGCTTAGACTTTGCTTCCAGCTCAGAGTCCATGAGCCAAAGCCCAGCTGCTGAAGCCATTATCCAACTCAAAACTCCAGCCACTGATACCTCGGACAACAGCCCACATTCTCTACGAGATGCTGTTTTTCTCATCATGACTGGTACAAAGGATGCTAAGCCCATCAAAGAAGACCTATGCTTGTAATTTAGGGTAGGCTCTCCATATTAAATGGTCTGACCATTTAATATGGCCCTTGAGGTCACCCCCCCTCCCTTATTTTATAGGTGAAACTGAAGGACAGAGGGGTTTGCTAGCTTGTCCAGGGTCATCCAGCTAGAAAATTTCTGAATTGAACTCAGGTGTTTGTGACTCTAAGCTCAAGGCCCTATTCGTTGTCCTGTGCTGCCTCTCAAAGTACATAGACACAAGCACCAGTAACTGGAGAATCTCTAGGTCAAACAAAGACCAGAAGCAATTTTCAGAGGATGGAGTCAGGCTACAATGCCTTGGCAGTCCCCAGAGGGATGGGCTGTTCTGGGACAGCTTCCTCTGGAGGGGTCTCCAAATACTCCCCACCATTTTCCACCTCCTCTCCACCACAGAGGATGATGTCACTCCTATGACAGAGTTGCTGATCAAGGCCAAAAGGACTGAGGGTCCTTGCCTCCAGATCTAAGAGGACAAACTGAGGCCTGGCCTCCTTCTTCATCTCCTATAGAAGAAGTCAGAGACATAGGGGTGGCCTGTGTAGCCAAAATCTAGACTCCCACAGGGCGAGGAACTTTGCAGGCCTTGGGGCTGGCTGGAGTTAACAAATGAGTGTCTACTTCTATCTGTAAAATGGGGGTTATTTTAGAAGCCACTGAATTCAGAACAGGAGAGGAAGAGAAGGAAAATGGAGAATTCATTTCAAATTTCCACCACCAGCTTCCTCTGTTCTCTCATAGGGGAATGAGCTCTGTGTCCGTCTCTGGCTCACAGAGCACTCTGGAAGGAGATATCTCATGAAGTCTGGCTCTACAGGACGTCCAAAGGGCCCCATTGTGGGCCTGGCCCTCGTGGCAGCCTGAGGGGGGTGGGGGTGGAGCAGAGCCAGGAACAAGACAAGAAGCCCCAGACCCACTCACTGGGGAGGTCGCCAAGCGAAGGATAGCGCCGTTTTTTATCTCATTGCGATTCTGGAAAAAACACAAAGAAAAAAGGTGTTGGTGATGCGCCCCACAGACCTGGCTGGCGAGCATGCTCCCCATCTGCCTACCGATTCTGGTCTAGGCCATTCCCAATTCTGGCTTCAGGGAATGTTTTTAGACAAACCAGCAGACATGCAGCCTTTCTGGGCCAGGTGCTGTGCTGAGGCCTGAGAGGACTTCCTGTCAGTAAGTCAGAGCTGGCACGCTCGCAGTGGTGTAAGGTTGGTATGGTTGTTTACATGCACTTATGCATATGACCTGAGTTAACATGTGTGCAGACAAATGTCCCCTTAGGCCTCACTTTTCTCACTTATAAAAGGAAAGAGCCTGGCTGGCCAAGGGCTGCCTCCTGCCTTCGACATGGAACCTTTAATGCTGAAGACCTTTAATCCCCTCCAGGCTGCAGCCCTTTCTCTGACTTATTTCCCATTTACCGTGTACGTAGCTTGTTTGTACATCGTTCAATTTAATTCAGTAAATATCTCTTTAGTGCCTACTGTGTGCTAGGCCCTGTGCTAAGGGCCCGGTTGTGCTCCAAGAGGGCTGGGACTGTCTTCCGTCTTTGTGGCCACAGTGACCAGTACTCAGTGCCGGGCAAGAGTAGGAGCGTTATAAATGTTTGCTGACTGACAGACTAGAACTCTGGTGCTCTGATCCTGGAGTCACTGGATTATCGTGGCTGAATCATGCGGAGCCCTTGGGAGTCAACAGGAGCATTCCTGCCCTTCTAAAAACACCCAGCAAATGGTCCTCTGCCCTCTGCTTGGGGACTTCCCCTGCCCAGGAAATCTCATTCTCCCCAGGCAGCCCACCCCCTTCTGGGCAGCTACAAGGGTTAAGAGGCTTTCCCTTTCCCCAAGCCAGAATTTTTCTCCTTGCCATTCTCCTCTAGTGCCAAGGAGAATGAGCCTCGCACTTCCCCCATGTGACAACCCACCACAAAGTTGCCCCTTCCCCCAACAACCCACCCTTGTATGGCCCGGTCTCCAGAGAGCCCAGAAGTCCCCTCAGTCGGCTGATACCTGACCTCTGCCAAGAAGAGAGCTGTGCTATCCAGGACAACCAGAGTTTAATTTGTAAATGCATTAGTAAGCTGTGCCAGAGGGCACTGATGGTAAAGTCGAAATAATAGCCTTGCTTCCAAAGCAGACCCAATGGCCTGAGGACAAAGAGGACACGCGGACTGAGAGGGAAATGGGACCATGCGGGAGGCAGAATGAAGGGGAGACATGTCTGGATCATCTTCTAGGACATCTGAAGGAGGGGCCAAGTGGGAAAGATACCAGCCCGGACTGGCATCCTCCAGACTTCTCCCAGAGACTATCGAGGGGTCATCGATGGCTCTTAACAGACCTCCTTTCCCCTTTCTATAAAATCCTGGGGAGAAGGTTCTTCAGGGGAGCCAGGGGACATTGGGAGAAAGAAACAGGGCCAGCTCTACTGCCACGCCCCCCTGACAGATGGAGACACGTATCCATCCAGCTTCAGAGTCCCTCCTCCCAGTGTCCGTGGTCCCTGCTTAGGGTGAGGCTTTTTAGCAGAGGAGGAGACTGCTCTGTTCTGCAGTCCTCTGGGTTTTAGGACTGAGTGGAGCAAAAATCAGAGACTTAAGTTTGACAGTGATGTTTGCCTTTGCCTGTGTGTCACCCAGGACTGAAATGGAAGAGAGAATCCTTGTGGATGGAGAAGACTGTCTGGATATCCGTCCACACGGCAGAGGGCAGCATCAATTCCCAGAAAGCTGCGGGACTCCCCAGTGAGCTTCACAGCCACTTAAGAAGAGATGGGCCTCATCAGTCACCAGGGCAAGCAAAGTGGATGAAAAAGTCAAGTTTATCAAGTTAGACTGTCTGTGGACAAAGCAGACAGGCCCAGGAGGGGGCAGTGAGGTGGGCGGGAGCTCGAGAGGGAGACCCAGAGATGTCCTCGTGCTTCGGCTGCGTGACATACAGTTGTTCTCTGACAAAATGCTTCGTTAGAAATAACACTAAATATCCTGACAGATCGGTCTGGCTTAGTAACTGTGACATTTCAATGCATAAAATGCCACAGACAAATGTTTTCTGTAAATAGCAGGTCACTGCTTAGAAGGGACTAGGGCAGCCTAATGGGGAGAGCTCTGGACTGGGAGTTGATTGTGCCTCAGACACTGGTGACCTCTGTGCCCACATCAGTTAGCCTCAGTTTCTTCACCTGTAAAATAGGGACAATCACACCTAAATAGAAGGCCTGTTGTGAGCATCAAATGAGATGAGATGTGTCGAGCCCCTCTCAGACTTTCCAATGCCAAATCCACACTGGCTGACCTTGGTTTCTCTCAGTGCCCATGACTGAGTGTCCCCCTGAAGGAGCCCACATGCTAATGAGGGAGGGAGAAGAGAAAGCATAAAAACACATAGGATGAAGAGCTAGAGAAACCCCCAGAAATCACCAGGCCCAGTGCTGTCCTCCCTACCAGGACTGCCTGCCCATGCATCCTCAGTCACTCCTCTCCTCCTCTGACAGCGGGGGTGCCCACCGGGCCTCCAGCCCCGTCTCCTGCCCAGCTCTAGGCCTAGATCTCTGTACTGCTCTGATCATTGCAACATTCTATAACATGGATGGACCCCAAGGTACGGAACCCTTCCCTCCTTGGACACCACTAAAACTGTGCTTATGCAGCTGGGGAGAACACCAGGTTCCCAGCAGGCCCCGAGGGCAGTGGAGGTGAGTGGAGGATGGGAAGTCTGAGAAGAGAGGGGTGTTTTGATGCCTGTCTCGGACTACACTCATCTCCATCGAGGTCCATGCTCTTCCTTTACGGCCAGTTGCTCTAATCAGTGAGATGTCTGAGGATGCTGAGCCATCCTCCCTGGCTTCACGGTGTCTGCAGGCGTAAGGAGCTCACCCAGCTGGACCTGCATCCATGTCACTGGCAAAGAATGATGAACAGAACTGGACCAGGGACTCACAAATACCTGTGGCCCTCCACGTAAAAAAAAGAATCTGTCAGAAAGAATCTTTCAAAGTGTCGAGTCCAATGCTCTCCTCTTACAGATGAGTAAACTAAGGAAGGTTGTTTTGGCCAAGCTCACACTGCATCACAGGTTCAGAGCTGGCAGGAATTCTCAGGGGTCACATAGTCCACCCCCTCTCCTGACAGAAAAGAACAGTGAGGCCCAGACTTGCCCCTGGTCACAAGGCTAGGAAGGGGCAGGACTGGAACTCGTGAATTCTTGATTCCTGGTCTTGCCTTTAATTTAATCCACTATTAGATCAGTGCAAAACAGAGCTTAGACACTGCTCAGTCCAATTCCCTCAAATTAGAAATGAGCAAGCTGAGGCCCAGAATTCCTTGAGGTCATTGAAGTAATAACAGTCAGAAATGATTTTCGAACCTGGGTCATCTGATTCCCATCCACAAGGATGGCTGGGGACCCTAGGACACCATTTATGGCCATTCTGATGACTGAGCAGGGCCCACCAGCCTGGGCTGGCTGCCCAACCGATGGTGATGTTACATAGCTGAGGTATGGGCATGATGCCACATATGTGGCATGGCACACTGGCTGCCAGCACTAGCTCTGCCCGGACTTGGGAGATGGTTATTCGGGGGCTCAATTAGGGGTGCCTCTGCTGCCAAGGAGGGGAATAAACAGCCTGAAGCATCACTCTTCAGATGAATTAAATCAGCTTTACACTCATTCCCCTAGCTAAAGGCAAGCCAAGAACATGATTGCAAAATGTCCTGGGACTAAGTGCCCATGAGATGTTTGGCTATCGCCCCCTCCCTGAGCCTGCCTCAGCAGCTGGGAAGGAAGACTCCCAGACTCTGTCCCCGCTCAAGTCCTTTCCCCAGGAAGCTTGACTTCACCCCATTATGTCCTTGCACAATCCAATGGAGGTTAAGGATGAGGGGGAAGGGGCCCAGCCTCCTCCAGGATCCAGAGCACTGACCAATGACTGCAGACAGGAGACATGGGGTCCTGGAGCATCGAATGGACCCACGGAAAAGGGCATTTACCAGAACAGGATCATATAACTGATCACTCCCTCAGACTCCAGAGAACCTGCTGCCTTGCTTTAGAAGCCCAGCTCCTGGCTCTGCCCCCAGCTGACCATGTGCCCAGGGACAAGCCATTTGTTTCCTCATCCATAAAATAGGGGGGAGGGCATTGGACCAGACAGTATCTGGAGTGCCTTCTGCCTCTGCCTTCTGCCAGATTCTCAGGTGAGGAAGCACTCCCAGTACTCTCTGAATGCCCACCTTGGCCTTGGGCATTGTGCTGTGACTTGAAATAAAGAAGGTCCCTCTCATAGGATCCTAGCTCCAAATGTGGAAGGAAATTTGGAGGCCAGAGCTCCAACCCCCCTGCTTTACAAATGAGGAAACTGAGGTATTTCACACTTCAGTGACTTGCTCAGGCTCACTCACCTTGCCAATCTCTAAGGCAGGATTTGAACCCAGGATTCTGGCTTTCCACTGCCTCATTCAACCACCTCCTCATAAAAGTACATTAAAACAAGCAAAGATGAGATGACTTTCAAAAGATCTGTCCCCCACTCCCAGTCAGGGCATGCTCCCTCCCAGCCCACGTCAGCTGGCATCACCAACCCTGGCAAGAAGACAATTCAGGGAAAGAAAGTCTCCTGGTAGCCTGGGGAGGAAGGGGTTCTCCCGGCCAGAAATCACCTCATCCAAGAACACATCCACCCTGGAGAACTTTCTTTCAGGAAACAGACACAGCCTCAAACAGAGACCTCAAGTCAGAGGAAGTCTGCTAAAGAAGCAGGAACCAGCAGCCCTGGCCCTGCTTTAATGAGCATGGAGAGTTTGCCCCCTCCCCACCACAGTCCCTGGAGGCATCAGCAACACTGAGAGAAAGGGGAGTCTGGAAGAAGCAGGTTTCTTGTCCAGATGTCCCCCCAAATCTTAAACTCTTCCCATGACAGACACTACCGATGAGTGAGAAAGGGACAAAGCAGAATCTGGCTCTAGTTTAGTCAAATAAACACTTTCATTTGCAACAAGAGCCTGGACAGGCCTGGCTGGCACTCACAGACCTCTGCCTCTCACAGGCTGGACATCAGAGACTGAGACCTAAAAGGGACCTTAGTGGTCACCACATGCGATGCTCTCATTTTACGGTTAGGGAAACTGAGGAAGCCCACAGTGGTGAGGTGATTAACCCAAGGTCACACAGGCAGCAGGGCTTCTGACCTCAGCATTCATGCTACTAAACCACTATGCTTCTTTCTATACTCTCCCCCAACCCACAAGCCTCAGTGTCCCCATCTGTAAAATGGAGATTAAAGACCTCCCTCCCAGAGCTGTTGCCACGCTCCAAGGAAGCTATGCTTATGACATAATTAGGAAGGTCAGTTATTCATTCTCATCCCTTTTCCAGTCCCATTATCCCAGGCCCAGCCAGGAAACCTCACCCACTACCCACGATGAAACAAGCCTAATGCTAGTCCTTGAAAAGGGCTGGGGTGTGGTAGTGGGGAAAATAGACACTATATCTAATATAAACACATTCTTTTCATCGGTGAGCATTGATTAAGCACCTAATATGCATCATACTGTGCTGGAAATACTGTCAAGCCGAGGGAAACAAAGGCAAAAGGCAATGCGAGAACCCATAAAAACCTCTGCTGGTCTCCTCGCCTGTCACGGCCTCCCTCCTGCCTGCCACATTTGCCTTCAGAGGAGGCTGCGTCATGCTACCACTCAAAGGAGGCCCCCTCCGCTGGGTTTGGGTCTTTTACAGGAGATGGACCTGGACACCTCAGTGTCTGCAGGGACTTCAGGAATGGCTTTTGCAGAAAGATACTAAGGCTTTTCTCTCCCCACCCCAGCTCAGCCCCATCAGAGGCAGATAATGACTCTGTGGTCAGACAAGTACCGTGCAGCCGTTGTGTTCTCCAGCTCAGGAGGCAGGGCCCAGCTTCTGTCCTGGGCCCAGGTCCAGGGGAGGTGACGTGGCAGAGGACTGTGAGCGCCGGCCAGGCCTTCCCGGGCTCTTGTTGCAAATGAAAGTGTTTATTTGACTAAGCTAGAGCCAGATTCTGCTTTGTTATTCTCATCCATTATTTCATCATCTCCAAGATTTATTTCAGATGGGAACCTTCTCCTTTTCCTTGCATGACTGTCTGCATTCTCAAGATTTCAGCCTGAGTGAAATCCCAGGGCCCAATGTGAAGTGCAGGTGTTGCTAGGCTACATTGGGATGTCCTTGGGAAGGGAAACAGGGGTGACAGTCTGGGGGCACAGATATGTGCTCTGTGGCACACCCTGCCCATGTACACCAGGCTCCCCAAAGTACACAGGACAAGCTGGGGCACTGTGCAGTTAGTGACTAGGCACCGGGCACTTTCTGTTAGAGGCCTCAGGATCAGAAAGGAACAAGGAGCTGAAGAGATGAGGCCTGCCTTGGGGAAAGGGCAGGGGACCAAGAGCTGCATCTGGCATGTTTGCCAACCCCATCAAAGGTTCCCTTGCCCTTCCAAGAACCCACATTTTCACCCCTCTCCCTCTTTTCTTCTTTCTCCCTGCTCTCTCATTAATTCATCCTCATTTCAAACCCACACAGAGGAGGGCCAACTGAAACTCCGGGAGAGTTCAACGATGCTGGTCCTCGATGGAAAGCCAACAGACACTCACCATCAAGGGTCAGCACCTTCCACCTTGCAGAATTTTCTTTATATGGACTTACATGAAGCAACATTGGGAAGGAAAAGAGGAAGAACTAGAATAAAAATGGCCTGAGCTGACAGTAACCACAGGGAATGTCTAGGCCAAGTCACAGCCAAAGCAGCAAGGCCCACACGCCATCATCTCCCAGAAGAGGTCATTTGGCTGACAAGTGAAACAGGAGGAGTCCAAGTAGGACATGGTCGGGACGTCGAGTGCCTTCAGATTCTGCAAACTGCTCATGAGTGAGGAGAGAGAATGAACCGCATTAACCCTGAGGAGGAGCCAAGCCCTCCTAAAGGGCCCCAGACTCAGAAATGTTCACCTGACACACCATCTACTTTCTGCTCTTTGCTAAGGTAGCACGACACAGCCACTCATCTTGGGGCCAGCAAGCCCTGCCTTTGAGTCTCACCCCTGATACCCTGGACAACTTGCTAAATTTCTCTGTGCCCTAGAAAACCTTCTCAGCGTCCATGTCAGAGTTCAGGTGCTAATCAGGGTCCACAAAAGAAGTTTCCACACTGACAGCTCCCTACGCAGAGGAAGCCAGATGTCTGTATGTTTGAAAAAAGTCTTTCCCAAAACTCACACAGTAGGAACAGAGCACAGAGAGTCTTTTCTTTCACCCTTCAGCAACCTGAGTCAAGAGTTTCCTATAAAAACATAAGCCAGCCTTCTCCCCTACACAGACTGAACTCCAATGAGCGAGCATTGACGGAGCTTCTCCTGCATCTTTGATAGCAAAGGTGATACCTAATGTTGCCATAATGCCATGATTTGGGGGAGAAGCCAACAAGCCTTTATCAAATGCGTACTTGAGGTAAGCACTGGAGAAAAGATTTTCATTTGCAAAATAACAGAAAAAAATGTACTCTATATGTATGTGTGTAATAAACTCAGAAAATCCTAGTTCTGGAAAATAGCTTCCAGAGCATCTAGCCAGTCCAGCATCCCTATTTTAAGGATGGGAAAACTGAGGCCCAGAGCAAGGCAGTGCCTAATGCCTAGTTGAACAGCTCCCTGGTGTTAAGTACAGCCTAGAAGCCAGGACACCCACCTTTTTCCAAGATGGCATGCTGGCTACACACAGAGTGAAGCTGCAAAAGGCCGAGGGCCTTCTGAGTGAGAAAAGGGGGTCCCTGGAGGATGAGGCAGCTCAGAGAAGGCCTCGTGGAAGCAGCAAGTCTCCAATGTCCAAGAGGATCTCGGGGCATGTCAAGGGAATAAGTTAGAATCCAGGCTGAGAAAACAGCACCCACCACAGAGACCTAGAGGGGGCAGGAAATGGGGCCTGAGCCCCTTCAGGGCCATGGACCGTTTCATGATTTGTGCTCGTGTTTCCAGCAGCTGCATGATCCCTGGCATGCAGTAAGTGTATGATAAACTGCTTCCTGACCAACTGAGCGAGCTGGGGACCACTGAACCCTTCAGCCAAAGGAAGCCACCAAGATGGGCCAGAGACAGAGAGCTGGGGGAGGGACAAATCTGCCTAAGGATTTACAGCAATTTCTAGAGCTCAAATGACTATGTAGATGTGATCTAGAAAGCGTAACTTCTTATGTCCATTTTATAGACAAATAGACCAAGGCTCATAGACACAGAGTGATCTGCCCAGGGTCTTGTATAGCATATATCACAGCCGTCCCCCTGACTCTGAGGCCAGTCCTCCAGGCGCCATGCTGTGACCTCAACATTGGACAGAAGGGGAAGGTGAAAGCGGGAACAAGCCCTGCTTCCCATGATCAGTGGCCTGTATTACCTCATTCAGACAAGATAAAGGACAATTCATCAGCCTCCTGTCACCCAACCCTCTAGTCATCAATCATGTGCAAGTGGTCACATCTGGGCAGGGAAAAGCAAGGTTGAAGCAGTGGCATAGAAAAGCCTCACATCCTGGAGCCCAGCACCCCCTTGTATCACACCCCACCCATGTTCAAGGGTCATCCAGGAGCTTGTGGCAGCTGTCATGAAGCATTGTCCTTATTGGAGCTGAGCTCATCATCCGGCAGCTTCCCTGGGCAAGGTTGGCTGGGGTGGGCATGGCCTGGAGGCAACAATCACTCACTCACTCACTCATTCATTCATTCATTCATTCATCCATCCATCCATTCATTCATTAAGCTGGAGCATAGCACCATCCTAGGCACTGCAGGGGGACATGATCAAGAAACATAAGCTGTGCTGCATTTGGTGCCCAGTGACAGCTGTCATTTGCTACTGGTGTGTCCTTGGGTAAATCCTTTACACAGGTGAGCCTCAGTTTCTCACGATGTAAAAACCGGAGGTTGGAGGAGGTTCCAATAACAACCATGGTGGCTCCCTGAATCAGGCCTTTTGAGGGTGACAAAGCTCCTTCTTCACGGCCTCCTCTGTGGCTTCAGGTCAGGCAAGTCCTTCCCCACCCCTACCACCATTTTACAGATAAGGAAACTGTGTCAGGTTAACTCAGCTGCCCAGGAGGAGAAGCTGGACTGAGAGATTAACAGTTTAATAATGTAATAATGTAAATTTAATATAAAAATAAAGATGAATTTTATTGGCCTTAAAATAGGTCTTTTTAAAATTTGTTAATTAAATCAATTTTACATTAATTTCTCTTTTAATCTGTTGCCATCAAATTGGGCGCTTGAATTCAGTGCAATAATTAGGACAATGTGACCATAGATTTGGAGCTGGAGGAGACCTTGGAGATGGATCATTTAGCCCCAAATCCTTGTATTACAAATAAGGAAACCAAGGCTCAGAGAGGGCAGGGTCTAGTCCAGGGCCTCATGTTGAACCAGATTTTTACTGCAGCCCTCCTACTCCAAAACCAGCCACCTCAATCCTGCACTGGGTTCTTGGTCTCATTTTTTAAACAGTAAACTTTTCAAATCTCGTTAAAGACTTGAAAATTTTTTTTTCAAATTTGAGCATGCCTCCAGAATCACAGGCTCTCTCATCTGAAAGAAGCCTCCAAGACCATCTGATCTTTTCCTTAGAAAACAAGAATGCTTCACAATGTGAAGGGAAGAGAAGCCTACAGCATCCACAGGCCAGCTGCACCTTGAATTGTCCTCAAATAATTCCCACCCTCCCTTTTTGGCCACTACCACCTCTACTCTTGCTCCTGGTTCTATGCTCTAGGACCAAACAGACCAAGTCAAACCTCCTCCACCTGATCAACATCCCTTCACTTTCTCCCAAGTCTTCTCTCCTCCCAACAAAACATTCCTTGATTCCTTCAACAAAGAGTCTTCTGTGGCCTACTCTCCACTCCCCTTCTTCCCTGGATCTCCTCTAGATGCACTCACTCCAATTGACAATATAATGTCCTTTCTAAAATCTGGCAGTAGACACAACATTAACAAGGTGTCCTGAATGGGCAGGGACACCAAACTCTCCCCCGTTTTGGACACTGTCCTGTTCTTAAGGCAGCTAAGAGAAACAAACAAGAAAGGCCTGTAAAGGATGTAAGCATCCAGGGACATCATTCTCTTCGGTCCTATCCCATTAATCTTTCTGTATCCTATACCTACCATCCCTTTAATACTTTTTAATTATTTCTATAATTTAGCCTTTGTCTCAAGCATTATTAAGCAAGTAATTTTTGTCTCCATCTAACATATTTATCATCATTTTTACTGCATATGATGGATAAAGAAGTTTAAAATCAATGCCCTGATTCTATAAGTATTTTTGAAATAGGCAGTGAATGTTGAAAGTGACAGTTTATTCATTATTTTATCAGTTCAGTTCTTTCCATATATCTTTGAAGTGCACATTTTTTTCAGCATTCTAGTCATGGATGTAATTTCTTTTTGGCTTATTTCCTGTTTGATTTTTCATATTCTATTAGTGAGATGTTGAGGTCACCTACTAGAATTGTTTTTGTAAGTTCAATTTAGTACTAATTTCTTACACTTCATTTTCTCTACTATTGCGAGTATGTGTACTTAATTCACTCATTGTCCGGAGTTCTTTTTAAAAATGATAGTGCAGAGAATTGTGGGAAGACAGAAGTGTGGTGGGACCTACAGGAGCCCAGATTTTCTTTAAACATCCCAGTAATCTCTAAAAATGTACCAGAGAGAACAATGATGAATAAAGCCAAGGAAAAGTTGTGTGTGCCTCCATCCAATTCAGAAATGCACAAAAGGAGAACCAGAATCCTGTCTATGCTCTGAGAAAAGACCAACCAGATCAGGGAGAAGGCAAGGCATTCACCAGCAGCCTGGACCCTTCACAGGATACAAAGCTAGACCAGCACCTGTTTCTGGATCCAGTGAGCCCAAGCAGAAGACAAGCCTATAGGAGCACAGAGTCATACCCGCATGGAAAATACCTGGGCAGCCATAGCAGGAAATAGGGTCAGGCAGGAGCTGCAACAACCAGGTGGCTTGTGCCCAACCCAGGAGAAGCCACAAAGGGTCAAGGCAACACCTGAGAAGCAAAGAACTTGGGGTCTGGCAAAAGGCCTCTTACCAGCACAACGAACACCCTCTAGCTGAGGCCTGTGAAACAGCACAGAGGATAGAGCCACCTTCCAGCTCAGGGACAGAGAACCCAAGGTGAACCTCCAGGAGAATGAACCAAAATCCAGGAATTCACACAGAAGGCAGGAGGCTTCAGCATTCATGGTCACACAGGCCCTGCCCAAATCATGCCACAAGATGGAAATATCTGAGCGCCAGGCGTGCAGCCAGAAATGAGTCAAGAGAAGAAAATGTTGAACACACTGGAGAAAATCTGTGGACCGAGAGAGGCTCAGGAGGTAGAGTCAGGAGCAAGCATTAACTCCCCAAGGCCAAGGGAATCTCAGCCACAAGGACCCCAAGACCACCTGGTGGAAATGAAGGACAATAGGAAATGTCATGTTATGCACAAAAAGTGACAGCTAGGAAGGGAAGTGTGGCAAGATGAATGGAGAGCTTGGAAGAAAAGGTGTTTATGGCTGCATTTCTTCTGCCTCAGGATGGGTCAAACCAAAAGCAATAAATCTACAATACCACCAGAAATACTAAAAATCTGGGAAAGATTTTGGGGAAAAAACAGAAGAAAAGACCAAGTATGTGCTACCAAGAATGGTGCTATCTTCCTTTTCTCTCTTAATGCCTTACAATTTGAGTTCCACTTTGCTTTGATTTCCCGGGGCCAAGCAAAGCCTCATAAATATGACTTCTTTTGGTCATTCTCATGTGCATATGTCTTTCTATCTTTGGAGTATTTACTGTTAGAAACATATTATGGTTTTGGAGTTTGGGGTTTTTTTGGCTTCTATAAATTTCATTTCTTTTTTTATAGAGAAATTCAAGCCATTTACAGCGAAGGTTATAATTTTTAGATTGGTTCTTCCTCTATCATGTCTCCTCTTAAATATAATTTGTTTTATCAGCAAGGAATATTATCCACAGTATTTTACTAGAACTAACCCACAGGCAGTATTTGTGCAGACATTTCACACTCACATACACACACGTCACTAAACGCAGCACCTCAAGTTTTGGCTGCACTGTGATTGTCTTTCCCGTTCTCCTGCCTTTCTTAAAGAGAAGAATGCTTTTCTACATTACCCTCCTCTATTTTGTATCTCTGAAGTTCATAAACAAATTATTGCTTTTCTTCTTAATATGTCTGATAGCAACAATAACCACAGCAATGTGTGTGTGACAACTACTGTGTGTCAGGCCACTGCAGTGTATTGAGGTGGAGAGAGGTGGTATAGGCAGTCATGCTTCAGGAAACTCGCCTTGGAGGCCAAATCGAGAATGGACTCGTGTGGAGAGAGACCCAAGGCACGCTGACGCCCCAGCAACTACTCGGATGTTAATATTGAAAAGCAGTGACTCCCTTGACTGTCATGACAAGGAGCCTGTGGCAGCTCCAGAGTCCAAAGACCTGGGTTCAGACCCACCTCTGACACTCACAGACTGTTCAACCTTGGACAAATCATTTCCTCTCCCTGAACCTCAGTTTCCTTATCTGTAAAATGAGGGGCTTGGACTAGAGGCCTCTGAGGTCCCAACTGGCTCTCGACTGGCTCTAGACTGGACATCCTATCAACAGCTCTTGGACGTAGCTCCATTAATGGCAGTTTTTTTACTGTATTTATGTACCTTTGTTTCTGGACTTACTAATTCTGTATGTGGTTGGTTAGAATGGGAGCTCCTTGAGGGTAGACACTGATCGCTCTTTGTCTCTACCCCCAGCACTAGGCACCTTGCCAGTCACCGAGCTGGCACCTAACTCTGAGGGTGAGGAGTTTGGGAGCATTCCTCCTTCCCTGCCCAGTGGTGGGTGAATGGGGGCCTCCTCCTCCCAGCAACCCCAGGACATGGGCAGGGCTTCAACTCAGAATGAGCCTGACCTCTGCTATTTATCTCTGTTCCATTTTCTGGAAGCAGCTGCATCTTCCCAAAGCCAAGCCCAGAGGATGCTGGCCGCCAGGGGAATCATTCCTTTCCAGACCCCATCCATGAGGCTGTGGTCAGTCTTCAATAACATGGAGTCAAAGTTCCAGGCTTCTGAGTCAGCCTGGTGGCCTTTAGGCATCCTGGCCCAAAATCAGACCCAGCTGGGGGCGAGGGTGGGGGAGAGGAGGTTGTGTATCATGAAATCATTATAGGCTCTTTCAAGGCACCTCTGGAGTCATGACAGCAAATGCTACAAATAACTGTCCCCTTCCTACCCCAAACATGAATTAGACACCCTACTTGGTCTCTCTAAAGGAAAGAGCTACAGAGAGCTGACCCATGACCGGCAGGCTGGACAGAGATGAGCCAATGTCAAGTCAGTCAAAGTAGTCAGATAAACTGAGGCTGGAGCTGGGGTACCCTGTGAGGGAAGGCAGGCCTGCCTGGGCCCCCAAAGTCACTTGGATGACAACACTTTTCAGAAGCAGATTAGGAGGGAGAGAGGAAGTCACAGGGGCACAGGAGTTTGGCGTACCTTGGAATAAAGGGGGAATTGCCCAGGGGAGGGGCTAATTGGAACTCCCCAGCCAGCCCCTATGTTGGCACTGATTCACAGTGGATTAGATAAGGCTGAGGAACAACTTGTTCAGTCTCAGAAGAGAAAGGGATGTCCAGAGCATGAGGAGAGAGCAGAGCTAAGCAAAGCCAGGCACAGGAAGAGGGTGGGATATTACTGTGAGCTAAGAAATGCCAATCAGGAGGAATTCACACAGCACAGGACAACAAAGAGTCACAGAATCTGAGCCTGGCGGGTCCGAGCCCATTATTTCACAGATGACCAAAATGAGGCCAGAGGTCACACCATTAAGGGTGGGCAGAGCAGAGATGTGTGTTCTGAGCCTCAGAACCAAACTGCATCTTATGGGAGCTGCTGCCAGATGAGGACACAGCTCGCCATAAGGGCAACGGTGTAAGAGTGAACCCAAGGAGATGAGAAGAGAAGAGGAGGCTCGGATAGGTGTGGGGCTAAGGGAGCGGAGAGGGGCATATGCCATCTGCAGAGCTCTCTGACTCGGCTGCTTGGCAGAGCTGTTTTCCCTTTGTTACAAGGGTAAGTTCATGGGCAGCAAGGAGGGGGAGAGGGAGAGGAATACCTGGAAATGACTTATCCAGTGAAGGTGATAACAGCCCCATGTGCCCCCGCCCTGCCCCTACCTTCCCCTTCCTTCCTTGGCTGGCTGACCTTCTGCAAACTCATCTCTAACCATGAAAACAGAACACGATGCCCCCAATCCTGAGGTTTGTTTTCCTTTGACTGACCTCCTACCTCCATCCCAGATCTGAGCAGAATTCTCCATGTGGAAAGTTCTGCCAGTAAAAGCCCCATTTGTCGCCAGCTGCCCCTGGTGACTGGAAGCTCTGTGTCACCCTAGTGGGGACAGAACCCCCCCGCCGTGGTCCAGCCACTCCCTCCCTTCATCCAGGGGGAGGCCATCAGCAGGACTTCCCTGAATGCCAACCCACATTGGGCCTCGTGGAAACCCTGACTCTGGCCAGTGAAGCTGGGAAGCCTCCAAACTCCCCCCAGGCCCCTGCTGAGGGAAAACAACATGAGCAGAGAAAAACAAAAACAGTCAAAGGCACGAAACCCGAGTCTGGGTGAAAACACTGACTGCCCACCAGCGGGGTGAGAGCATGGGTCAGATCAGCTCTTCCAAGGAGGTGACCATGCACCTGCTGGAGGGCAGAGGCAGGGGAAGGGAAGGGGAGAAGCTTTAATTAAGTGCCTCCTGTCTGCCTGGCACTGTACCATGTGCTGGGGGCCAAGGCCAGTCCCTGGCCTCGGGGAGCTCACAATCTAAGGGGGGAGCAGCCAACAGTCCCCAAGGCCTGGGTCCTGCTTCCTGGCGCATTCCAGCCGGCGGTGAGGACTTCAGTCCCAGTGCCTGAATCCTGTGGAAAGGACAGACACAAGGGGGGAAAGCCGTACAAAGTGTGTTGTTCAAAGAAAGAGAAATGCTCCGTTGCATCATTTTGTTCACTCTTCGAGTCGTTAAACGCACCCAGAAGCATCTGGGCAGAGGCCCAAAAACACGTAATAGAAAGAGACAGCTAGGCAAAAAAACAAACAAACCAAACCCAAAATCAAAGCTACGTATTTAACCAGAGAACCTGCAGACGCGCCGGCCAAACTCGCCTCTCTACCACCCCCCACGCCCCCCACAGAAGTCTAAGTCCTCATCTGCAGAATCTGCTTCTGGCTGCTGGCGGGATGTGTCTCCAGTCTCCCCAAGGGTATACACACACACGCTCTCAGCCTGGTCACTAATGTATTTGAAGTTAGTCACATGAACCCCCAGGAGGAGGAGGAGTGGCTCACCAGCAGGCCCAGCTCTGCTGGCCAGGGGCAACGAGGCAGGCCCCATGAAACTGGAGGAAGGGCGGAGGCCAGGACTGAGAGCCAACCTCGTGGTCCTCATGCATTGCTGCTGCTTCCTGCCCTTGCATGGGGGAGGGTGGGGGGCAGTATGAGTATTCCAGACTCTCCCATGGGATACACTGTTCCTTCCTGCCTGGCTGCCTCCAGTGTCACCCATGAAGATGGGGAGGGGGAAAAATTGGGTGGCTCCTCCCCATGCACCTGCTGAGGCCAGAACCCCAGAGATGAGGAGTCTCGGGTACCCAGTCAGTGGAGCCCCCAGGCTTGAGGAGGGTCCCATCAAGAAGGTCACCACAGCTGGCATCAGGCCCTCCTTGCCCCCTTTCCTCAAGATGGTCACTATGCCAGCTCAATCCTATTCCCTCCCACTTCTCACTTTTATTAGCCTTGACTTGGGGAGGAATAGCCAAGGTTCGGGACAACTTTGTCATAGGCAGTCTTGGGGGTGGCTCCTGCTTGATCCCACACTAATTACAGACTGAAAAATGTGAGGGGCTGGAAGGGGCCCACTGTCCATGTCAAAGCTCTCAATTTGCTGATGAGGTAACAGGCTCAACGGTGAGGGAGGCATTTATGGGCCTCCTCATGGTACTGAGCTCTACAAACACTCTCCTCTGATCATCACAACAACCCCCAAGGGAGGCAAAGAGCAAGGGAAGAAGGGAGGGAGGTGCCGTTGTGATCTCCGTTTTACAGCAGGGGTAACTGAGGCAGATGAGGTGAAGCTACTTGTTCAAGGTCCCTCAGCTATCACTCATCAGGCAGGGTCTGATCACATGAATTAAGGGGGAGCTGGACAAAGACACCCCCAGACTTCCAACCTCGGGAGAGCTAGCACATAATTTGTTGGGCTTAATTACTGATTATTGACTTAATTATTAGTTACTTAGCCCAGTGTCTGGCACATGGAAGGTGACTGGTAAATGTTTATCAAGAGTGTCCATCTACATGTACAAGTTCATGGAATTTCAGGATGAGAAAGGGTCTCCAGCCTCCTCCTAAGGCATTCTCACACCCTCCCCCAGCCCTGCCTCCCAATGATCCATCTGTCTGTACTGGAAAGACTCCAGTAATGGAGAATCCTGCCCCCACCCCCACCTCCCAAGGTAGCCTGTCCACCCTTGGAATACCTCTAATTGTTAAGATGTTTTTCCTTACTTCCAATTGAAAACCAGATGCTCCTCAGTATCCACCAATTGCCCCTGAATCTAGCCTCCGGGCCAAGCAGAAAACCTCTAATAGATTTTCCAAATGTCAGGCTTTCAAGTCCTCAGAGGCAGCTCTGATGCAGCCCCTCAGTAGAGGCCAAGGGCCCAAAGCTGGATATGTAAGAGAAAGCCAGCATGCAGGGAGCCCAGAGACCCCCCAGCTCACCCACTGCATGGCTCCCACATGGAGGGCACCTAGTCTGTCCTAGGCCTCTGAGGTTTGGGGCAGGAGCCAACCTCAGCAGGGGCAGCTCTGGGCCCTGGAGCAGGGAGCCTGCCCCGGGGAGGGTCACAGAGGTGCAGGCCAGTGGGTACAGACAGGGCATATGGTCTCCCGATGGGCAGCCTCCCTGAGGCTGAAAGGAAAGAGCTGGGGCTCTGACGCTGACATGTCCCATAAGCATCTCTCCGGTTTTCTTAGTCTTGTTCTGCTTTTGAAAAGGAAGTGGTTTTTGGCCTCTCCCCTCCTCGAGGGTGCTAAGCTGGGGGTTCATCCGACCTATTTTATGTACGAATCCTGGCATCTGGCTATTAACGTAATGTCCTAGAAGTCTTCCTGCAGCAGTCTCAGCTCAGTAACGGCCTCCTTTGTTAGAAGCCCGAGAAAGTGAGTGTCGGTACACAGAATAAGGATATTAATAATGATCGTAGCTAGTGTTTACGGAGGGCTTGAAGGTTTTAAATTGTATCCCATTTTTTACCTTGCAAACACCCTGGGAGGCAGGAGCTATTATTTTGTAGTTGTCGAAACTGAGGCAGGCAGAGGTAGAGTGACTTATCCAGGGTCACCAGGCAGTAAATGACTGGGGCTAGGGTTGAACTCAGGTCTTCTGGACTCCATGTCCCGATGTCTATCCAATGTAATCATCCTAAAGCTCATATCTGACCTTGTCTCCCTCTGGTCAACAAATCCAGTGGCTCCAGATCCAAAATCCTGTTTGAGCTGCAAAGCTCTTCACAGCCTGGCACTTGCCCCTCTCTTTCCAGGCTTCCCCCACCCCCACCCCCTATGATCCAGTGTCTGTGGCCTCCTGGCTCCTCCTCCCATAAGACCCTCCCTCACCCAACCAGGAGGATTTTCCTGTGGCAGGCTCTCCCTCCATGATCCTCTCTGCTCCTTCACTTTTTCCAAATTCTACCTACAATCTCAGCTTCCAGAGGGAGTCTCTCCTGGCACTCCACAACCTTGGGACCTTGGGGATACCTCCACTTTGTCCTCTATATATCTTGCTCTGGAATCTCTGCCCTCCCCCATTACAGGGCAGGGACTCCATCCTCAGTGCTCAGCATAGAGACTAGAATACAAAAGGCACTTAATAAATGCATGCTGACTTGACTGGTCAGAAAAGAGCATCTGGGACAAAATTTAGGATGGTTTTAGACCCAAGTTGAAAATCAGAGGGACTTCAGAATCTGACCATCCCCACTCCCTCTTTTACAAATGTGCAAATGGAGACCCAAGGTCCTAGAGTCCTCCTGACTTTGGCTACTGCCTTCTCCTGGTCTCCTTGGCCTCCCTCAGAGTCACTGGCACTGGCCCACCTGATGCCATCCTGATTCTGGGCAGAAGCCCGGAAGATAGCTTCGAGGCCTATGACCACCGCCTCCATGCCTCCTCTGAGTCCTGTTATTCCATAAGCACAGCTCTGAGAAGGGGCTCTTTCCTTCTGGGGACACAGTCATTCTCCAGGGGACCTTTGGGTATTAAAACAGGATGGTAGGTTCAGGAGTTTTCACCTGGGTGCTGGCTCACTCTTTTCTTAAGAGGAAAGGTGGCCTGGTTAGACAAGTTGGGAAGAAAGCTCGGTGGGGAAGTTTTCATTAAATATCACAGTTGCATTCCCCCAATGGGGTCCCACCTAGTAGGTAATTCGAGGAGGGCCGATTTCTTTCAAATGATCCCTTGCAGCCTGCATGGCTGATGAAAATTTCATTTCCAAAGTTACCCTATTGGGTGCTGGCACTTTGTCCAAGAAGCTCCTGTTAAAATGGACCACATACTGATAGGATAGAGGCCCCCACCTGTCAGACCAAGGCCCCCTGAACTGGCTACTCTTCATTCTGCCCAGGGCCAGCTCTCCCAATAACATAAGGCTGTCATAAGCCCCAGGCTGGTCATCTCAGTGTTTAAGAAACAGCCACTTCTAGTAAAGCAATCTCCTAGCTACATCACTGAGTATTCTACAACAAGACTCTATCCTACAAAAGAGGGCTAAAATCACATTGGAAGTGAGTAGTCAACCCTCAGTCATCCGCATGGTAACATGCACTAGAACTGTGAGCTGGTTTTCTCCTGTCCTGCCACCTGCTTTGAGACCACCTCCGCCTACATTTAGGAAGAACAATCAATTACACATTAATTAGACCTTTCCTCTGTGCCACACACAGGCAATGGACCAATGCCCCCGCCCAAAGAGCCTCAGGGCAAGCTCTGCTCAGTTGTGACCATGGTTCCCTCATTGAGCCTCATCACCCTAACTCGATCACACAGAATTGGGAAGGACCTTAGACACCACCTCACCTAACCATTACCCAAAGCAGGAATCCCTTCTCCACCGCTGATTCGGGTAGCAGCCCATTTCTCTCAGGACAGACAGCTTTAATTCACTATGAAGAATCGTGTTTTTCTTCTAACATTGAAAAAGAATCTACCTTCCCATAAAGCACTGACACAAATGTAAGTTATGAGTTGGCACAGAGCCTTCACTGGTTCTAACTGACCCTCCATGGTAGATAATATCTGAAGACAGTAAGAACGTTCTTAGCGCCACGTCTTTTCTTCTCCTGTTTACAATTTTCCTGCTCCTCCAAAGTCAACATTCATGCCCAGGCTTTGGCTCATCCCCTCTGGAACACCTCCACCTGGTCAACATTCCTTCTGAAGCAAGGCCCCCTAACTCAGCACAGCCACCATCCCCCCATGGCCCTGCCAGAGGAGTGTGCACAGGGAGGACCCTCAGCTCCCTTGTCTTAGTAATGTAGCCTGTGATGAATTAGCTTTGGGACTGCCACATCAGGATGACTCAGGTTATACTTCATGTCTACCCAGCCCTCTTGGTCATCTTTAAATGAACTGATTAAGAAATAGGAACTTGGATACGAAGCTTACATCACCACACTTCTCACAAAACAAGCGTAACCAAGCATCTCCCATCTTGCCTTTGGAGTGGAGGATCTCAAACCAAGAGGCAGGACTTTGATTCCTCCATGATAAAACCCACTGCTGAGCATTAGTCTGCAGGTACAGGCTGTCAAGAGCTTTGGGGACCTCGAATCTGCCATCCTCCCTGTTCTCTATCTAGATGGGGCTCTGAGATGCTGTCTTCACAGTGTTGCCACTCAAGGCTTTATCAGTGACTTGAATGAAGGCTGAGAGAGAACCTTCTCCAAGATGGCAGTGATGCCGAGGTAGAGGGTGTAGTCAATAACTGTCTAGAATGTACTCCACCTAATACAACTTAGCAAGCATTTACGGAGAACCTACTGCGTGCCAGACATTGTGCCAAGTACTGGGATATGAAACAAAACCAAGCAACCCTTGGCCTCACGGAGTTTATATTCAATCAAAGGACAAGTAGGTATACATAGAAGTAGATACAACTTAACCCAAAGCACATGGCAAAGTAACTCGGATGAGAGAGGAGAGGCAGCAGCAGGTAGAGGGATTGGAGAAGGCTTCATAGCACAGGGGGACTTGAGCCTAGCTCTAAATGATGCAAGGAATTCCACAAGGCTGAATAAGGAAGGAGAGCATCTCAGACTTGGGGAAACAAGTCATGTGCAAAGGCATAGAGGGTGGTCTCAGGCCAGGGCTAGAAGGAAGAAAGTCGTAGTGGTGCTGGTGGTGCTGGTGGTGCTGGTGGAGGTAATGGAAGATGTGATGCTGGTAAAGTGGATTACCTTGTACTCTTACCACCTGGGACAGAAGGTGAAGGAGAACTGTGTGCATTTGGCAGAGGGCCCAATCAGAGGGGGAAAATCCACTAAGGAGATGGGAAGTCCAGGCAGATTCAGTCTTGCAGCATAATGATGTTTCCCATTGACGGATGGGGAAGGAATCACAGTGCATTTCTGATGCATGACCTCCCCTAGGAGTCACAAGCTCCCAGCCAGAGATGGAGTGCACCTGAGAAGGCTGATGGGAAGGTACCAGCCTCTGCTCCTGATAGAGGGGGCACTGACATGGACAGTATGAGTTTGGGGGGATTCATTTTTCTTAAGTAGCTGGGGCTATGCTTTCCCTGGCTTTCTGGACTGATGAGTGGAAGGGAGAGAAGGCCCATCTGAAAATAAAGCAAATTCTATGTTTTTAAAGAGAAGAGTCTTTCAGGCCAAGTGGAAAGGCTTTTAAAACAGTGAGGGGCTCTGTGGGCCTGGGAAGGCACTGTGGATGGAAGCAATGCCTTAGGGAGAAATCGCTTCGGGACCATGAGCAGGAGAAGTGAAAATGTGTCAGAGACGACCGTGAGACTCGGGCTTCCAACTGGGTAGAGCTGGAAGAGGGAGCCAGAGGAGCTGAGGGGAAACGGACCAGAGATAATTGGAGCCAACAAATGAGAATCCACTACAGGCTCGTCGTCTCCCGATGGTCTCTGGGAATGGGCTCACTGTCCTCGTTGGTTTCACCTGGGGCATTAAAATTCATTCAGCAAATACTGATGAATAGCTCTTTATGTACAAAAGGCAGATTTGGCCTGGAAAAGGCCCCCAGGGCCCTGTCTGAACCCGCATAGAAGGAGGAGTCCTCCAGCCTGCCAGAGAGTCAAGCAGGCCTCCCAGTTTGGGGCTGAGATACCGGTGAGGCTGCTAACCATGCTGGGGTATCTGAGGGCCAGTTCTTATCTGCTGCTGTGCCTGAAAGTCCAAGAGGAAAAGTTTTGCTGACCTGCAAATCCTGGGACCCCAAGCCCCACTGATAGGAATGGGGCTCAGCCAACAGGGTCGCTCTCCTTGGGGCAGGCAGGATGTCACAAAGAGCCAGCAATCTCAGCAGCTGCCCAGGGAGGGAACAGGCGTAGTGACCTGCAGGGTCAGTCATTCACCTTCTAGGGGAAGGTAAGCAGCCTTTCTGGGGCCTGCATGCAGGATGTGCTGGTGAGAGTTGGTGTTTTCTTCATTCAAAGAATGAATGAGAAAGTATTCATGAAGAACCCTGCCTCTGTGGGGGCTCAGGCTTTAATGGAGGAGATACATAGAGAAGAGCCTTCAGGCTGGAGGTCAAGGTCCAGGGGGTAGGGGGTAGGTCAAGGTCCAGGTAGGGAAGTGGGGGGGAACATATCAGGACAGACAGTAAGGCTTGCCAGTCCTCTTTCTCCCCTGAAGGCTTATAGTTGGTGACCCCACATCACCCAAGTGGTGCTAGCTGCCATATACCTCTTTCTGCCTAGTCCCCCATGAGGGGCTGGGAAGCCTGGTGGGAGGGAGTATCATGGGGGAGGGGCAAAGGAAAACACCCTGGTCTAGCTCTGGGGGGTCCAGGGTTGTTGTGGGAGGGGCCTAGAGGAACAAGGTAGGATCTAGGAACATGAAGGTGATGTCCCTGGTGCTACCAACTCAGCCTGCACTGAGAGGCCCAGTGTCCAGGATGAGGGAGGCATTGTTTCCTCTGGGTTCTGCCTACCTCAGACCCCATCTGGAGGACTGGGTTCACCTAAGGGGGAGCCACAGCCTAGGAAGGATAGACTGGGAAGGACCTAGCAAAGCCCAGCCAGGACTGCTTGGGACCACTAGACATTGTGACCATCTCCTGAAGGGCTGCTGGGCTCATGAGAGAAAGTCCGGCCCCACAAGAGCTGCCCAAAGCTAGGGCATGAAGAAATGACTGGCCTGGGTCCAGCCCTGCAGCAGATTTGTGTACCTCGCTCGATCCTCACATTTCCTCCCAACCTAAAAGTCTAGGAGGGGCTTGAGAATCACAGTAGCAGCCAGGAACAATTAGGACATGTGTCACTTCCAAACCGGGTTGATTTACATGATTAAAACCTGAACTTGACAGATGGAAGCTGTGATGGGGTTTAAAAGAGCCCTCTCAGAGTCCCCAGATGGTCCCATCCTTGTTCCTCGTACACCAGTGGGGGATCTCCCTGACCCTCCAATAATCCAAGAAGAGGGAGAACAGAGGGCCCGGGACAGGCTTCCCTGCCTGATCAAATCTAAGTCAGGGTTCAGCAATCCTGGAGGGAATAGAGGAGCCTCTGGAGGAGTCCAGAGCATTCAGTCTGGGACCATTTGAGCTGGGAGAGTGTCAAAGGGGCAGATTTTAGCTCCATGAAAGAAAAGCCTCCCACTGGTTGTCTCAAGGCCATGCAACATTCTTCCCCTTGGATGGGATGGGTGGCCATTATGCCAAGTGATCAGTTTGGTCTTATCTGATCTGCCATGAGAGGCCCACAGTGAATGCTTGGAGTCCAAGGACTTGGGCTCAAATCCTGGCTACCTATAACCCATGTTTCTCTGGGCCATAAAGCTGAAGGAGACTTCAGAGGTCCTTTGGTCCAAAACCACACAGATAAGGAAACAGGCCCACAAAGATCCAGTGGCTTGTGTAGAGTCACTGAAACTCAGACTGAAAGCTATAAGGGAACTATGAGGTCAACTGTGTCATTTTGCAGATGAGGAAACTGAGGACCAAGCAAGAAGAGTGACTTACACAGAGGGAAAGCACAAGAAGTGAGATCGAAGCCAGGGTTTCTGTGGGCCCATTTCCTTCACTATAAAATGAAGAGGCTGGACAACAGATCTAATCTCTGATTCTTTTATCAGATTTTCCGTTTTACCAAATTGGAAATGATGATGCAGAGCCAACTTTGGGAGGGTCAGTATTCTCAGGGCTTGGGGTGGGCACCCCAGGACTCCAGGACTTGAGCTGTAGTCTGGTGAATGGAGGCCCAGTCATGGGGAGGGGATGCAGCATGCTGGAAGGAGTCTGCTTCAGAGCCAGGGACCTGGGTTCAGAACCCACCTCTCTTGGGCAGTCCCTCCCGCACTGGAGGTCCAGGCTCCTTAACACTTAAATGAGAGTGGGCCTGGAGGACCCTGAAGGCCCATCCACATGGAAAGCCCCTCCTTTTCCCCTGATTAACTTGTTAGCAAAACAGTCATGCAGTGGTGATCCAAACCAATGGGAAGTGTAGAAATGACTGTAACAGCCTTAGGGAGTCTCCCGGCCTCCAGCTTTCCTGTCTGATCTGTCACAGAAACAACCCAAGCACAATTCAGTGTTTTAGCAACATGAAAAATAAGCACAGTTGTCAGGAGACAGATGAAAGCTTGGCCTGCTCATGGGGATGATGAAGCCCATGCTGTTGGCTTCTCCTGACTCAGCCCAGCCCCTTCGGGCCAGGAGTTAGATGCCCTCCATAGACTCAATGCCACAGAGCCAAGAGAAGCCCCTGGTCCAACACTCTAGCTTTACAAAGGACTGGAGAGATTGAGAGCTTGCCCAAAGCCATGCAGCTTAGGAACAGGCCATGACTAGAACCCAGGTCTCTGTCAGCTCACTGTACATGCTACCTGGACAACATCTTCTCTGACAGATCTACCAGCTCAGGCTGAGAAGACATTTCCAGGTCCATCACTCACTCTCCTTACTCCCATTATGTACCTCGGATCCTTCTCCTAGCTGCCCTAATTTACAGTTTCAGGACAGGAGGGGAACTGGGCCTTATGGAACACCACTATCACCACTGCCACCATGACTACCACTGCCACCATGACCACCACTACTGCCATGACTGCCACTTCAGCCATGACCACCACTATGTCCATGACCACCAGTAGCAGCAGCAGGAGCAAAGCTGAATTCCCACACCAACCCAACTTTTGCCCTAACCTTTGGGTAAAAATCAGCCTGATCAGCAAGTCCCTGTTGTAAAGTCCACACCCCTGCGTGAACACAGATCGGAAATAGTTGTTTTCCAAAGGCTCACTGCTAAGAGCACATATATTTCAGGGCAGTCCATCTGACAAACATCCTGAGGCTCCATAGCTGCCCATCCAGCACCACCCCTCCCCTGCTGTGTACCCCAGGACCCCATACCTTCTCCGTGATATAGAAATTGGAACTGTCTGCGTGCTGTAAGGCAAAGCACTCATGGTTGGTCAGCGTCCACCTTCAAAAGAGCAGAGGGAAGACATTGGTCAGTGACCCCACAAGGCCTTGGGATATTCTGGGGATGGGAGCCTGACCAGGTCACTCTCAGTAGCAGGTTGAGGGGAGTCTCCACACCTGGGCATTCCCTTCATCTCAGAAATCTAGATTTCCAGAGGTCCTGATTTTTTTTTTTATAAATTTCTTTGCCAGGCACCAAGTATAGGACAGTGTTTCTTAGCAGACTGTTAGCCATGCCCTCCAAAAAACAGAAAAATGAAAACAAGTCTGAGGAGACTCCCCCAAAGCCCTGTTCTGGCTGCCTTCCTCTGGGCCTGGGAACGTAAGAGGCAGATAAGAGAGAAGGGCCAGCACAGGCCCTGACATACTGCTCTTGGACTCTGAAGGGCATTCTCCAGGGGAAGGCTGAGAACACTTATGGGTCAGGGTGGGCTGCTGGGGTGCCAGGGTGTCACTTACCCATCACAAACTTCCTTTATTACTGCAGACAGTGGTTTCTTCTGCAAAGTAACATGAGAAAAAAGAAAACACTTGGTGAGACAGATTCATGCCATCATGTTGAATGCAGAACTTAGGGAAACAAATACACTGATATCCGATTAAACAGATAAGGTTCTTTTAAACTTTGATTCTTATTTAGCAATGGTTCCCTTTCCCAAGATCACAAGTGATGCTCCTCCCCTCCCCAGATGGCACCAAACCATCAGCCCAACAAATCCAATGTCCACCATTTACTGCCCTTTGTCACAAAGGTATGTCATCTATGGTTAGTGGCACAGACTTGGAGTAGGGAGACCCTAGAGTGTGAATTCTGCCTCAGGCACTTCTAGCGATGTGACCTTGAGCAAGGCAGCTAACCTCACTCTGTCTCAGCTTCCTCGTCTGTAAAATGGGGACAACGGCCTGTACCCCCAGAGCTGTGGCAAAGATGAATAACATATGGAAAGTGATCTGCAAACTTTCAAGTCTCACAGACATGGGAAGATGATGATGGTGGTGGTGGAAACAAGGGCCAGTAACCACGGTACAATGGAAAGAATTCTGTGTCTGGACTCAGCAGACCTGAGTTTAAATCCCTGCCCCCACCATTTACCACCTTTGTGATCAGGGGAGGCCACCTACCCTCTCTGGGCCTAGAAGGGTTGGACTAGATTGTTCCAAAGACCCTGCCTGCTCTAAGTCTAGGCTCTGGGGACTGTCCAATACATGAGCAATGTCCACAGCTGGCAGCATCAGCATCCAGACAGATGTGCGGATTTCCTTCACACTCACGAAGGTGGAAAGAAATTCTGGACTTCCTGGGCAGCCTTGCTAAGCCACAAACAACCCATGAGCCATGGAGTAAATAGTTCTTAGTGGAAAACAAGCTCCAGATCAAAGCATTTTGAACTAGAATTTATCTTCCATTAAACGTGTCCTTCCATGAGCTCAGTCGGACAAAGTGGCTGGACCCTGTCCACTAGGCTCCCCACATAAGCTCAGGTCATAGGTTATTGTACCATAAATCTGGAGCTGAAGCTAACAGGTCACCAGCCTGATTCCTTCATTTTGCAGGTGAAGAAACTGAGGTCTGAGGAAACGTCAATGGCTTTTCCAAAACCACCCAGTCAGCAAGTATCAGAGGCAGAATCGGAACCCAGGCCCTCTCTCAGAAAGTCTCTATGGCTCCCCTTCAAGGAACAATGCAGGGGAGCATTGGGGCCACCTGACACCACAAGTGCAGCTGCATCCCTCCATCCCCACCTGCCTGTCCCCCCAAAAGATAATAAATGTAATCACTGCTCGCATGCTTCCACAGCATTTCCCTCACAGCCACCCTCAGTGGCAGGGGATTTGAATGTCATTACTCTCATCTTCCAGATGAGGAAACTGAGGCTCCAAGAAGATGCCACGTGACCAAGTCACACGGCTTATGAGGCTCAGATCCGGGCCCAGGATTTCTCACTTCTGGGTCAGGACCCACCCTACCCTGGCTCTCCTATGGATGGATTTCCTGCTTTTAAATCTCTCTCTTGACTTAAATCCCCATCCCCAGAATAATGGGCCCCTTGGCCTTGCTCCAGTGTACAGACACTCAGACTCTGCCTCACCCAACAGGACCACCAGATTCCTCCAGCGATATTTGTGTGGGTGGTAACCAACCTTCAGGGGACTCCTCGATGGTATCTCTAAGGTTATCTTTTCAGAACAAACCAAAAGCTAATGAACATACATTCTGGATAAAGCCTTTCCAAACAAATCCTTTGCAGATGTGCACAGCTGTGAATAAGTTGGGGAAAGTTAGTCAGCAGAAGGGCCTATCATTCTCTGCACGGGGTCACTAGGAGATCCCAGGTCTCAAGGAGAATGTAACCTCGATGCCTGGAATTGTCAAGGCTCTCCGTCTTGGAAGGTCCCTCTCCCTGCCCTCTGGAGACACACACTCTTCCTCAGGGCCTGCCACCTAAGTGGGCAGGCCTGAAGCAAAGGAGGAACTTGGTAGGGGTCGCCTGCCTGGTAACAGATACAAGAAGCATCCAGCAGTTTCCCTGACTCTCCCTCCCTCTCCACATTTCTTTTCAAAGCCTTAACTCTCAAGGACTGATATTAATTGCGAGTGCGACAAACTCCCTTTTCATTGCTGACTGAGACAGAGAGATAAGTTGATTGATTTAAAGGCTCAACCATGGCAGAAGCATCCAGAAAGACTTCCTGACTTTCCTCAGGAATCCTGCACACAGATTCCCACATACTGTCCTAGATGGAAAAGACATTAGAGGCCCTTCTGCTCCAACCAGCCTGCTTCCCTGACACGTGGTCATGTAGTCCCTACTCAAAGCCTGATGTCACGAGGAGCTCCCTCCCTCCCAAGGCAGCCCACTCTACCTTGGGATAACTCCAGTTTCTAAGACATTTTCCTTACCTAGAAAGCCGACATCTGCTTTCCAGCTCTCACTGTTTGTGCTTCTGCCCACTGAGGAGAAGCAGAAGTCTCATCCCTCTGTACCCCAAAACAATGACCACATGTCTCAGTTTTCTCTTGTTCAGACTAAGCATCCTTGGTTCTCTTAACCTCTCTTTGTAGGATATGATTGGTTGGCACCTAGTCTGGTACCTAGTCTCCCTCTTCTGGACACATTTTAGTGTGTTGATGCCTCTCCTAAAATGTGATGCCCAGGGGGGAGCCCAGGACTTTGGCTGGGCACTGTCCCAGGGCCCTTGAACCTATTACAGACTCGGTTACAAATCCATGTGTCTAAGAGTCTATCCAGGGAGTAGGTCCCAACTATCCATCACTTCTTGGTTGGTGGAAGAATAGGGAGTTGGGTCTTTGACTCTCTTTCTCTTTTCAGAGATAGCCATAGGTCAGTATATGATGTACTCAGTTGAGTGCTTGCAGATGCCCCCTCTCCGTCATCCCCAGAAGACCTTCAATTGCCCTACACCCCTAAGAGGCCTCTGCTATGAACCCAATAATCATCCCTTCTCTGCTCTCACCAAAGCTTTCTCCCCAGGCCTACACCAGGATATTAACCCATGGCCCCAATAAACTCTGAGAGCTGAGAGGCTATGGACCTGGAGATCCTCAGAGAGAGGAACATCATGAAGATAGGACTCAGGGATGGATCATCACCGATCCATCAAGAAACATTTGGTAAATGCCTCCCATGCACTAGCCCCTGTGCTAGGCAGGGTGATCCACAAACACAAAGAAAATCTTCCAGGCCAGCCAAGGAAGACGGCGCCCACGTATTGTAGCACGTGGTGAATTTAGACAATCCAGGGCACTGGGAAGGACATCGAAGGTGGTGCCCAAGTGAAACCTTGGGGGGCATCAATACTCAATCTGTTCCAAACATACTTTTTAACTAGAAACAAAGACCCTGAGAAAGGAAAAGAATCTTTTTTATTTCAGGTCCCTTTTGATAGTATGGTTTTTCTTTTAAAAATGTCTATGAATCATTTTTCAAGGATGAATAACATTAATCATAGAATGTAAGGAATTGAAAGGACTTTGGAAATCATCAAGGATCTTGGCCCCCCAATCTCATACACAAAGCGAGGTCTGGAGCAGGGAAGGGACAAGCCCAAAGTCACCCAAATGTCACTTCTCCCAAGGAGCTTGCAAGGCTAGAGATGACCTCTTCTGTCTCCGAGATACTGATGCTGCCAGTTCCTCTAAGCCATTTTTTGGATCCTGATCTTGATTAGAGTTAGCCGTGTGCATGTCTGGGTTCAGATCTGACCTCCAGCCCTTCCTAACTGTGTGGCCATGGCCAAGGACCATTGCTCTGGGGGAGGTTCTGTTTTTGTGCATTGTGGGTAGTGGCGGTCCACATCTCAGGGCCATATAGTGATGCTGGCAGACGTTTGCACTGAAGTCATGGGCTCTTGTCTCCATGGACAACAAAGGAGTTCTGGAATTTCCCCAAAAGAAGCCAGCCAGTTCTCTTGCTGCTCAGCTTGAGGCTCAGTCCATAGTCCACCCCTCTGGTTTTTCCTCCATATACATATTGTTGGACAAGTCCATCCAGATGCATACTGAAACAGGGCACTGAATATTCCTCACCCACTTGGTCTTTCCTGGCTGGAAGGGCAGACCAGACTCATCCTACCCAGGAGGCTCTGTGAGACCGTGGAGCTGGAGACCACCCACTCAGTGTGACTTTGAGGGGCCTGCCTCCTCAACCCCAGGGAATCCCTGGCCTCTTCCCTGGATCTCCTCCATCACAGTAGGAAGCACCTTTGGCAGGGACACATCTCCCTTACCTAATATTTATCATCAGAGAACCAATGAGCAGGTTATTACTGATGCTATACCTTCCAAGACTTTTGAATGAATGCTTTTCACGTACAGATGTGAGGCATTTAAAAAAATTCTCCGTCTCTCTGTCTCTTACTGTCTGTCTGACTCTCTATCTCTGACTGTCTCTGTCTCTGTCTCTTTCTCTCCAAATTAAGCATCTCTATTTATATACCTCAACACATTCAAAGCAGAAGCCACAATCTTCCCTTACAAGCTCACCCTTCCACAAAAACTTTCCCATTTCTGCTAAGGGCACCTCCATCCTCCCAGTAACCCAGACTCCAAACCATTGAATCATCCTTGGTCTTTCCCTCTCTCTCACACCCTATATCCAAAAAAAGACTGACAGAATTTTAGGGTCAGAAGAGACCTCAGTATCCTGCTGATCCAACCTATACCAGAACAGGAATCCTCACTATATATAACATGTGGAACCAAGTCATCCAGCCGCTTTTTGAAGACTTCCAAGAAGGGGGAAGAGGCCTCCACCTCCTGGCAATCCACTCCCTGCTGGGACACCTCTAATGTCAGAAAGGGGATATTTTTTCCTGACACTGAGCCCCAATGTTTTCCTTGTAATATCTTCCCTCCCCACAGCTTCTAGCTCTGCCTTCTGCGACCAAACAGAACGATGGCAGCTCTCGAATCCCTGAGCCCAGTTCATGTCCTTCTCTCCTTCTATCCTTCCCCACTTTACTCTTCTCCAGGCTAAAAAGGCCCAGGTTCTTCAGCTGAGGATGCTGAAGGACCCAAAAGGCTGCCACTCTCCAGCCTCTCGGTTCCAAGTCTGGCCAAGTCTCCCTCTTAGACCTTTTCACTGCCTATTCATGCCCCAAGAAACAAGATTCTCAGACTCCGAATCCAGCGGTCTCACCACTGTACCTCCATTTCCTTTCTTCTGGTTTCCTAGGAAAACCTACTCCGAAAAAATCTCCACCTTATTACATAGTCAGAGGCCAGGAAGTTGCAAATCTCAAACACGGTGACAGTTAAGATGATGAATAATGTTTTTGTGTGTGGTACATCCCTCTGGGCTAATCTCAAGCTCTCACGTGTACTCAAGGGTTGACTTCCAGAAGGTGGTTGCTGTCTCTGATTCTAGGAGAAACCCTGTGGGCATCTACTCCCGCTATTTCCCATAGCTCCCAAGCCCCAGCCAGTGTGCCTCCCATTAGCAATCAATCAATAGAAAGCTACTTTTTAGTAAAGGTATTTTATTAAGGTGGTAGGATATGAACAACTGGTACAAAATATTACCCTAAAAAATCTGGGGTGCATAAGAAGATGAGTTTCAGACTGAAAGCACATTCGTAGAGATTACAAAAATATAAAGGAGATGGACGTTTATATGGCACCTAGTATGTGCTAAGCATTTAACCAATAGGAACTCATTTGATCTTCTCAACTACCCTGGGAGGTGAGTGCTATAATTATTTCCATTTTACAGTTGAAGAAACTGAGGCAACTAAAGTTAAATGACTGGCTCAGGATCACATAATTAGTAAGTGTCTGAGGCTGTATTGTAATCCAGGTCTTCCTGACTCTAGACCCGGTGCTTTATCCATTGTGCAACCGGCTGACACTGATATAATAGACAATTGCAGTTACACAAAACTGGGCAGCTTTTACAAGAATGCCAGCAGTGTTTAGGACAAGAAGGAAGGCTGTTGAATGGTTCAGAAAACAAATGTAAAATATCTCTGATAACAGCCAGACTATCCAAGTTATACTGAGGAGTCCGCATGAATGCCTAAGACCAAGATTCATTCCCACTGGACAAGCTGCAAAAGGATATGAACAAAACATTCTCAAAAGAAGAAATGTAAACTATTAACAACCATATGAAAAACCAGTCCAAAGCCCTAATATTAAGAAAAATTCAGGTCAAAACAGTTCTTAGCCACAATGCAGTAAACTAGCAAAGATGACAAGATAGAAGGACATCCGGATGGTCACTTTTGGAAGGACTAGTAAAAGACTCATAGCCTGTTGGTATACCCAAAGCTTGGTCCAGTCACTCAGGAAAGCAATTTTGATCTATGCTAAGAATGCAATTGGGCAACTAGTTGGTGCCATAGTACATTAGCACTGGACTTGGAGGGAGGAAGACCTGAGCTCAAATTCAGCCTCAGGCACTTCCTACCTGCGTGATCCTGGACAAGTCACTTAACCCTGTTTGCCTCAGTTTCCTCATCTGTAAAATGAGCTGGAAAAAGAAATGGCCAACAACACGAAAACCCCAAATTGGGTCACAAAGAGTCAGACGCTACTGAAACGAATGAACACCACCAACAACAAAGAAGGCAACTGAAGTGTTTGTGGCTTTAGACCCGGTGGTCTGACTGCTAAGTGCATACTCCAAGGAAGATCAAGACAGGAGGAAATTACACACACACACACACACACACACACACACACACACACCACACCCCAAAATATCAATGGTGGCAAAGAACTGGAAACTGAGTTACGACCCATCCATTCCTTGCCTAACCAAGCTTCAGTATGTGAATATAATGGATAATTATCGTTCTGTAAGATACAAAGACTATAAACAGTATCCAAAGCATGGGCAGACTCACGTGACCTGGTGCAAAATGAAGTAAGCTAAACCAGGAAAGGAAAAGGGAGGGAAGAAGCATTTATTAAGCACCTACAGTGTGCCAGGCCTATGCTAAGCACTTTAAAATTATTTTCTATTCTAATTCACACCATAACTTTGGGGTGTAGATGGTGTTATTATCGCCATTTTACAGATGAGGAAACTGGGACACCTAGAGATTAAGGGACTTGCCCTGGGTCACACAGCTGGCAAGTGTCTGCAGCCACATTGGGACTCAGGAATTCCTCACTCCATGCCTGGAGCTCTGAGTCATCTCGCTGCCAATATATACAACAATGATAATGAAGATGGAAAAACAACAGCAATCCCCACAAAGCAGACCCTGCACGCAGCTGAGCGCTCTGATCCAGGCTAGCCTCAAGGAGGGAGGGGAAACACTCATCTCTCTCCTTCATTTGCAGAGGTGGGAGACTGTTGAGGAACACACCATTCAGTCACCCTGAGCAGATGAGTCTTGCTGAAGAAGGTTTGGTTCTCTGGGAAGGGGAGGGAGATATTTGTAAACACAGTGAAATTTTGAAAAACTAAATGTTTTAAAGGGAAAAATAAAATTATAATAAAATGGGAAGGGAGAGGGGGAAAGAGGGAGGGTGCAGAGAAGCGATGGAAAATCGGATTTTCTGTGAACCTGGTCTTTGAGAACTTGTTACCTACCTCCTAAGAGGGATGGGAGGATGGAAGGAGATGATATTCATCAACATCTTGGCACAGTGACTGGCACACAGTAGGTGCTTAATCAATGCCCTCCCTCTTTCCTCCCTCTCTTCTTTCCTTTCTCCCTTCTTTTCCTTCCCTCCTTCCTCCAATCATCCATTCCTCATTTCTTCCTGTGTTCTAGCCTGGGGTGCTTACAACACCAGGATTGCCTTAGGGAGAAGGGGCAGTTAGAGACAGGGTCAGGACCAGCATACTCTTTCTTGCCTGAGACCTTCCCCCATGGGTGGGGTGGGGCTCTCCCCCCCCTGTCCTGGCTCCCCCAGGGAATGATGTTAGAAGGGTCTGCAGCATAGAAGATACCACAAATCCCCCTCCTGAGTTCCCCCACTCCTGTATCCCCCAGTGCCTGGAGGGTGTCCTAGGCAGTCTCAAGGGCAGAAGCATTGTCTGCCGAGGAGTGGAGGCAGCCTCCTCCACTGGCACCACTGCTGACTGCAGCGAGAGGATATGGATTGCAATCCTGCTTTGCTGCTTTGTACTAGAGTGACCTTGGGCAAGTCACTGAATATCGAGGACCTTGGTTTGCACCTTGATACAAAGAAAGGCAGAGTTCCATGGCCTCTGGAGTCCCCTGGGACTTCAGCCCCATGAGCCCACTGGGCTCCTTCAGTCCACATCCAATCCTTATGGTCCCAGCAACCTTTTTCCTTGTTCAAGAAAGGTCAGCAAGGAAAACGGGAAGTATTTTCTTTTCCTTTGGGGGGGGGGGCAGAAGGAGGGGGTGAGTGGAAGAACTTCCCTGAAATCACATGAGCCTTCTCTTCAAATTGAGGCCAGTCTTCCAGAATCTCAAAAGGCTGGTTTTCTGGTTAAGCCTCTCAGCCCCATGTAAAAGTCCTGGCCCACAGCTGCCTCCTCTCGGCCTCTCAGGGTCAGGAGCTTTCTTACTTCTCAGCCTGACTGCTACTTCCTACAAAAAGCTCCTGAGGATCCTTGCTGGCTTCTCCAGCTAATCAGGGCCCTTGTAGAGGCTACTGGGGCACTAGATGGAGAGCCAGAGGGGACCTCACAACTCCCCTTCATTGTTCAGTTGAGGAGAGTGAGGCCAGCTCAGGCAGGGTACATGACTTGAAAGTACCCTCAGGCGGTTAAGTGTCATTGGCAGAGTTTGAACCCAGGTGCTCTGACGCCAAAGCCAAGACCTTTCCACAGCACCATTAGTTACACCTGTTCAAACTGTCCCCAAAGGACCTGGACCCTCACCCTGATTCTTGAGGCCAGAGAAGTTTTCATCTTCAACTGTGACCCCAAGCAGCTGACCCAGGACCTGGCGGCAGGGACATAATCAAGGCTTCTTGAAATGAATGAAATGTGGCTGTAATATTTGTTCCCTAAGTTTAGGTGACACATTTGTAAGTTATCATCTGTGTGTGCTCATTTCCCTGCATTGTTATAAACTCTAGCACTGGGCTCTCTCCTCTCCTACTTCCTTCCCCATTGCTTCCTCCTCCTGGGCACCCGCAGTGTTTACTGCATGTTCTGATTAGCCAAACAATTTAGTCCGTGCTCATGAAATGCCTCATTCTCTGCAGCTGGCCCACATGTGTTCTTCTCATCTCCTTAAAGAGGCATGCTCAGTCAGTGCTGGGGACACAGGAAGCAGCAGCCCATTCCCATTTACGTGTTAATTGATGTTTTACACCCCCCCCCCAAAAATCTAAGTTTCTTTTATAGGGGCTTAAATTGTTTTCCTGTGTTTGAATTCTTGGCTGTTTCAGGCTTTTTTTATAGTCTGTTTGTAGAAAGGCAGAGAGAGGGAGGAGGGAGCGAGAGAGAGAGACAGAAAGACACAGTGTGAGGGAGTGGGAGGGAGACAGACAGGCAGACAGACAGACAGAGAGAGACAGAGAGAGAGAGAAAGAGAGAACAGTAGAAGGCTGATGATGGGGGAAGCCTTCTTAAAAGAGATGGTCTTTAAAGATAAAGTAGATAATTCAAATTATGTAAAATTGAAAGGTTTTTGCACAAACAAAATCAATGCATCTATGAAAAAAGATCATTTTGAAGAAAAAACATTTATAGGAAATTAACAAAGGTCTAATCACTAGACATACAGGAACTGATACAAATATATAAAAATAAGAGGTGCAGAAAAACAGTCAAAGGCTATGAACAGGTATTTTCCAAAAGAAGAAATATAAGCTATCAACAACCATACGAGAAATATTTTATATCATGAATAATTGGAGAAATAAAAATCAAAACCACTCTGAGGTTTCACCTCATGGATACGCAAGAATGGTAAATGTTACATAGGAAAGACAGGTAAGCTAACACGCTCTCAAGGGGAGTCTGGATTGGACTGACCATTCTGAAAATTCATTTGGAAGTATCCCCTTGAAGTCATTTGACCTGGTGAGGTCACTACCAGACCCATAGCCTACCGAGGTCACTTAGAAAGATCCTATACAGACAAACCTATTTCCAGCCACACTTTTTGGCAAATCAGGAGAAACAAAGCAAGCACCCATCTCTCAGGGAATGATGTCATTGTGGCATGTAAAGATGATGCAATATTGTCACCCCATAAGGAACTATGAACGTGAAGAATTGAGAGGAATTTGGGAAGCCATGTAGGAGCCAATGTTGAATGAATCAGAGCAGAACTGGAAGAACCCGTCTGAAGCTCCTTCTCAGCCACCACTGCTGGCTCTGCATCTCCATCAGACCTGATCATATGGGTGTACCCCAGAGCTCTGTGCTGGGCTCTCTTTATCTCTCCCTGTACTATTTAGCTCCCATGAATCCCAGAGGTCTCAATGATCAATGCAGGTGATTCTCAAACCTATTGGTCCAGCCCTAACCTTTCTCCTGACATCCATTCTCATTACCCCCTACCCCGCCTGTTGGGCATCTTGAATTGGCTGTCCATTAGACATCTCAAACGCAACATGTCTAAAACTGAATTAGTCATCTTTACCTGAAAGTCCTTCCCCTTCCAACATCCTATTACGGTGGAGGTCACCCCCATCCTCCCAGTCATCCGGGCTCAGAACGAGGCATCATCCTAACTTCATTCTCTCGCCACCACCCTTCACGTACCAACTGTTGTTAAAGTTTGTCTTTTCTACCTTTAGAACATCTTTCACATGCCCCTCCCTTCTCTCCTCTGGCCTTCCCACCCCTCTGATGCAGGACACCATCACCTCCCACCTGTCCTACTGTTGGGGGATCTGCCTATCTCAAGTCTCCCCACTCCAATCCATCCTTTATTCAGCCACTATGGTGATTTCACTAAAGCACAGGCTTGACCATGTCAGACTCTTATTCAGTAAACTCCAGTGGTTCCCTGTTATCTATAGGATCAGAGAAAACTCTGTCTTTGGCTCTTCAATCCCTTCCCAACCCAACTCCTTGCTACCTTTGCAGACTTCTTACTCCCTTCACCCAGTCCACCATCCAATGACAATGGCCTTTTTGCTGTTTCTCCCCCAAAGACACTCCATCTCTGGCTGTCCCCTCTGCCTGGAATACTCTCTCCTCATTTCTACATCCTAGATTCCTTGGCTTTGTTCAAGACCATCTTTGCCCTGATCCCCCAATTGTCAGTGCCGGCCTTCTAAGAGTGTCTACAACTTCTCGCATCTACATCTTGCTTGTACACACATGTTTACATGTTGCCTCCTTCATGTGACTGTGAGCTCCCTGAGGAGGGATTGCCTTTTACTGAAATGAGCTATTATCTGCCAAGTGCTTAGCACAGTGGCACAAAGTAGGCACTCTATATCCTTATTCCTCTTCCCTTTCCCTTCCTACAGTGCCTGGTGTTATATAAATGCTTATTCCCCTGCCCCACCTCCTTCTTTGGCACATAATAAGTGCTTAATAAATGCCTTTTGACTTGTCTAGAGGCACAGGCTCAAAGAAAGTCAAATAACAGAAAGCAAATCCACCCAAACCGTCCACATTTCAATACAGCAAGGAAGAAATGATAAAGAGATTACATTCAAAACAACTACAGAATAAATGAAATATTTTCAAGGAAACCAACCAAGGCACACTTCAGATTTCTATAAATAGAAGAGCAAAACACCCTCTACAGAAACAAAGGAAGACAAAATAATTAGAGGGATATTCCAAGGGTCATGGGCAGACTTGCAGGAAACTGATGCGGAGGGAAAGCATTCTCTAATACAAAGACTGCACTCGCGGAGCTAGAAAGCGTGGAAAGAAAATGAAGCCCAACTTCGGGTCCTTGTACTCTGTGCCAATGGAGAGAAGCAAATGCCCCTCCTTCTTCCCTTCCTTGGAGAGAAGAGGATTGTGGGTGCAGAATGTTGCATGTACTCTCCAACATGGCAGCTGGATCCATTGGTCTTTGAGAAAAAAAGCCTCCCTGGCTGGGTTGGAGAGGGTTAGCTCTGAAAATGACTCTGATGGAACAACGAAAGGCATCCATAAAATGATGGAAAAGAGAGTGTCTCCCCTCCTTCTTCGCTGGTCATTAGCTTGTTTGGTCTCTTGGCAGATGTACGCAAAGACACCACTCAGCTTTCATCTACAACACTCTGCTTTCCCTCCTCTCAGCTGGGAGGAATGGTGCTCAGTCAGCATCCAGATCCAAAGCAAAGAGAACACTTGGGACATCAAAGAGACCGTATTTTGGCTACACAAAGGGGCTTCCCAAGGTTGAACTGAAATGGATAAGTATAGACAAAAACATCTGTCAGAAGGATAGGCAAAGAGTGACCCAAAAGCTGGAAACCTTGGTTAAAATAACTGTTCGGGGACTTTTCCTCCTGGAAGGACAGAATCCTGCTTCCCGAATATTTCAAGGGAAATAAAAAGAACGATATCTTGCTTTTGCTCAGAGACTAGTGTCTCTGAGTTCAACAGTAAAGCTTCTCCAAGTGTGTTCCCTAGCATAAGGCAGTTTTTGATGGACTGCTGATGGCAGAGCTACACTGCTCATTCATATCGGTCCTAACAACACCCATAGGGCAACCCCAGTGTTTGTTTCCAAGAACTGCCACTCTCAGTGGATGGAGCACAGGGTCTACAGTCAGGAAGACTTCATAGGTTCAAATCTGGCCTCAGGCACTTTCTAACTGTATGCCTCTGGGCAAATCACTCAACCCTGTTTGCCTCAGTTTCCTCATCTATAAAATGAGCTGGAGAAGGAAATGGCAAACCCTTCCTGTATCTCTGCCAAGAAAACCCAAAATGGGGTCGCAAAAAGTCAGACCCGACTGAAACAATTCAACAACAAGGACAACTCAATGACAAATTTCTGTTTTTTCTGAGTAGCTTCCCAGGCACACCCTCCTGAAGCACAGGGTTAGGTTCTCTATGCTTTGGACCAAGGGTTTGAACAAAGCTTCCTTCCAGAAACACATCTGAGTGACCCTGGGCAAGCCAAGTCAACCATCCTGGGCTTCATTTCCCTCATGTGTGAAAGGGGAGAATAATGTCTGCAGTTCCTACCTCACAGGAGTCCAGAGTCAAAAGGGAGGCTCCTCCACCAATCAATCCCTCATCTGTCTGTGACACTGATGAATGTCCCAGGACATCCACACCAGGCTCTTCTTCTTCTCTTTGCATTGCTGTCTTCCAGCATCAGAAGGTAAGTGCCTTCTGGCTTGCATTTGTCTCCTCCATACACAAAACAGGCTAAATTAAACTGACTTTATAGAGCAGAGGCAGGGGACTGGGATAATATGGAAGACTGACATGTCTAGTCACTTTACAGAGGATCTTCCTGGCTCCTCAGCATCTGACCTTTGTCGGGCTAAGCCCTGGCCTAGAGCCATGGCTGGCACTGTTAGAGTAAGAGGCAGCCAGGCCTTCAAGTCCATTTCTGAAAAACTGTCACTCCATTGCGGGACGACCAAGCCCACTAGACAGGAGCCCCCAAGGCACAGGGACACTCCTTCTCTGGGTAAGAAGAGCTCACCTAGTTGTGCCACAGCTTCCTGTTTAAAGTAGTTACACTAAATATGTAGGTGGTAAGCTCACTCGTTTTCATGACAGAATGGAGCTGCTGTGTCAGCACCCCATGAACTCAGTCACCCCAAGGCAAGGCCCTTATTGCACATTCCTAGGTCCACCTCTTCCGGGCAGCTATCATTCTGATGGCTGTAATTCTGGGACTTCCTTAATTAAAGCCCATGTTCATGTGACCATAATTAAATTCCTACAGACACCGAGTTCTCCATGCACACCATCTGTTAACATGACCCTGCAGCCTGCACACTCTGGCTTCATAGATACGTCGACCATTAAACATCTCTTCCAGCTTCATACACTTCTTTCTCAAGTACATGCCCGGGTAGCACCAGGATTTCCCCAAAAACTCTACGTCCGAGAGGCCAGCTAGTGGAAGCATCGTTGTTCTTTTTCCAGGGAATAGAAAGCAGGTGAAGGCTAGACCAATCAGTCCCTCTACCTGGACAATCTCAGCTGGGACAAACTCTGACCCCCTCCTGCTTCCAGGTTTGGGCCCAGCATCCCTGGTCTCCCTAAAGCCATTGCCCCAAGAGCCCATCTGCATCTGGAGATTTTGAGCCAAACGACCTTCCCCATGATCTCTCAGCCTATCCTATGTCCATGGGAAAAGGCCAGAAATCTCTTGGGGGGTCACTTTAGCAAGTGCCCCCTCCAGAAAAATGCCAGATAAGGAAAGTTACATACCAGCAGTTTATTAATTGAAAAAAAATTTCTTTGGAGGGACAAAGTCACCTAGTACCTTACCTGCTACGGGCCCCCACACACAGAACGCCAAAGTCTCTGTTCACACGGCCTGCTTCCAAAAGGAGAGCTCAGCCTCCCTGGACCAAGGCTCTTTACAAGACGAACCCTGGCCACGTTTCCTCCCCTTTCTCCCTAGCCCCCCGAATCTCCCCCCGCCCAGTCGAGAGATCACCGAGTCCCTCCTTCTTGCCTAGTAAATCCTGCAAGAGAATAGCTTTAGGCCAGAAGCAATAAAGCCTGACTTAGAAAGCAATTAAAAACCAACTGCTCAGAGAGCACTAAGTGGAAGAACTCGGCTTGGATGCTGGGGTTGCTATGGTACCATCGGGATGATGCTGAGCAGGGAATTGGCCCCTGCCTTGCAAAGCAGAAGCCCTGAGGCAGGGCTCTCCCCTCAGGAGTCCTGGGAAGGGAGCTGAGGGAGAGAAGGGGTCTCTCCCCTGGGGAGGCTGCTGTAACTCGGAAAACTGGGGCACCTCTCACTTTGTGGTCTAACAAGAAACTAGGAAAGTCCCTGGGGTGCAGTCCCACCTTCCTAAGCATCTCGATCTGTGTCAGAGCACAGGAGCAGACTTAGAGTGGAAGGGACCTTAGCCCCACTCCCCAATTTTACAAAATAAAAAAGAGAACTGAGGCCCAGAATGGTGGATGGGCTTAGATTGCATGGTGAATTAGTGACCAAGACAGGATTGGAACCCAGGTCCTGTGACTTCAGGGAAAGTGGGCAGAGTGGCTTAGGGCCATAGCACAAGTCTGGTCTCCCAATGGCTCAGGAAAAGTCTGCTGTCCAGGGACCCTGGCCCCCTGGCCCCACCCTACCTCCCGGTGCCCCATGGAGGGAGATCCCATCATCGATGAGGTCACAGAAGATATCTGGCCCAAGGACTCCCCCAAGACTGCTCTTTAACGGCCGCAGGGGAAATGATCTTGAGCTGCCCCACCCCATTCCTGCCCTTCCCTCCGGTCCTTGGGTAGGAGACTACAAGCCACCCCAGGCCTCCTTCCAGATTTGGAGAGACAAGAGCACAGAGCGCATGGCAGTCCAGCCCCCCACGCCAGACTTGGGGACCCCTCGGGAGGCTGGGCTGACTTACTTGGTCAATCTCCATCAGTTTGGGGTAGGCGCCTGGGCACTCAATGGCCACCTTCACAATGTCTGCGGGGGGTGGCATTTTCCCTGCCTCGGGCTTTCGATGCCAGCGAGAAGAGGTATGGATGCTGCTGGGGGCCAGACGAGTCTAAGGAGGAACGGAAGACAGAGAACATGAGCGGGGACTGTCCTCTTCCATCACTTCCTGTTTTCATTGGTGTTGAGGTACTTGAAATGCCTCTGCCTGCACATAAGCCCCAGCCAGAGGCCTCGTCCTGGGACAGGAAGCCCAGCCATGCCCACCGGAGGCACCCACCAAGGCCCGAGGTCGGCCGCCCCTCCTGGAGCTCCTGGGGCCGTAGTGGCTTAGGCAGAGCAGGCAGCCTCCTTCTGCTGGGCTGCCTCCGGAAGGACAGACTGCCCAGGAAGTCAGGCATACACGGCCAGGAAGCAGCGTCTGTCTAACCGTTGGCTGGTTGTGTGATAGAGAACACAAAGACAGAGGCCTGCTATAGCAACCAGCACTTGGAGAGGAAGGGGAAGGCTTCGGACTCTGAACTTCTCTCTCACCTTCCTCTCTCCCACCCCTCTCCATTTCCCTGGCCTGAGATCGAATCCCATGGACATTCACCTTGACGGGACTCTCAGAGTAGTCACCCAGCAAAGCTGAAATCTGAACCCAGGCTCTTGATTCCCATGGACCAACAAATTACTCTTCTGCAAAGAGAGGAAGTAGCCAAGAGTCGTCCAGGGCTAATATAACACGCACTAATAATGACAACTGACATTTACGTGTACCTACTATGTGCTAAATACTTTAAAATTTGATCCTCATGACAGCCTGGGAGGCAGGAGGTAGCTGAGGAAACTGAGGCAGGTGGAAGTGAAGTCACACAGCTAATACATATCTGAGGCCTCAGATCTTCTTGAGGCCAGGTCCAGACAGAGAGGAGTAGCTAGCTTCATTTCTAGACAGAAGACTGACCTGGACGAGACTCCAGATTTATCAGGATTCACCACTGGGGAAGAGCCCAAGGCTTTTAAAGGGTACCCTGCTTAATTGCTCATCGATGATCACTTATTAAAGGCCACCTTGGGCCAAGTGCTGGGATGAGACAGAAGCAGCCTCTGCCCTTAGATGTTCTAATGAAATCCTTTGCAAGAGGTGATTCCAAACCAAAGGCCCCAACAGACCCTGGAACTTGAGAGGAAACTGAAAAGCACCCAGGGATGGCTTCTGGACCTCTGGTGCAAACCCATCCTGGAAAATGGGGCTCCAAGAGCCAGAGTCTGAGGAGGTGGAGTGGCCCAAGTGGATTCCAGGGCCAGAAGGCCTTCCCTGGCTGGTCAGCCCTGCCCTTTCCTGCACAAGTATCCTCTCTCTAACAGACCAGAGCCCTGTCCTGGGCCACAAACCCAATCCAACCCATGAGTCCAACCAACCCACTGTCACCTAGTCCTTCTGCCAGGGAAGTATGTCTCTCCTAAGCCCACACTCACTGAAGAAGCCTCAGTCTTCGTAGCCCAGAATGGCAGGAGGCCCATCAGCTTTGTATCCCATGAGCCCCTGGAATCACAGAACCTGAGGGAAGGAAGCCCAGCAGCCTCTGGTCCACGCTACACCTGCACAAAACACCCAGTCCAGGCCTAGCTAGGCCTCCCCAGTTTCCTTAGCTTCAGAAGGGGATGGGGGGGGTGCCCAGGAGGCCTCAGAAGCCCCTTCCCCAAAGTCATTAGAGGCTCAGTTCAATTTTCCATTTTAGACCTAGGAGGGGCTTCAGAGTTGGAGCCCAATGCTTTCATTTTCAGGACAGGGAAACAGGCCCAGGGAGTCGGAATTTGAACCCAGGCCCAGCAACTCTGCTCTGTACACTGTGGATTGAGAAATAGGGAACTGTTTAGAGATGGTCACAAGAGGATTTCATTCATTTTGAGTTGGATCTAGGTAAGCTGAGGCAGGGCACAGGGAGTTAACCCAGCAGTTTGTATTCTTGGTGGTTTTCACAGAATCCCAGGATGTCAAGGTTGAAAGAGTGTTTGAAGGTCACCTAGTACCACCGCTCATTTAGAGACAAGGAAATGGTTCCACCTCACGGTTCCCCCCAGACCAAGAATACCTGCTGGGTCCTATGACCCCACCCCCAGGATTCATTAAAACTCTCCCTAAATGCCTGGATTCAGCTGATCCAAGCATGGCCAGGCACCCCAACCTGATACAGCTGCTTCGCAGAGGGTGTCCTCAGCGTGACTAGGGCATGATTCCCCCATCTGGAAGGTACTTTCTGGATACAAAGCACCCAATTTCTCTGGATTCCAGCAGTCACACAGGAGCACAAAGGACCCATAATAAACCCCAACCTTTCCCTATCCCATTTCTCTCCAGGCTTTGAGTCTTATAAAGAGCTTTCCTCCTCCCACAGCCCAGTGAAGGACACAATCTTATATCCCCTGTTACAGATGAAAAGACTCCTCACATAATAAGAAAGCCAGGAGGATGTCCATAAATGCACAAGAAATGTGGAGAGCCTTGAATGCCAGGCTAACAGGACTGTGAGGTGTCTGTCTTTGTATCCTCAGGACCAGGGCAAGGAACAGAACAGGCTCTTCATAGATGTTTGGTGAAGGGTCCATTCATGACCACCTTCATTCAGTAGCATGCCTGAGGGTTGAGAGGACCATCCACCTCTTAGGCTGTACTTGTCTCCAGGGGTCCTGAGGCAGGCCTGGTGGCCTTGCTGGCTTCATCTCTCAGGACTCTGGGCTGGAGGCTAAGCTCATAGGAGAGCATCCCCAGGTGGGGAGGACAGGGCCTGGCCAGCTCTGAGTTCAGGCTGAGAATAGAAAGGGTCTTCAGCACATTTCCTGAGCTAAACCAGGAAGTGAGCGCATCTCTCACCTCCCTTTTCCCCTTTGCCCAGCAGTGAGTTGTCAGGACCTACTTTCTAGTCATTGAAGGGGGATGGGTGTGTGGATGAATCAACTGTTGAAAACACATGCCCACTTGGGAGTACTGAGGGACTGCAATGGAAACCTGGCTCCCAGAATCAAAGCAGCTAGATTTACACCCGGGATGGCCAGCTCTGAGGGACCTTTCAGGGCTCCCACTCCAGAGGGGCCTGGTTTTTTTCTGGCCATTTTCAGGGAATGCACAGGGAGAACCAGCTGGATGAGGCAGAACTCTATCACACATCTCTTTGTCCCTGTCTCTCACAAAGGGGAAGATAGGAGATCTAGTCAAAGCCAGCTGTATACAAAGCAACCCTTTAGAAAGCAAAACCAAAGCAAACGAATCAGTTTCCTCCTGGGATCTTACATAAGCATCCCTCCAGCCACTTCTGACTAAGGAAGCCTGGGGTCCTGCCGGACCAACACAGCTGAGGGGTAGAGAGAGAAGCTCTCCCCGGGCCTTAGAGAACCAAGCCCCCATTTACATCCCAAAAGCCCCTCCCCCTGACTCTGGCTGCTGGACAATCAGCCTCCCTGCCCCAGGTGCCTCCAATAGAAGGTAAACAGGTCAGGAGGTAGCAGCTTTGCAGGGTGAGATTTACACCCATCTGTCTGTTCCCTGTGCCCTCTCTCTTCGTGATCAGAGGGGCTGCCTCTAGCCTTGACATCAAGCAAATGGTCCCCAAGGACCTACCGAGTTAGACACAAAGGATGAAACCTGCCCCCAGCCCCCAGCTCCAGCCCCACACTGGCCATTTCTCCAGTTGTCATTAATCAAGACTGACATTTACAACCTTGAACTTCCTTTCTTTCCTGGCTTTCCCCAAAAAGGTGGAGAAGGAGGAAAGCAGCAGGGAACCAAGGCATCTGTCCAATTCATCTTGTGTAATGAGCCTACCCCCAAGAGTCAGAAGCACCTGGCTATGGCACTCAGACCTAAGGCGTCTCTCACCCCGTACCCAGGGGGGATTATACCATTTTGGGTCCAGTCAACAAGCGTCTATCCTCCATGTGCCAGGCAGGGCACCAAGTGCTGGGATCAAAGAAGATGCAAAAGGCGACCTTGGTTCTAGGCTCTCACCTTCTACTAGGGGACACAAGATGCCAACCACTGATGGCCAAGCCAGATACAGACATAATAAACGGGAGATGATCATGGAGGGAAGGCACAGAGATGAAGGGAGGCTGCCAAAGAACTTGCAGAAGGTGGCCTCTTATCTGGGAATCACAGCAAGCCCTGAGGCTGAGCTGAGGACTTCCAGGCAAGGGGGACAGCCAGGGCAAATGGGAGGTGTGCCCTCATGCATGTGGAATGAAAGGAACTGGGAGCAAAAGCTGAGCGGGCAAAGGATGGTATCTGTGTGAGTCTTGGAGGTCATAACAGTGCCTTGGCAGTGTCCCCTGCCTGGAGTGCCCTGCTTCCTGGCCTCTGTGGATCATCCCCTTCTCCTAACATGGCCTTTCTGTAACCCCTAAACCTCTGGGGCCCCCCTTCTGCTCTGCCTATAGCCATTTAAAAATCTATCTTTGTATTTTCCTCTCCCCTGACTGGGAGGTGATCAGGGACCATTTCCACAGTTTTCATCCCTGCACCTAAAAATCACTAATGACAGTCAGCACTGATGGAGCTTAAAGGTTTGCAAAGTGCTTAACAAACATCTCATTTGATCCTCACCACAACCCTAAGAGGTATCTACCACTATTATTCATATTTTACAGATGAGGAAACTGAGGCAGATAAAGGTAAAACAACTTGCCATGAATCATGCAGCTAATGAGTTTCTGAGTCTAGATTTGAATTTGGGTCTTCCTGAACCCAGGCTCAGCTGGGCCTCTACCTATGTACCATCTAGCTACCCAGTACAGCTACTGGAACAGAGTTGGCACCTGATAAATAAATGCTCGTTGATGAAAGGACCCTTAATTTTTCAGCCCCTATCCAACGTTTCATCCAGTCCAATCTAATCTAATCTAATCTAATCTAATCCCCAAAGCATTTTTTCAGCATTGATTAGCGGTGTAAGACACTGTGCTAGGCACAAAGGGTACAAAAAACTTAATGGTCCTTGTGGTCACCAAGGATTCAACATATAAATAGACAGATTTATATAGGGGATAACCATAAGGGAAGGATCCATAACCAGCCAGGGCATCTGGAAAGGCTTCCAGTAGAAGAGAGTACCTACATGGAACCTTGGAGGAAGTCAAGGATGCAAAGAATCAGGGGTGAAGCAGCACCTTACAGGCAACCTCCTCTGCAAAGGCCCAGAGGTGGGAAATTGATCATCCTGTATGGAACAGCAAATAGGCTAAAACACCAAGTGGGAAGGAGAGTAATAATATAGAATAAGCTCCTGACAGCTACCGGCAGCAGACAAAATTTGGCAGCTGCATAAAAAGGGAATGACTAGCTGTCACCGGTAGGTACCTAATCGACACCCACTTCCTCCTAAAAATAGTGGTTGTTTCTTACTCTGTGCGGGCCCATTCAATCTCAAGGCACCCTGGGAATCCCAACTCTTCCTGCTTCGTACTGTGCCCTGAACCCTGGCAGCCCTCAGTGTCGGTGGCTGTTAGCTGTTAACAGGAGGTAACAGCTCAGGGGGCACAGAGCGATTTCCTCCAGAGGAGAGAGGAGTGTGGGTTGAAGCAAAGGCTTTCACCAGCTGTTTGCTGATTTTATTTCATTTTATTTTATTTTTAGCAAATATTTGTCTTTCTTCCTTCCCCTCCTCCTCCTCTCCCAACCCCCACCCTCTGGTAACTATAATACAATTTAGCAGGGAAAATGCGTTTCAGTGTCAGCCCATTTCACCTCAGGAGGATGTCAGGTTTGGGTTTTCTGGCTGTTGTTTTTGGTTTTGTTTTTTCAGTTTTTTGGTGAGAGAGGGATAAGGACAGGGGTTGGGAGGATCAAAGAATGTACGTGTCTCCAACAAAACCCTGGCAAACAGGTAGGAGGGTGTGTCTGGGGGTACTCAGGACTAGAAAGAGAAAAATGAAAGGAGAAAAATGAAAGAATCCCCTGTCACTCAAGGAAAGAGAAACAAGGCCTTGGGTCCCTCAGAAAATCAAGGAGGCCTGGCTGCTAGGAATAAGGTAAAGGTTTGAGATGAAAGGACCTGAGAACAACCTTCTGGGGACCAGACAAATAAGTGAAGGGTGATCTTGAACATACACATGTGTGTGAATGTGCATGTGTGCATGTCCATGCATGTGTGTATGTGCGTGTGTGTGCACATGGGTCTCTTGGAAACAAGACCCAAAGCAGGGGGTGCTTTCAGCATAGAATAGGTAAAGAGAAATGAGATGCAGGCAGAGAAATCCAGGATTGAAAAGGAGCCAGGACAAAGAGGAGGAGAGGAGGAGGTAGAGACCCCACAAATATCTCTCATTCAGGGATGGAGATTTCTGCCTCTGGGATTCCACCACAGAAGCTCCCAGGACCATGTCAACTTCCCGTAGGTTCTTCAGGTGGAAAAGTCCAAGAGCCGGCTCTGGGAATGGATGATCAGGGTTCAAATCCCTCTTGGAATGGTCACTGCTTGAGGGACCTTGGCCAAATCCCATCATGCCCTGGGCCGAAGAATTGGACCCAAACAGTCCCTACCATCAAGCAGCAGACTCCACTGGAATCCCTGCCATGTTCTTTCCTCTCCCTGCAGCTCAGCACATATCATTGTAATACAGTGAGTCTCTAGAGACAGAATAGACACCTTCCCAAGCCAACTATATGGTTAATTTACCCACTGACAGTCATAGTGTCTTTACCACTGCACCAGGCTTTTATCAATGGCTACCTTTGGGAAAGAAATCTCCATCTAAGGCAGGCAACTGGCACACCAGACATTCATGAAACACCTACTGTGTGTCAGCCCCATGTGCCCTCAAACTCATGCCCCTTTTTCTTTTAATACTAAAAGCCACCCTGGCCCCATCTCATGGTGCATCTAGCCTAGTAATAGCAATGAGTCCTCGAGAGTGACTGTCTCAGCTCTCCCCAAAGGGGGTAAAACTGTTAGAAGAAACGCTAAAATGGGAGTCATTTGAGTCTCTGAGCCTCAGTTTCTCGTCTGCAGAATGGAGCCCTGCCCACCTCCGAGGGATACAACAAAGCTCAAGGATGTCCTGTGTGTCCGGAGGCAGCCTGGGAGGTTGGAAGCATCCGAGAGACAGTGCCAGGCAACCTTCCCGGCCACTAAGGGATCCCACCAAGATGTCCACAGAGACCCGCAGCCTACCTCGGCTGCCGACGGCTCCGAAGCCTGCCCACGGGGACGGAGGCTTACCTCGGCGGCTCTTCAGGACTGGATCAAAGGAGCGAGGCAGCATCTTGTCTCCGTGGTGACTGGAGAGGCCGGGGGAGCCCTGCCCCATCTGCCGCTGGCCCCGGGGCTCAGCCTCTCCGCTAATGAAGCCTCCTGGCAGTGACAGCCCCAAAGGCGAGCCGGCTCCATCGCGTGCGGTAGCGAATCAGGACAGGGATGTGCGTGCATGCGACAGGGTAACCTGGGGCTTGCGCTGAGGTTTCTCCATGGTAACCCACTTTCCTGTCTAAAAAAAACCTCCTAGCCAACAGTACCTGAGCCGAAGCAACACACAGCCCCCGAGCCGAAACCAGGGGCTTCCCCCCGGCCTCCCTCATCCTTCCACTGGGGAGCCCGAGGCCAGGGCAGGGCAGGGGAGCTCCCGAACCACCCAAAAGGGCTCCCGAGGCTCGCAGAGATTTCTCTCTTTTCTTAAAAGACAGAGAAAAGAAAATATGAAGGTGGGGGAGGAGCGGTAGAAAGCCCGAAGAGGGAGTGAAGTCCGAGCAGCTCCGCATTAGAGACCGGAGCTTCCCAAAGGGAGGACGAAGGAGCCCTGCAAGCAGAGTCAGAAAGGCGCAGGACAGGGTGCCACCAGAACAGCCCAGGGACAGGAAGCAAATCCAGACTCAAGAACCTTGGGACAACGGCTTCGACCCCTGCCCTGGCTGGCCGGTGGTCACTAGCCCCTGGTCCCGAGGTCCCAAGCCTACACACACTCATGAAGCAACTACTGTGTGTCAGGTGCTGAGACGGAGGGACAAAGCCAGAGCAGTTACTGTCTTCAGCGGGCTTCCATGCGGGGGGCCCTCAGAGGGAAGGGAGATTCTACAGGTGCCCAGACAGAAGGTGACTGATGAGGGAGAGGACCCAGAAAGGCGTCCTGGAGGAGGGGACAGAGTCCCTAAGATCCGAAAGTGAAACCCAGGATTCCAGGGGGTCCAGGCCAAAAGGAAAGTCATCTCAGGTAAGAGACAGGGCAGGCCCAAAGCCCAGAGATGGAATGCCAAGTTTCAGAAGCAACAAACAGGTCATTTGGACTAGAATGAATCTCCCTCCTTCAAGAAATGACCAGGAGGACATCCTTGTCGTGAATTATAAAATCCAACCTAACTAGCAGTGACTAAGACCTCTTTCATGAGTCTTTGGAGTAACATGAACCAGGGAGGAAAATGAGCTCTTATTTTTATTTCTGAAAATAATCCAACAAAATGAGTTTCAAACTACTGGTAGGATTCTATTTACAATAATGAGTTCTATGTCCTGCACTGATGGCCCATAAAAACAAGTGTTTTGCTTATCTGATTATACCAAATAACGCCATACAGGATTTCTTTGTGGTCATTAGAGACTGGAAACAAAGTGGGGGCTCAGCAGCTGAGAGACGGCAGAGAAAGCTGGGGTGGATGAATGGAATAAAATATTATGTTGCCATGAGAATGGGTGAAGAGAAGGAATCTGGGAAAACCAGAGAAAATTGGTTTGATAATGTCGTGTAAAATGGGCAGAACCGAGATCTGTTACATGATGACCCAATCTACAGTGAGTGTAAAGGACCCTTCCCCTCCCAAGATATCAGGCTTCCAGTCAGGACCGGAGGCGGTGGACCATGGATACAGAATGTGGCATACTCTGTCAGCTCTGGCCACCGTGTGCCTTCATTCCAGCGAAAGGGAATGCTTTCTCAAGAAAGGCGGGGCAGTGATGGTGATGTCTTCAAAAAGCAGAAAGGCATCAAGTAAAGCATTTAAAAAAACTCTTTCTCCTGCAAGAGGCAAAATGCAGATTCAGAGAAGGGTGCTTTCATCTGCTATGAGAAAACCTGGTTTCACGTTCTGCTTCTGACCTTCACTGGCGGTGTGACCTTGGGCAGCTCACTTTGCTTTTGTGGACCTCAGTCTTCTGATCTGTAAAATGAGTAGACTCAGCCATAAGGCTTCTGCAGTCTCTTCCAGCCTGAGATCAAGAACCTTCTGACCACATTTACCCCTCCCACCTGCCCTGCTGAGTGCAGCCAGGTCAGTGGCCAGGAGTCCTTCATCCTTTGCACGCCATGGCTGTGGACAGAAAACCCTCAGGAGGATCCTTCCTGCTCGCATTGACTTGACTGTCCTGCCCTGGAAAGCACCTCTGTTTTGGGATTGGGGAAGCCAAGTATTTGCATTAGCATTCCCCCATTTGGGGCCAGTTTCCAGGGGCAAATCCCAGACCACTTCTCCTGGGTCGGTCAGTCTTTCCTCGACCTCTGATATAGCCCAGACTCCCTGTTCCCAAGCCTGGTGAAGAGTCCTGGCTCTAGAGCCAGGCATGAGAGCATCCCTAGTCCCACTTCCAAGAAAGGGGAAGCAAGACAGACTGGACACATCCTCTTAACAGGTCCTGTGCTTCTGGGTCATGTGCCCCATACCCAGTCCCTCTGGAGGAGAGGCTGGAGGCAGCAAGGCCCCTCCAAGTGGGACAAAAGATGGAGAGTCTTGGTTAGGGACAGGAGAGGACCAGGAAGAGCCCATGTCAAGGTCCAGAAATGGGGAGCAGGGGTGGGGGGCACACACACCCAGGCTGCTGGGTCCCCATCACACACTGTGCTCAGCCTCAACTGGAAAGTGTGCAATTAGAGAAACTCAGTCCCATGTCCACTCTCCTTTTTCCTAAGGAAAAACTAAACTAAGACCAACGTTTTCCCCACTTCCTTTTCCTCTATTTTCTTTACAAGGTTGTGGTATGATCTGTGACCCAGCAGCCTCTAAGGGAGGCAAGGCCAGGTAGGCCAAGGGGGAGCCCCAAACAGAGGAAGTTGGCTCCTGCTTCTCCCCTCCCCCACCAAGAGCTACTTCCCAATCGGTGAATCAGAGGACAATGTGCTAAGGAGGCCCCCACTCCTCCCCAGCAGCCACCACTCCAATCACCACCGGAAACCACATGGCAATGTGTCATCTGGTTACGGGTGACACAGAACACCCCTTGCCTTTTGCATGGTGTGCAGGCAGCTCAAGGATTAGCAGCTGTGATGTCAGAGGGTGGCAAGTCACTATGATGCCCCACTACGGATGCTCTGAGAGCAAAGGCCTTGAGGCCAGGGGCCAGGCTTCCAGGCCCACAGGGACCTAGAAGACCTCTCTGAGACTCAGTATCCTAATCTGTGAAATCAGAACAATATCACTCTCTACCACATCACCCACAGAATTGTGGTTAGGAAAGTACTTTGGGAAAAAAGCTGTGGAAAAAGTACACTGGCTGAGCAGTCAAAGGATCTAGGTTCAGACTCCACCTCTAATGTCTTCTACCCATGTGACCTTTGCTAAGTCCCTTGGCCTCCACCCACCTCTGTTTGTGAAAGAAGGGGTAAGTCTAGATGACCAGGAGGACCCACCCCAGATGCTCCTGGGAGCCTCCTCTGCACTTGAAGGGTCTGGGCCAAGCCAGGATTCTCCCCTCTTGGTCTTGGTTTCCTCTTCTGTAAAATGGGTGGATTGGACTGAATGCCTGGGGGGTCCTGCATAGCTCAAAGCCCATTCCCTACCTCCTCGCCTGGTCTATTTGAATTAGATAACATGACAGCGGTGTTGGGGTGATGATGGATGGTGTTACTGGCCTTTACTGTAGGGAGGAGTGTCCAAATCTGTGATTCCATTATCCTGGGGTCTCCCAAGGTGGAAACTCCCTCCCCACAAACAGATCAGCACCTTGTCTACCTTACATTGTGACCTGGGGTCCTGAGTGTCCTTGGCCATCAAAGTCTCTGGTGGGACTGCCCCAGGTCTTCCTCCAGACCTCCCCCCCCAATCCTGCCAGTTACCTGCTGTGTGACCCTGTAAGGAATCCCTCTACTTTTCTTCTAATTCAGTCAAGGGGAAAGCACTCTGGGGAGGACCAGCGTTGCAGAGCTGTTGGGGGGCAAATGGGTTCATGGACGCCAAGTTCTTGGCAACATCAAAGCAGCATCGATAAATGCAGCTGTTGTTATGGCTGCTGGCGCTCCCTGGGCGGTGATGACAGGGATCTGTGAGCGCATCCAGTCTGTCCCTGGTGAGAGCCTTGGAGTTCTGCCAAACCTTTCTGGCCCATCTCAGGATGGCTCCAAGGCTGGGCACAAAGGAGATGATGCCCATGTGGCTTGGATAAGAAGAATGCCCTTGGCCTGGGGACTGGGAGGAAAGGGGGCCCAGGCTGTGAGAACATCGTGACTGGAAAGAAAGGGACTTCCTCAGGACCAGCCTGGACCCAGCCTGAGCACCTGGAGCACCACACAAAATCACTCCTCTCTGAACCTCTGTCTCCCCATTGGACTCTAAGCTCTGTCTGTGCTTCTAGTCCTCCTTCTTCAGCTGCATCTGAGGCTCTTCAGGAGCTGATGCTCCTGGATCAGTCACCAGCCTCTGTTCATTTGTAAAAGGGGGATGAAAAGTGTTCATTGGTCTCATAAGGACGTTTGACTTCACCTAGTGCCAAGTTTCTTGGCCTGCGTCCCCCAGACTGCCATATTTCCATAGAACTGTTTTTTTTTTTTTCTGTAACTTCATGCTTTATTCTACTCAACAAAACCCATTATTCTGCTAAGGGCCTGGGGTTTCCCCAGTCTGCCAAAGTGCAGTACTAGCTAGAAAAGGAAAGGAAGCCCTGGACCAGGGAGACCTCCAGGATTTACCAGTGAGGAGAGTCGAGCTGGCTTGTCCCCAGTACTGGCTTTTTCCCATCACATCATGTTGACTTTGTAGACTTGGATTCAAGGTCCTTGGAGAGGTTTTCCAACTCGGAGATTCTATGATGTCAGACCTAAGCCTGGAACCCTCTCCTGCCTTGCCACAGACCAGGCTGGCATTTCTCCTGAAGAGAAAGCTCTCTGCCCGGTGACTTTGCTCAGCTGTATAGAAGACATGTACTGAAATGTACTGAGTAAAACAAAGTCAAAGTCAGGATCTAACGAGTTCTGCAGTCCCTTCCACATGACAGTGTCATGATTATGTACCCTAAACACACCATTGCTCATTACTTTCAGGATCAAATATAAAATCCTGTTTCCCTTTGAAGACCCTCAGTCTACTCCCACTCCTATCTTGCTCTCTTACTGTGACTCTGGGATCCAGTGGAAATGGCTTCCTGCCTGCTCCTTGTCCAAGACACAACTGGGACATCTCCCTCCTGACCTCTGTCTCCTGGCTTCCTCCAGCCCCCCTGAAGCCTTCCTGACCCTGCTGAGTGCCAGGACCTTCCCGGCTAACTATCTCCTGTGGATCCTATGTATATACCTGCTGTGGAGCCCCATTAGGTTGTGAGCTTTGGGAAGGCAGGGACTGCCTTGTGCCTGTCTCTTCATCCCCATCGCTCAGCACAGAGCCTGACCCTTGGGAGGTGCTGAATAAATGTTCACTGACTTCACTTGACCAGTGTCTAACATTCACAAGGAAAAAGGAAACTGAGGCCAATCCTGAGTGGGCCAGCTGACCTCCCAGGCTGACCTCCTGTTGGGACCTAAAGGAAGCCAGACAGTTTCTTGTCTCAGCACTGCCCGGCTGCAAAGAGAAACCTGCTTTTCCTGTTTCATTTATTCAAGGATGCTACGGTGATGAGAAACTGCCAGCAAGAGCAAGGGAGGGAGCAGCCTTCTGGGCCTGCCTTCTTTAGATCTTCTAAAGTCAGCCAGGAAATCTGAGAAAATGAGTTAATCCTTTCCCTCTGAATAGGAAACTGCCAATACAGAAAAGCAAGTAAGTGGGAAGGGAAGGAGGGAGAGAGAAAAAGAGAGGGGGGGGGGGAGAGAGAGAGAGAGAGAGAGACAGAGACAGAGACAGAGAGAGACAGAGACAGAGACAGAGAGACAGAGAGAGACAGAGACAGAGAGAGGAAGGGAAGGGATTAAAGGGAAGAAAGGAAGGATTCTTCTATCTAGCATTATATTGGTAAATCGGGCATTTATTAAGTCCCTCCTATGTGCTCAGCATTGTTGATACAAAGACCTGTCCTCAAGGAGCTTGTATTCCCCTCACCTTGGGGCAGCTAGGTGGTGCAGTGGATAGAGCACCAGTGCAGGAGTCAGGAGGACCTGAGTTCAAATCTCACCTCAGACACTTGATGCTTGCTGTGTAACCTTGGGCAGTCACTTAACCCCAGTTGCCTCATCCTGGGTCATCTCTAGTCATCCTCATGAACATCTGGTCACTGAATTCCAATGACTCTGGAGGAGAAGTGAGGCTGGTGACCTGCACAGCCCTCCCTCACTCAAAACAAAGTCAAGTGCAAGTCATGTCATTATTTCTCTGATGGCATGGTCTTCCTCGGTAATGAAGGACGAATACACACACACCCCTCATCAGAGATGAGTGGTATAATAGGACGTGGTCTTGCTCTAAAACTAGCAGACCTAGATTCAAATCTAGGTAATGTCGTGTATTATCATGTGATCTTAGCTAAGTCACCTCCCTTCCATGAGTTCCAGTTTTCCCATCTATAGAATGAGGAATTTGGGCCAGATTGGTCTCTGAAGGTACCTCTAGCTCTGGAGCCATGGCTCAGCATGTACAGAATAAATGTGTAGTAAGGGAGAGAAGAGGAAGGGGGGAGGAGGAAGGACAGTTTGCCTTTCTGCACCAACTGAGTATTTGTCAAGCTCCTGACCTAGACTTTCTCCTTTGATTTAGACAAATACCTTCAGGTACCATCTGTGCCCAACCTGTGGTAGAGCATTCTGAGCTTGTATTGGTCTGATTAGCCACAGTCAGACGCAACAATGGTGATGTTATTTTGGTCCTCTTTGAAAACAAAGGACAACAACCAACCAACCAACCAACCAGACAAGTACCTTCAGGTCGATTCTAGTATTATTCCCATTTTGCAAAAGAGCAAACAGGTTCCTGGTTTGGAGAGTTTTAGTAACTTGCCTAAAGTCATGCCTACTTCATGCTGGATGGAATGGACTGGAAAAGGGGAGGATGCAGTTTGGTACATTCAGAGAAATCCCTCCCCAGTCCCAGCACACACACCCTCACTCCAGGGCCAGGAATCATTCTCATTCTCTGTCTCTGTCTCTCTATCTGTCTCTGTCTGTCTCCCTCCTTCTCTCTCTCTCTCTCTCTCTCTCTCTCTCTCTCTCTCTCTCTCTCTCTCTCTCTGTTCCTATGTCTCTATATCTCTGCGTGTGTATCTATCTTTCTCTGTCTCCCTTTCTCTTTCTATGTCTCTGTCTCTCTCTTGGTGTGGGGGAGGGGTATGTAAGAGATTTCTGTTTATTCTTGCCAGGATGGTGGAAGTCCAGCCTCTTCCTGGCAGTTTTCTGCTTCAAGGGGGGCATGTTTTCAGGAAACTTTTCCATTCTCAAAGGATGTGTTGGGTTACACTCTGAAATCAATTTTCCTTCTTCTCTTTTAAAAGAGGTGCCTCTGAATCATTTGGCGCACTCCTTTTCTTGGGGTAAGTTTGAACTTTGGTGTTGACTTCAGAGGCAAGAAATGCAAACTACTTTGAAGCCCGGGAGCCCAAGAAGTTCTCCAACACCCAAGTTCACAGTTAGAGGAATGCCCGGCCTGGAGCCGGGAGCCAGGAACCAGGAGTCAGAGCCCTGGAGCCTCCCTGGGCTCTGGGAAGCTGAAGAAGCCTCTCCTCCTCTGCAGGGGTCTCCTACCTTACCAGAACACATGCTCCGCTAGAACTTCAAAGATGGTCAAGGAATCAGCTCATTGCTCCCTCCTGCTGCCCACCTGGGGCCTCCTCTTCTCCCCCTTGGCAATGCTGTCTACAAAGGCAGTTCTCAAGTGCCCAGACTGGGGATAGGCAGCACCAGCAGGAACGTGAGCCATGCAGGGTCTCCCACAGAGAAACAGCATCTTGGGGAAGAATTTATGGCGGTGAAACCAACAGGCTTCCAAGCATCACCCAGTAGGCAGGGAAAGCTGCTTCCCTCTGATGTTGCTACAGATCTAATATTCAAGTGACTTCAAAGACCAGGCAGGAAAAACACCCAGTTCAAGCCTCCCCCACCAGAGGCTTCTCCTTAGCAGTCAGAAAAGAGACAGCCTCTCTGCAGTCTCCCAAGGGAAATGGACAGCAGTCCCAGGCTCCCTTTTTTGGGGGGTGACTCACATCTGCTAACGCTGAAGCCTTGGCAAAACTGCAAAGCATGTACCTGTGGCCATAGCAGCTCAGGGAGGAGCTCCCTGGGCTCTGACTTATCGGCCCAAAGGGGCATGGAGGGGAGGGGAGGACTTGGCCTCCAAGCCTGGTTCTGACCAGTGATGGACCACCTAGAGTCCCTCCCCAACTTCCCAGGGCTCCTCTGCTGTCATCCATCCTCTGGACCTCTTAGGATCTCTGATCAATAAGGTCTCTTCATGCTTTGTGATGCAAGGTCAAGCTAACAGATTCTCATTCCACAAGAGCAGTTGTTCTGGGGTTTCTATCACCAGCTTTGCTTGTTTTTCCAAGGCTGATTGACTGACTCAGCAGGCCCAGTAGCATATCACCCTGTAATACCTTCATGAGCTTTTCTCAAGCGAGGGCAATAAAACCATTGATGGTCATTTTCCCATACCAAACTAATGACAGTAGTCACAACCATGTCTGGGCCTCAATTTCTGCTGGAAATCTGATCTCTCCCTGGTTTGATGAAAACAACAGGGCCCAGAGTGGCCATCTGCTCCCCTCACCAAGCTCTCTGGGGAGGTCCCAGAGCCCCTTCATGGCTAAGGGAAGCACAATGGAGGAGGAGGAGTGCTTCTGTCACCACCAGTCTGGGAGGGTTTTGTCAAAACGTCCACTTTCACAGAATCCCAGAATCCCAGAGTGGGAAGGGACCTGAGCAACACACAGCCCGAAAAGTTCTTCTTTTGGATGTGCCTGACAGATGGCCTTGAAGTCTCTGTGGAGGGACCCTCAGGGAAGGGGCACCAACCACCTCATGGGACAGCCTGTCCAACTATGGAATTGTCAGGAAGCTGTCCAAGATATTAGGCCTAAAGTGGCTTCTCTGCCTTCTGAGGCCAAGGAGAAAGGGTCTAACTCAATCCACCAATCCTGTATGAAGCACACAACTCACCACAGCCCACCCTGGCAGCTACTGCACTGAGCATTCACCCTTTTAGACTGAGAGCCTCTCAAGAGCAGGGACAAGTCTTCGTGTCCCAGTTCCTAGCACCATGCACATGGGCACAGTAGGAGCTTAATAAATGCATTGGGCTGAATGTACATAACTGCTTCTCCCCCACAGCTGAGCTAGGAGGGGCCCCAGAGGGGGCGGCTCCAATCCACTCCTTTATCAGATGAGGGCACCAAAGTTCTGGTGAGGGGACCTGACCAAGGTTATATATACAATAAAAGAAGCTCCCATTTCAAAGGGCTCTAAGATAGGCATCCTCTCTTTTGAGCCCCACAATATCCCCAGGGAGTAGGTTACCACTGCCCACACTGCAAGTGTCAGCCCCATCACCCCCATTTTGCATATTCAGCAAGTCTGCCCAGAGTCACACAGCTGGCAGGTCTCAGAGGCCGCCTTTGAATCCCAGGCTTCCTGACTCTACTAAGCCCTGGTTCAAGTACCATATCCTCATGGAGTCTCACCAGGTTATAGCAACAGCTTCCGACTGGGCTCTCCAAGCCAGCCCATTCCTCACACCGCTGCCAAAGTCATCGTACCTACTTAACAGACTACAGTAGCTTTGGGTCACCTCTAAAATCAAATCCAAAGGTCTCTGTTTTGCTTTCAAAGCCCTTGACAACTTGGCCCCAGCCTTTCTTTCCAGCATCACTGAGCATTGCTCTCCCTTCTACGCCCTGATGTCCAGCCAGGCCCACCCCCTCAGTCCCTCACACTGGACACCACATCTCCCATCTCCCAGGACTGGAATGGACGCCTCAGAAAATCAGTCTCTCTCTTCCTTTAAGATGCAGCTCAAACCCCATCTTCTGCACGAAGCCTTTCCTGATTCCCCCAATTGCTAGTGCCCTCCCTCCAAGGGGATCAGGTATGTAGCTGCTTTTATGTAACTTGCATTTACTCACTTCATAATATGTTTGTGTGGTCTCTATCTCCATACACACACCCCATGACTTCCCCATTAGACTAGGAAACCTTGGCAAGGAGGGGTTGTTCCTTTCTTTGCTTCTGTATCCCCAGCACCAAGCAGAGTGCCAATAAGGACTTATCAATATTTGTTGATCGGTTGATTGAGCTGAGTCTTGAAGAAAGCCAAGGAGTCTAAGGGGGAAAGGGAGCAGACCGATCTCGGGAAAAGGATTTAAGTTGGTTTCAAACAGAAGAAAGCAGGAGTTGAAGGCGAGACTTCCCTGCCCGTTGATCCCTCCGAGAACAGGGAATCGGAGTCCCAAATGGTCCCGAGCAAACCCAGAGTCTGCCCTGGCTCAAACCACCCCAGGGCAGCCCCTCCCGATCTGGGACAGCTCTAATTGCGAGGAATGCTTTCCCTTCAGCTAAGTTAAGACTTCGACACCCTGTAATTTCCACCCATGGGTTTGAGCCCTGCCCTCTGCAGTCGGGCAGAGTTGACTTGATCTCCCTTCCACGCGGCAGCTCTGAAAGCAGCTTTCTCGTCTCCCTGCAGCTAACTATACTCGGGTCCTTGAGCCTCTTCCCAGCCCCCGCCTCTGGACAAGCTCTGGAAGCTGCCACCCCGAGGTGCTGGCTATTTCTTTTATGTGGTATGGATCCACGTTGTCCCCCCCAGGGCAATGGAAGCTCCGGGCGGGAAGGGGCTGGTTCTGCTTTTGTCACTGGGTTCAGTACAGGCGTTCCAGGCACTAAGAAAAGTATCGAATAGGATGACATATTGGTTTCTGAAGCAATAGAATATAAACTCCACTTCCTAGCTGTGTGACCCTGGGTAAGTCACTTGACCCTTTTTGCCTCAGTTTCCTCATCTGTAAAATGATCTGGAGAAGGAAACGGCAAACCACTCCAGTATCTCTGCCAAGAAAACCCCAAATGGGGTCTGGGAGAGTTAAGTATGACTGAAAATGACTGAAGTGGCACTCATGCCTCTATCCGAGGCCCTAATAAAAATACTGAACAAAATTTGACCAAGGACTCTGCACTGTAGTGCTCCAAAATAGTTAATAATGGAGAATATTCATCTAGCACTTTGAGTTTGTAAAGTGCTTCACAAATCTTATTTGATCCTTACAATGGTCCTAGAGATTGGTGAGAATATTGCTCTCCAATTTTCAGATAGGAAAAGTGTGACCAAGAGAGATTCCATGGCATTATGAGACACGTCACATAGCCAGCAAGTGTCTGAGGCTGGGTTTGAACTCAGGTTCTCTCCAGCTTTCTAGCCACTATACCTCATATACTACCTAGCTGGCCTCAAGAAGCACTGAAGTTTTGATCCCGACATCACTCCATTGTTAATTCTCTGGGACTGGTCAATCAATCCACACTGCTTGTTCCCTCTGTGGCTATCTCCAGTTGATCCTGAATGTGTCATGTCTGTACATAACTGTATGCATGCTGTCTCCTGTTACCTTTCTGGCATCTCCAGAACATGGCATAGTGCCTTATTTAGGCAAAACATCCTCAGGAAACATTCTGACGTGCTGCTCTATTGAAAATCCATCTTATTTCTGCCCCAGAAATGTCAGCAACATTAAGGATCAACTCCTCTTTGCAAACATGACCAACTGTAAGGAAAGAAATAGAAGTGTCCTGTCTTCCGAAGGAGTACAGGGCATGAAACTCATACCAAAGCACCCTTTCTTGACTCACCTCAGCATCCTCACCTGAAGGCCCAGGTGGCCTTTCATAAAAGCCTGAGATGAGAATCCCCCTGTGCAGCCTGCGAGGTACTGAGCCCCAGGAACTGGAATCATCTGGTGCCTCCACCATCCTGCTGTACTCGACAGACCAGAACTTCCAAACTCATCACCAAGGGGCGCAGGCCGCTGGTCTCTCCTTGACCTTCTCAGGTTCTGTCTGGGGGCTCAGTCCCTCTGGAGTCATTGCATGCTCTGCCTTTTTCTTCCCTTGCCCTCTCTATTCCCATTTTGGGGGCTTCTTTTTGGTTCTTTCCTCCTTTTCTTTGTGCAGGCTACCTGCATTCTCCCTTTCCATCCTGGCTAAAATGTGTTTCTATCCCCCTCACCTCCTACACCAAAGGGCCTAGAGAAGCAGATGGAAGCATTAAATGCTGAATAGATGCTTCACTCACTCATGTGACAGGAGGCCATTAGGCTGCAATCTTGAACATGAGGAATTAGAGAAACCTGGGAAGACTTCTGTGACCTGACAGTCGTCATGATTGCGGCTGCTCAGTCATGTCTGACTCTCATTTGGGGTTTCCTTGGCAGAGATACTGGAGTGGTTTGCCATTTCCTTCTCCAGCACATTTTACAGATAGGGAAACTGTGGCACAGTGTGAAGTGACTTGCCCAGAGTCTCTCGCAGGTAGGAAGTATCTGAGGTTGGATTTGAATTCAGGTCTTCCTGCTTCCAGGCCTTTTTTATCTACTACACCAACTGGCTGCCCCCATGAACTGATATAGAACACCCACAAAAAACCAAAAAAGCAAAACAAAAAACCAATTAAGAGGCTGGTACTTATTCACCAAATCTATAACAAAGTCAGTGCCAACCCCACTAATGGGAGGGTGGCCTCAGGCTCCATTCAATGACCAATCTTGGTGCTAAAACACCAAAGAAGAGATTGGGACAGAAAGTCACAAGGGGTTACTGGACCCCGGGCTTTGCTTCAATGTTCTTCTCTGTTACCAGAGGAAGATGGAGAGATGATTCTGGGGTAAAAAAAAAAAAAAAAAAAAAAAAAGAACAAATCTTTAAAAAGTAAACCCATAAAGTAGAGATTCCCCTCTGGTATGGGTTCGGGTCCCACCTTTTCCTAGAACTTCATCCATCCCAGGCCAACTTGGTAAGACCAGGTGGCATTTAGCCAACAATTTAAATTTGCAAAGTGTGTTATTTCTCGAGTTGTTAAAGGCATTGTTGCTGAAAGGATGCAGGGTGTCAGGAAAGGGGGAATAAATGGTGATAACTGGACTGGAGGGCTGCAGAGGAAAGGAAGCTAACTAGGGAAAACTGCCAACCAGACTGCCCAAGTCCTAGTGTCCACAGATGGCCCAGCCTCAGTGAGGAGGTGGCATCACGACATTAACCCAAAAATCTGGGAGCCCCTCCTCTGTGTGAGGTATCAGTGGCCAGAACCAGAGGTTCATTGTAACTACTTCTGTTCCTCTTACACATGGAATGGTGCAGCCTCAGTGCTCCCAGCCTGCCAGATTGGAGGATGTTGGGGCAGCCCCAGGGACTCACCTCTCAGGACTCACTGAGCTGGTCCTGGGTGATACATATGCTGCCCACCACCAAACCCCCCACACACACCCTGGGCAGAGGAGGCAGGAGAACATCAATTATCTCCAGTGTTCTCAAATGTCCATCATGACACCAGTCAGGCAGGCAGCAGCGCCTACTGAAGTGACTCGTCCATGGAACAAAAGCCAGCTTCTGGGGAGGCTCCCTGGGCAGTCTCAGCCTTACCAGCTGATGCACAGAACCGCAGCCATATGATGCAGTCAGGTGGTACTGCAGCAGATAGAGCACTGACCTTAGAGCCACAAAGATCAGAATTCCAATCCTGCCTCAGACATTAAATAGCTGTATGGCCCAGGGAAGTTGTTGAACCTACTCAGCCTGAGTTTCCTTATCAGGAAAATGGGGATCAGCAAAAGAGCATCTGCCTCCCAATACTGTAGTAAGGAACACACAAAAATTTGTCAAGTCCTCTGTAAATCTGAAGCGTGATACAAACGCACCCTTTTATTAGCCTTGCTGTATTGTGTACACTATTATGAACCACATGGCGATTATTCTCATCACCACCCGCAGTGGTACGCTGTCTAACACAGCCAATGAAATTAAGACACAAGGCCACAGGACTTCCACCCTCCAAGTGGGGCAGCTCTAGGTGTTCAGGAGCCCAGGCATCCACAAACCTCAGCCCTGGACCCTTGGGGGGCACCCGACTGTCTGGATCCCAATCCCGAGATGGAAAGGCCCAAGTCAGGTTTCCCTGCAGCCATTTGGAGAGTCCTGTCTGTGCTCCCCAGACCCCCTGTACTGTGTGGCCCAGGCCAAAGCCCTCAGATATTTTCCTCTTGGCTTGACTCCCTCCACCACTGAGTCTGCCTCAAGCTTCCTTTCAAAGGCTCATGCGAGCCTCCTATCCAAAATAAAGCAAAGTAGCCACAATTCCTTTGTGTGGAAAGAAAAAAGACTCTCCCAAGTTCAGTGGCAAGTTTTAAAAAGTCCCAAACCAGGGGAATGTTTGGAAAAATCCCATTTCAAAGCTTTAGGCTGTTTCTCCAGCACCCAGAACTCGCCCTCCCTGCCAGCCTACCTAAGGGGCAGCCGCCCTCTTCTTTCCAGGAGCCACGAAGGGCAACCCAACACTTTTGAGGCCATGGCTAGGACTGGCCACACAGGGATGAACAGGATGAAGGGCCAAGATGGCAGAAAGAGCAAATGCCTCTGCTGCTCCCTGAGGTAGGGGGCAACAGGAACCTGGAAAAATGGGGAGGAGAAATACACAGAAAAGAACCTTGGCTCTTGGATCTGAGGACTTGGGTTCAGGGAGAGCTTTTAACAGTCCCCAGAGGCCTTGGTACCTCCTAGGCCTTGGATTCCCCATCTGCAAGAGCCAAGGAGGGCTGACTTAATGCCCTCAAAGCCCCTCCCAGCCCAGGAGGCCAGGGAGCAGTCCTCCTCAGTGGGTGTGTCCCAGCTGAATTCTCCCCTGGGTACCTCCTGCATGGGCCCCACCACCATCATCTCTCTCACTCCCCCATTACTCAGTGCCTCCTCCCCCTTACTGCCTCCCTATTGCTTTGCCAGTACCCAGCACAGTACCTCGCATACAGCAGGTGCATAATCAATGTTTGTGGGATGTAGCTCCCTGAGGACAGCAGTGCTTAGCACACAGCTGGCATATAATAAGGACATACAGATGGGTGACTGATCTTGTTGTACCTGGATGGGAGTTCCCTTTTCCTCTCTCATCCTGCCTCCCAAACTTGAGGAATCAGTACCCGACAAACCTTCACCTGGAGTAACCTGGAAGACGGAACACCTCTCCCACACCAGACTTTTCCTCAAACCCAAGAGAGACTTGCCTTTCCACTGTGATTTTCAAAATTGCAGAAGTACCAGACCACCAGGTTACAAAGTTGTTTTTAAAGTTGAGGGATAAAGAGAAGCCAGGGGTTGCCTACCTGGAGAGATGCAAGTTCCCTGTAGCTATGGAGAAGGGGGGAAAGCCCCCAGACCCTGCCTCTGTCACGGGAGAGAAGACCTATTATAGCCCCTTACCCAGCGGTCGCTGGTGGCCCCAGACCCTGCCTCTGGGCGGAGTGGAGGCCTGTAGGTCATCCCTGGGGATAGAAGTAGTCACTTACACAGCTGTCACTGGCAGTCCCTTGGCCAGGCCTCTGGGCTTCTCGGAGATCTTCAGCCCCCCACCAGGGATCCCAGAAGCCTTCGTGGATAATCACAGAAGAGCAGTCAGGCTGAGCCCCAGGCACGCAGAAGCAGACTGGCCTGGGGGGAGCCCAAGGTCTCCAGCAGCCCGAGGCCCCACCTGCTCTCACAGGCACAGGGTGATTCTTCCGGTAATTCTATGCCGACCTCCCTTTTCTCTTTTCCAAAGTGGGCTGGCCCAGGGTGGCATTCATTCCCTCCTGGTCCCAGCAGCAGATGCAGACCAAACAGATAACAAAGAACTTTTCACAATTAGCTTGTCCTGGTTCTTGGTAGTTCCTGGGAGAAAAGCCACAATTTCAGAGTGGTAACTCCCTTCTCCTCCCCAGATACACACAAGAGCCTCGACGTCCCCTTCCTGCGCCCCATCCACACCCAACAGGCACCAGGAGAGCTCAGAGAGGTGGGCAGAAGGGAAGTGGTGAGCTCCCCATCCGGAGGCATCTGCCAACAGAGGAGGGAAGGTCACTTGGTGGGGATGTTTTCCAGTTCAGACATGGGTCTGACTTGTTGGAAACTGAGGTCCTTCCTGGCTCTGAGATCCTGGGACTCCAAGATGGTGTGATGAGCTCTTCGTGAGGAAGGCGTCAGAGCCCTGTGAAGGCCCAGCTGTGAAAGCTCACAACGTTGGGCAGAATGAGACAGTCTCCTTGACTCAGGCGATCCCTTATCCTTGGCCATGAAACTGGCCTTGGAGACAAGGTAGCGGCTGTGTGACCCTGGGCTAATCCCTCCGCCTGCTTCCTTATATATAAAAAATTGGACGACTCAGAGTATTTAACTCTCAGAGTTTTTCTGAGGAGAAGATGTGGTAACACATAAAAAGCATTTTGCAAACCACCAGCGCCACATGGATGCTGAATGTTTATGTCAGCAATGGATGAGCTGGCCCAGATGGGCAGGAAGAGAGGCCAGCAATCCCAGCATGATTCCCCAGTTAGAGACAGGAGTGCTAGGGACGGAGGGGTGGGGCTCCAGAGTCCCAGCTGAGGCTACAGGGAGGACAGAGGACACACCAATTCAAGGTCTCCCTGTGCCAAGAACCCTGATAAGCACTTGACAATTATCTCATTTGGTCCTCACAACAACAGTGGGAGGGAGGGGCTGTCATTGGCCCCATTTTACAGATGAGGAACCTGAGGCAAACAGAGGTGAGATGATTGCCCAGGGTCACACAGTCTTCCTGCCTCCAGGTTCTCCATCTCCTGGGCCACCTAGTTGCCCTCTGATGACAACTGCGATAAGGAGCATTTCTTTAGCACTTTAAGGTTATCTCATTTGAGCCTGACAAGGAATTAAAGAACCTAAGTCATCAAAATGCTGCTTGTTTTGGGGTCAGGGAGGGGAGGCAGAAGGGGATTGGTCCAGGGGAAGAGCTGGCTTGGCTGTTGTCCCCTGGGGCTTCAGACAGAAAACAGAAATAGGAAGGATTTCTTCCCCCTTCAGTGTCAGCCTCCTTCCTCATTCGCTGTTTTTCTCTGACTGTCTGTGATATGAGTTGAGAGATTCTCTTATAGCCCTAGCTAGCTGGGCAGCTGCCACAGCCCAGTCTTCCCTGGAGGTCCTACTCCAGGGTCCCACCTGACCTTTGGGGCCTGCCCCAGGCTGTCCCCGAGGCTTCCATTTCTCCTCTCCCCAACATAGAGCCCAGGGCCTGAGTGTCCCCCATCTTTGGTCTTCTGTGCTATGGTAAGCTGAGCATCCAGGCTGGGGAGGTTGCAGGGGTGGGGGCTGGGACTGAGGGAGGGGTGGAAGTCAGGAGGTCAGAAGGATGTGCCTCAGGGTACACACAGGAAAGAGAAGTCAAGGAAGGAAAGAAGGATCATTTCTGGGTGCGTCCTGCTCACTTGCCTGGGTCATAACTGGGAAATGTCCTCAGCTGCTGGGGTTGCTGGAACAATGTGAAGTAGGATTCTCCTTCCTTGAGCTAAACACCAGTTTCCAAACTTTGGAAAGTCAAGGGATCTTCTGAATTTATTCTCACAGAGCCTAGGATGTGGAGATGGTTCAGTCTAGCTTCCTCCTTTTACACATAAGGAAACTGAGGCCAAAAGAGTTTAATGGACATGCTCAGGTTCATTCGGCTAGTTAGGATTGAAGCTCACATCACTTGACTTTGATCCAGCCTTCAAGTCTGCCTTACTGGATACTACCAGGCTGTAACACGTATCTTGGTTGCCCCAGCATCTCTGGAGGGACAACAGATTTTGTGACAGCCCCCTCCCTTTCTGAGAAAGGCCCTTGGGTTGTGTGGATATCAACTTCATCTCTAGCGTTGGGTCCCACTGCTTCAGAAAACTGGCCCCTCCCTGGGGCATCTCAAAGGCTTCAAGAGCCAAGAGCTTCAGCCAATGGGTCACGACTTAGCACTTCTCCTTTCTGGTGGCTAAGTAAAATTAGCTCCTTCCTTCTTTCCTATTTTTAACCATGTCTCTTTCCTATGGTGCTTCAACCAAGCAGCCCTCTCTCTATGTGGCTGATGGAGCTTGCCAGGGAAGGGGCTCTCTAGCAGTTACAGGGGTCCTGGCCCCTCAGTGTGACTTCATGGGGGCAGCTGAACCAATTGAATGACAACAACAGTGAGTTTCAGTTCAATAAAGCAAGTAGAAAGATTAACAATGAATTGGAAAAGAATGCTTTGTTAGGCAGTCTACATTCCTCAAATGTTCCAGTAGAGGCAAGATACCCATTTCTCAGGGATGACTTGTGCTTCCTGCCCTGGGTTGGAGGGTAGGCAGCAGGAAACAGAAAGTCCCTTTCAACTCCATGACTTTATAACCAGGAGAAAACTGGGGAAACAGTGCAAAGGTGGGGGGAGGGATGATACTTCATTTTTATGTGCAATTGATCAGTGAGTATTAAACCCCTACGAAGTACTGGGCACCATGTGGTCTGCAATATTTCTGCCTTATTTCTATCTTTTCTATCTCTACACAAGCTTAAAAAAGAAAAAAAAGTCATACAAGTAGAAACCTCCTCCATAGACAAAGAAAGTGAAGGCCAGATGGGAGATGTCAGAGGATAGCCTGGCCAAGGTGGCAATATTGCTTTACAGATGAGGAAAGGGATTCTATGAGGTTAGGTGACCTGCCCCAGAATCACACAACCAGAAAGTGTTAGAGGCAGGCTGTGAGCCCAGGTGTACCTGGATTACCATCCAGCACTTCATCCACTTCACTACTGTTGACTCCATGACTATCCCATAGGAGCATGTGCTTTGAAAGGTTTTGCTTTGTTTTATTTTCCAGGAAAGATAACAGAAACAGAGACCTAGGACAGAAAGGCCTTGAGGGTGCATCTAGTACCACTCCTGCATTTTACAGATGAGGAAACAGTGAGCCAAGAAAGAGGAGGGTCCTGCCCAAGGTCACACAGGGAGTAAAAAGCAAAGCCAGGGACTGAGCCCAGGTCCTGAAACAGTACTTAATGACAGGTCAGTTACTGTGTTCTCTTTGTTAGCCCACTGACCTGGAATTAGGCTCATAATAGACTAACTGCAGAGCCTTTGCTCAAGATAGGTTAGGCAGAGTCATCTACATCAACTCTGTGACTAACTACTCTGTTAACCTGATAGCCTAGTTATGGGTGGAACAAAGATTCTCTCAATGAAGGTCTATACTGCTCATTGAAAAAATAAATGAGGAGATGAGTTAGTAACTGGAGTGAATTTAAGCCTGTATCCAACGTATCTTATTTCAGGAATAAGAAAAACATTACCAACTTTATCCTGCAAAAGTATGCATACCCCACAATGATGGCTCAGCCAAGGCTTTTTATGTAATAACATAAGGATCCGAAACCACCACCAAGAGCCCCTGTCAGACCGCTTGGCTTCTTAACCGTTTACAACATTCCCCCATGAAACTAACCATCCCCTGACATTGTCTCCTACTCCTCCCCACCCTTCCCTCCAAGCTAGGATCATGTTTCCACAAACTCAAGTATAGTCTCTACACTCAGATTCAGATTCTGGCTCTGGGGGAGGGAGAAACAGACTATGTCTAGGAAAAAGGAGTATTTGCCTTCACTATGGACTTCCTCATACACCAAGAAATTACGTGTGCAGAAAAGAGGACCAGAACTCTTGATGGTGGTACTTCCCCATGACAGAAGACTCAGAAGTGCTGAGCTAACCCCCTAAGGGGAGTCCTGAGCTCTAAAATCATGATGAGCACATAGGGAAGGGGCTGAGATCAGACAAAGAGCTGATGGATTCCACTAAAATTTTAAAATCTGCGGGTCCTGCCCACCCTTAAAAAAACTGTACCCTCCCTCCAGGCTAGGGAAGCCTCTAGAAAGTCAGATCTCCTCCTGTAAATCAGCCTGTAAAGGTTTCACGTTGATTCCACCAACATTGGTTTTAAGATCTTTCGCTTTCTGGGATCCAAGTAAGGACAGAAGAGCAGCAAAAAGACAAAAACAGTCTCTCTATACTAAGGGCAGAATCCTCCAAGACATTTTAAAGACAAGCAAGATGAGCAAGTGAACTTCCTCTACAGCCTAGGCTAGCTCCCTGCTTTCCTAGCAAGCTTTCAATGGTCACTAACACTTTTTTGTTTCCTGATCAAGACCCTGATCACCTGAGCCAAAGAAAACCTTAGGAATTCCAGCACAATTGCTTCCTTCCTTCCCATGGAAAAGTCAAAGAAGAGAGATTGCTGGATCTTAGTGCTCCCTAAACCAATGGCCATCCCTACCTTCACCTTCCACATTAAGCAGTGGAATTTATAACATACTCTCTGCACAGTTCATTGCCAGAATATTGGGCACCAAGGGGTGCGCAAGGGAAGTCAAATCGGTGAATATTTACTAAGCACCTACTGTATACCAGGCTCTGTGCCCAGTACTAAGGGTACACAGAAAGGCAAGAGCCAATGCCTGCTCTCAAGGAGATCACAGGCTCTCTCCACCAACACCAGAGAAGGAATTTAGATACAGTCTCAATAACATGATCACACAGAGGTCATAAAATCCCAGATTTAATATCTGGAGGTGGCCTCTGAGGTCACCTAGTCCAACACAACTGTTTTACAGATGAGGTTAACTTTGATTGCTAGCCCCTGGGCATTGACATGCAGCTTAGTATAAAACAGGGTGGCTAAGGGTGTCTGTCACCAACGATGTCATGAAATATGAAAGGCTGTGCAAAGTGAGGCCAAATCAGGGACACTTGGTGAGTGCTGTCTCCACTCACCATAGGTAACACTACACAACTTGAATACAATTCAAAAAGTTTTTATTAAGCAGTGAGACTAGCTATTAAGGTAGTGGAAGACGTTGGAGATACAAAGAGATATGGAAGCAAAAGGGTCCTTGTCCTCAGGGTACTTACATTCTGCTGAGTGTTTGCATCCCTCTGCTCTCCCTTGCTCCTCCTTCCCCAAACCAGGTTTCATCATATTTGGCAGCAGCTGCTTCAGCCTGCTGCCTCCATTCTGTACCACTTGTCCCCAATGCCCCCCCCCCCAAAAAAAACTTCTGCTTCACCCTGGGTCATCTGGTCAGCTTCACTATCCATAGCATGGCTTTCCTCACCACTTCCTGGCCATCCCCACACCACCTCCCTTGGATGTGTAATCTTCCCCCATTAGAATGTGAGCTCCTTGAAGAAAGGATTATCTTGCTTCCTTCTATTTGTATAGCCCAGTGCTTGACATCTCCGGAGCACTTGATAAAGGCTCCAGATAAGATGCTTAGAGGTTGTTGTGTTAGTTCTTCACTGCTGAAGAAGACTGTGCCATCAGAGAAATGATGACATGACTTGCACTTGACTTTGTTTTGAGGTCTCCTATCCTGGGCCATCTCCAGTCATCCTGATGAATATCAGGTCACTGGATCCAGATGGCTCTGGAGAAGTGAGGCTGGTGACCTGCACAGCCCTGCCTCACTCAAGATGATTTACATGGTAACTCAAGAGAGTGAAATTGGTCATTTTCAGACAAAGAGAGGTCATTGCTCCCTATAGTTTGTAGTGAATGTTTTATCACGTTGGGCTTGTCCAAAACTCGCTTCTTGGGTGCCTCAGTTCTTCTTCACGACCATCTATTCTGTTCCATTTATCTGTTTCTTGGGTTTTTCTCCAGCAGCAGATGGGGCCGACAATCACTGCTTTGGAGCAGGACTTAATAATAACGTGTGGTGGTAAGTTCCCTAGTTCCTTGTATTTTCCTTCCTAATTCTCCTTGAACTCCTTGATGAGTTCTTCTTCCATATAAACTGTGTTATCTCTTTAGCTAATTTACTGAAGTCACTTGCTGGTATTTGGATTAGGACTCAAAAATAGTCAAATGTAGATATCTGTGATTTTCTCCATGTGGATGGTCCCTCTAATGACACAGATCTCAGCCCCTCATCCCAAGGATTCTCATCCTTGCCCTCCCATAGGCTCATTGCCATCATAGGGATGACCCAACATGCTGGAGGTCTTCCTCCTCCTCTTCTGACAGTGTGAGGGCACCAGTGGACTCTCCAGTCACCTGCCTCTCCTCTCCCTCTCATCACATGGCCAACCAGTCTTCTTTTATGTTCACATATTTCCTGCTCTTTTTCAAAGCTCCCTGTTGGTCCTATGTTGCAGCCTGTTCATGTCCACCATGTGCCTTTCCAATGGCACTCAGCTTCAGTTCCTCAGACACCCTTCTGTTCAATGTCTCAAAGTTATAAAACACCAGGAGACATTCTCTTGAATCCTCTCCGCCAACATGGTATCTCCCATGCACACAGCCCAGTCATTCAAAGTCCCTTGAAGGGCATCAAGATAGGTGGAGCCTGGCACTAGGCAAGGCATGACACAGGAAGAATCATGTTCACCACAGGGGCCTGGCACCATCATGGCGAAGACTGAGCAGAGTCCAAGTGGGAAAAGGGTTCCCTGTGGATGGCGAGGTCCCTCAAAGGCTTCTGTTTCTGGATGATACTGTGCATGGGGACTAAGCTCAGAAGATTGTGCCACTTCCTCCTGCTCATAGCTCTGTAAAATCTGGGTCTTATACCAAGCCTATAAACCAAAACAAAGAGATCCAGGGGAATGTCAGATCTACATTCATTCAGTCTTGGGACCAAAAGGAATCTCAGAAGTATTGGAGGCCAGGGTTTGAACCCAGGTCTCCAGACTCCAAATTCCAATTTTTTTATACTGCACTGCTTCTGAGTAAAGCAAGGAACTATTTTCTCATTTACAAGTAAAATTCCATTAGCGTTTTAAAAATACACACACAACACAGGAACCGGAACAAACAAAACACCACCTTAAATCAGCCTTGTAGGCAGTTGGCTCCTCCCTTGGGGCACCACTGGGAAGCTGGGGAGGCTTATGCTGTCCCCTTCCTGGCTGCTCCAATCTAGTGGCTTCAAGTGGCCAGCCCATCCTCCTTGCCAACCTTCTTCTTTTAAACACAACCAGAAGTCAGCCAAGACCAGTCTCCCAACTGCTGGTTGAGTGAGTATGACATATGAGCCTGAATGGGAGCCAGCATCATCAGTCTTCCCTGGATCTATTGTGTGGGGAGATACTGGGTGGGGGAGGGGAGCCCTGAGATCCCATTTTAGCCTGACCCTCCAGGATAAACCTGATCAGAGCCTTTTGGGACAGGGGGAAGTTGTGATCGATCCCCTTCCTTTCAGAGCTGTCCCGGGCATGCAGAGAAGCCACATTCACTCCTCCAGCGACTCCTTCAAGGACCTTTCCAAACAACTGACAAACATGTATTATGCTCCTGCTATGGGCCAGACACTAAGAAGACAAGAAAAAACAAAGCATCTCCTGCCCTGAGGGAACTTACATTCTATCTGGGAAAACGTTGTTCAGTCATTTGAGTCGCATCCAACTCTTTGTGACCCTCTTTGGGGTTTTCTTGGGCAAAGATACTGGAGTGACTTGCCCCGGCCTTCAGCTCATTTTCCAGATGAGGGAACTGAAGCAAACAGGGGGAGGTGACCTGTCCAAGGTCACACACCTAGTTAGTGCCTGAGGCCAAATTTCAGGTCTTCCTGACTCCAGGCCCAGAGTGCTCTCCACTGCTCCACCTAGCTGCTCCAGGAGAAAGGAAGAAGGTGCTTAACAGATGCTTATTGACTGATATGTAACATGTATACATTTTCCTAACACAGACTGATCCTGTAAACTTTATCTTTACCTCAGTAGGCCCTCTTGATTCTTCCTGACCCTAGATTCAGGGATAGAAAGAAAGAAAGAAAGGAAGGAAGGAAGGGAAGGAGGGAGGCAAGCTGTCCAGGAGTGGAAGGAGCTTCATGAGGTGGTTGGGAAAGCTTGTCATTACAGGTCTTTGGGAGAAGCCTTGATATATACTGGTCAGGCTGCTCTCATGGTCAAGCCCTAGAAGCAGCAGATGGCTGCTGAGGTCCCTCTGACCTTTGGATTTCTGTGACTTAAAGACAGACCACAGATGGGGAGGTTGGTTGAGGGAAGATGGAGCCTGGCCGAGCCTTCAACAGTCTCCCAGACAAAGGAAGGAGGCAATTGCTGCCAACAGGAGACGGAGGAAGACTTTGCTGAGGGGATGACTTTGTAAATGCAGGAGGAAGTTCATGCTCTGAGCCCCACTAAGGTCCAAAAGGTTCCCATAAAGATCTTTCCAGAGCTGCCTATAGAGCCTCAGGAAGTTGTGATGAGAGCACACTAATGGTCCAATGCCTGGGACACAGGGAGGTACCTGTGTCAGGATGTCAGCTTGGCAGGAGAATGGCCTGACTCTTCTTAGAAGGAAATAGATTGTCCTGTGACAATCACAGGGGGTCTCTCTCTCTCTCTCTCTCTCTCTCTTTCTCTCTCTCTCTCTCTCCTCTCTCTCTCTGTCATCACGGCAAGATCCTAGCCAGAGTTCTTCTTAACGGGCTGATCCTTCACCTGGAAGATGGTTATCTATCTGAGGGCCAGAAAGGGCTGAGGAATTGTGGATGCAGTATTTGTTACCTGATAACTCTAGGAGAAATGCCAGGAACAGAACAGGGGTCTGTACACAATGTTTGTCAGTCTAACCAGGGCCTTTGATTTATCAGCCATGCTCTATGAGCAAAGCAGAACTGCAATAGTCCAAAAGAAACGTGAGATGCACACATCCAGAGAATCTACCCCAATGTTCCCATAGCCTATTGGTGCTCGACCTGTGGGAGAGCATTCTGAGCTCTTACTGGTCTGATCAGTCACAGTCAGACTTGCTGCAACTTGACCCCAACATAGTGATGTCATTTGGGTCCTCTCCAAGCACAGAGATCAATCAACCAATCTTAAAATCCCCACCCAGACACTGTCTTCCATAGCGCCCTCTTGACCTGTGGCTGGTCAGAAGGTCCCTCTCTTTCTTTCTCTCCTATGTTCCCCAGATACTTCTTAGTTACTGACTGTTTCCTAGTCATTCCTATCCAGACCCCTGAACTCCACTAAAAGATGTCAGGGTCCCAAAGGGCAAAATTGTGGGGCAGCCTACAGAGAGCCCCAGGGCCTCATTCAATAAATGTCTTCCTTTCACAAAGGAAGGAAGGGCTAGAGTTGAGATTAAAACCCAGACCCCCTCATCACAGCAGTTTGTCCACTAAAGACAGATGAACCCCACACACACATGATTTCTATTTGGATGTTGGGAGACAAGAAACGCAGGATTGGGTCCAGGGTGAGGAGTCAGAGGGAAAGCGAAGGCCAGACGGAGACTTAAAAACAACAGAGCCTCTTTTCTTCAGCTGAATAGAGCACATAGCCTAGTCTATAAATCCATCATCCCCTTCTCTGTCCCTGCTGCTCAGCTGGACACTGATGTCAGTACAGGGGCCAAGGGAATGCTCAGGAGGACGTGGCAGTGACAGGGGCCAGAAATCAGGAGCAGGCAGCCAGGGCCATTTGGATATTTTACCAAACAGTTATGGAGATAGGAAAACCAACACACCTTTCCCTGGGGTAGGACTGTGAGGTACTTGGTGGTCCCTGCTGAATGTTCTGCTTTCCCTGAGCCTTTGGGTCAGGACACTGAAGGAACAAGACTGAGGCACCATCCTGGTCACAAACAACCTGATGATGGAGAAGAGGTAATTGGTGTTTCCATCCCTCAAATGGCCGCTTGCGTAGGCCAGCTGGTGTTCTGAAGGTGCGATAAACAGAAGGGAGGGTTTGCCTTTAAGCGCCTCGCTGTAGTACTTCCACAGGTCTTTAATGCCCACGTTCTCCAGAAAACATCTTCCAAAAAAGAAGGTTAAAATTGGAACAAGCGTACTGGGAAAACTAAGCCATTGCTGGCTGATGGGCTTTCCTTCTGATGCGTTCTGTAATTTCCCCTATCACTCTGGCTCGTGATGACAGGCTTGGGTCAAAGCATCTGGAGTTTCTGACACTCAGAGCTCGGCATCCAGCTTCACTCATAACACAGACATTGAGGCAAGCCCTTGAACTTGGGGCACCAGAGGAAGGCCTCCATAACAGGGAAGGGAGAACCACTTGCATGAGAAGGAGGCAGAACCAGTTCGGGCTAAGAGACTGGACAGCAGCTGTATTTCCATGACTCAGTATCCCAATTTAGCCACAAATTTTTAAATACAGAAAAGGGACTTCAACACTCACAGACTAGTTCACAGGAAATGTCAAAGGCACTCAGACCACCAAATGGCCATGAGGAATCACAGAATTGTAGACTCTTCCAAGAAACTCTCCCACTCCCCACCCAGGGCATCTCACACAACTCATCTGTGCCCCAGAGCTCCCACGGTGCCCCAAAGGCCAGCAGCTATCCTGTCACGCAGCCATATGCATGTTCGTGTGTGTGTGTGTGTGTGCCTATGAGTGGGGTGTGGAGGGGGATGAGCCACCCACTCTTCTGCGGAAATGTCCTGGTTTGAGAAGGTTTCCCTAATATTTAGCATAAACAAGCCCACCTCAGAGTTCTATCCACTTCCACTCTGGGGCCAAGCAGAAACCACCCATTCTTCCTTCCAACAATCTTTGACCACTTGAAGACAGTCACTGTGCTTCCTGCCCAACTATCCAAGTCTCATCTCTTCTTCAGGCTAAATATTCTCAGTTCCTTCTGCTGGGCCTTATAAGATCTGGGCTCAAGACCCTTGGCCATGCTGGCCACCCTCTGGTTTCTCTCCACCTGATCACTGCCCTTCCTAACCTGTCATGGCCAGAGCTGAACACACGACTCCGGAAACGATCTGATCAGCACAGGGTCGTAGAGTGAGCACCCTCCCCCCTTTAAGGCCACCTGGCTGGCAGAGTACAGCACTCACAAATAGTAAAAGTCCATTTTTTTCAAGTGAAACACTATCTAGTCATGCCCCATCCCCTAGCTGGTGCTTAGGAAGGCACCATGTGAAATTCAGATGTGTGATGCAAAACTTTTCTCAAGATTAAGGTGCACCAAGACTTCATTTCAGGGATAACAGTCTCCGACTATATTTCTACAGTCTCTGACCATATTTCTATTCTTCAACCAACAGGCTTGAAGTTAGTTTTTAGAAAATAACTCTCATCTCTGCGAGGCAATATGGCAAGACCTCTATGAAATGCCATAGGGAGGACTTCGAATGGGGTACATTTTTATAACAACTAGAAAGAGACAGACATAAATTGAGATAGAGAGACAGAAAGAGGGAGGGACAGAGAATGAGAGACAGAGAGCTGAGAGAGAGAGAGAGACTGAGAGACAGAGACTGACACACATAGAGAGAGAAAAAGACAGCGTGAGAGACAGTCATGGAGGATGAGGAAGGGAGAGACAGAGACACAGAGAATGAGACATAGAGCCACACCAAGAGAGACAGACAGAGAAGGAGAACTGGACAGACAGACAAGTCAGGAGGAGCAGCCCTGCAGACGGAGCAGGAAGGGGACACTGAGCCAAAGCTGCAGCTCCTCAGGCCTGTACTTTCTCTTGTGAAGCATTTTATTCCTTACTTTGCAGGTTCATTTGCTTGTTCGTCTTTGTTGACAATCCTCAAGTCGGTATTTTTAAGAACTGCTCCTACACATCCATCATTTGCCCTCAAAACAGGGGTTTCCCTGGGGGGCAGGTGCTGGGGGTCTGCCTCCTGACCAGGTCTGGTGGAAGCTTTCACTTTTCATAGTTTGATTCAGAGCGGTGTCAACAAAGTCAGCAGGAAGCCCCATGGGACCCCAGCAGACGGCTGCTCGGGGTGTGTGGCAGGGCAGACACCAGGCACTCAGCAGACTGTGACCAGCAAACCCTCCCTTCTCTCCCTCCTGCCTCAGCAGCTGAGATGTGGGAGCAGGACATTCATTCACTGGTGACAGGCACTGGGGGACACCAGAGAGGAGGACTGGAGGTGAGAAATGGAGGGTTTTGTTTGTGGGACAGGCAAGCAGCCAGTGTCCCCGGATGAGAAGTGAGGTGTCCTAAGACTGGAAAGGCAGGAGAGTTCAGGTCATGTAGGGCTTTCAGGGTTGGTCAGGCGACAGGTCAGCATGGTGCTCATTGCAGGAGCAGGCCCAGGGTCTAGGCAGCTTTCAGTCATCTACCAGAGGAAGGGTTCTTATTTCCCCCTGAGCTCCTCGAAAAGGCTGGAGCCACGAGCAAACTTGTCTTCTGCCTGCTTCAGCAGAACCAATTTTGTATTTGCAATCAGAAGCCTGGCAGTGAGGCCCAGCTGTGTCCTTTCCTGCCTGGCGGACTTTGGGCAGGTCCCACTCTCTGTGGACCAGATGTTCTCCACAGTCGCTTCTAGTTCTAGACCTAAGATGAAGATCGAGATTCTACAAGATTGCCTGGGCTGTAATAAGTGCTTAACAAAATCTTGTTGATTGACAGGTCCCCTGGGAACAAAGGCACTTCTCAAGGCACACTAGGCAGGCTGCTAGCAGACTCTTTGGGCACCCCCTGTCGAACATGTTTGGGGGATGCCTCCTCCCCCTCCTGCTGCTGCTGCTGGTCATTGCATGTGGGAGGAACCTGATCACTGGCTCCTTTTACTTCCAGTGCAGCCTCCACTGTTTTAGCCAGGGCCAGCCCTCCACCCCCCATCTTTCTCCACTGTACAAAGACAAGGTTGACCATCAGATCTTAACCAGCTGTGCTGCCAGAGGCGGGGACCAAAGCAGCTAAGGATTCCTCCTCCTACATCTTAGCTTTGTTATTTGTTGGTATGCAAATGCTAATGTACCAGAAGAACAAGGATTCACATCATAATCCAGGCACATTCCAGAGTCAAATCAATGTGACTTGTGATGCTCGGGGCACCCGCCCACCCCTATTCTTCCTCCTCTTCAATACACGTGCAACCAGTGTTCAAGACACATGCACGCACGCTTTGGCCCTGGACTCTACGTAGAAGGCTAGAGAGCAGAAGAGCACATTATGGAAAGACCAGAAGCTGTTCAGATGCTCAGGGGGCTTCTACTGGATGAGGTCTTGGCTCCTCCACGAGTGGTTTGTCTGACTTCTCCACGGTCGCTCCCAGATGGATCTCGTGAGTGCTCTGAACTCCAGAGGCTCCTATCAACACTTCATTATAACCCAAATTACAGAATTTCCATCCATCAGATCTTTCCCACGTGGACCATCATCAAAGCCAATCTCTTCTGAAGGGCTGGGATCTTACAGAAGAGGTACTGAGGTTACTATGCCAGGTCCTGGCACCATCAGGAACATCTGGGGGGCATCACTATCCACAGAGAATCCTCCTTCCTCAGATCACAGAATCATTTAAGGATTGCACGCAGCTGGCTACCCTTCCATTAGTGTGGATAATTAAGGACTGACTCTCTCATACATAAACAGAACAGATAATTGAGCCATAACAGAATGATATTCTGTGTGGAATTTACATGTCACATTCCAAAGCTAAAACCAATAACTATATATAGCCCCCTTTGAGAAGCAACAGAGTAAAAGAAGAGACCAAGCCCAGGGCTCCGCCCCAGAGTGGGGAGTGGTCACTGCATGGACTTTTCTGTCTAGAGCAAGGGTCCTGGACCTTGGCCTGTAAACTTTTTAAAAACACATTGGTAACTGCATTTCAATGCAGTTGTAACCCTTATGTACTTAAAAATGCAGGTTCATTGGTTTCACCAGAATGTTAACAGGGGCTGGGATCGATGACAAAAAAAGTTAAGAACCCCTGCTTTAGCATGGCCCACACTGGGAATGCTGGGAGGCGTACATTTGATACTGGCTGCCTCCTGACCTGACAAAGAGAAGAAAGCTCTCCCTGGGCAGAACATGCAGATCATTTCTGCTGGACTTTGTGCTTCTAAACATGTCCTGGGACCACTGGGGAGGAGAAAGGGAGGGCTGGGAGAATTAGCAGCTCATGGAGACCCCTGCCCCTCCCATCCAGGATGTCCTTGCTCCTCTTCAGACTGAATGCCCCCCCACACCAGGGGGATGTAAGTGCCCAGAGGGTAAGGACGCTCTCTTTTACCTTTTTTGTCTCCGCTACTTAACGATTGGAAGAGGAGGCTGTAAAGCAGCAGGAAAGTGACTTGTCAGGGTCACAAAGCTAGGAGGGCCAAGAGTCCAGATTCGAACCCAAGTCTTCTTGATGCCACAAACCACATCTTTCCTCCTCCACCCCTTCCAACCACCGGGGCTGCCTCTTCCAGCAGATGAGATCAGAGATTCTCAGCAGGGAACTGCAACAATGCAGTGCCCCATCAGGTCAAGCCTGCTGCGCAGCCTGGGTGCCCAGAGAGTTCAGTGAAAGCCTCCCTCTCTCCTTAAGGTAAAACTACTGAGAGGGGTCTCAAGCCAGCCCTCTGCTGCTTCGCTGTTTGGGGGAAAGTGCTTTGGAGGGAGTTGGTTTATGAGCAGCCGTGCACAGGGATTTGTGCACAGGGTTTTGTAAGATGTCTTTTTGTCCATTTGGGCCAGAACAGGAATCCCTACATGCCCTCTGTCCTTCCCCACGTCCCTCAGGAAGTGGTCTGCCTCTGCTTGGGAGCCTTGGTGCCCGAAGGCAACCTTTTGAAAAGGACGTTTTCCTTTTAAACTGAAGTGAAATCTAACCCCCTGAAACTTCCATCTTTTTTCCCTTTTTAGGTCCTCTGGGACCAAACAAAGTGGGTCTAGCTCTTGACCCCCCCTGACAGTCATTCAAATACTCAAAGACTGGCCCTCCATCTTCTCATCTCTAAACACTCCAAGTTCTTTCCACTGACCCATCTGGCACGGACTTGAGGCCCTTCAGCATTGTAGCTGCTGACTTCTGGCACTGTGGCTCATTCAAGCCTCCAGCAGTGGCCAGCCTGGGGCAAAGGACAGCCAGACAGCCACTCTCCCAGCCCTGGACACCAGGCATCTTCCATTGACATGGCCTAAGGTCCCCCAAGTGTTTTTGGGAGCCAAGTCATCCTCTTGTCTCCAAATAATGGGCTTATGGTCCACTGAGACCCCCAGATCTTTTCTGCATAAACTATTGCTATGGCTAATGAAATGGCTTACATTTCTAGATAACTTTAAGGTTTGTAAAACTCTTTGCAAATGCTAAATCATTTGATCCTCAAAATCTGGTGAAGAAGGTGCTATTGCTACTCTCATTTTATAGAAGAGAAAACAGTCTCAGACATTCACTAGCTGGGGTGACCCTGGACAAGTCACTTAACCTCTGTTTACCTCAGTTTCCTCATTTGCAAAATGGGGATAATAATGAAAACCATCTCTCAGGGTGCTTGTGAGGATCATATGTGATAATCATATAATAACTATATATTGTATAATATTATATATAATAGCACCATAAATATAATAATATTTAATAATTAGATAATTACATAGTTATGATATAATATAATAATTATATAATAACAATTATGAAAATGCTTAGCATAGTACCCGGCACATGGTAGGTACTGTATGGACGTTAGCTGTTGTTGTTGTTGGTTGGTTGGCTGGTTGTTGTTATTTGATATAAGATCAATTCTAGCCAGTCAAGAACTCTGGGTCCTGATTCTGTCAATTAAGGCCAACAAACATTTATTGAGTGCTGACTGTATGCCAGGCCCCTTGCTGGGATACAAAGACTAGTGAAGCAATCCTTGCCCACAAAAAGATGGAGAGCATCCACTCTCCTGGTTAGTGACCCCTGCCAGTCCTAGCTGCTGCAAATTTCTTAGCCACAGGACCGATGATTTCATCTGAATCTCTAAGAACAGTATCTCCTGTCTTTGTAGCCCTTTTAAGTCATGTCAACAAGCAAAGAGGGGTAGGGTTGGACTCAGGTTGCTATAGCGACCCCTTTCCCCTAGCCCTGCACAGTCCACATAACTCACAGTCAGAGAAGGAGAAAGTCTGGCTTCACTTCTCTGCACTCAGCTCCTACTCCTTGCTGAGCTACAGCTTCAGCTCCCTGAACCAGAAAAATCCTTCATTTGGCCCAGTCCAATTCACTTTCCATGACTCCTCTTCTGAGTTCCTAGGGGTTGGTTCAAGAATTCCTTCGTTCTCCACCCCCATCACTAGGCTACTGCCATCTTGTGTTCCATCGACTTGGCCCAGAGGTCCCTCCCTCCATCTGCTTGTTGTCCTCTCTGGTTCTCTCTATCACTTGACTCCTCCTCCCCCATTTTCCAGTCTTCCATGCAAAGACTAAGACCAAGGGGGTAACTCAGGGGACCTTTGAGCCATGACCCAGGGCCAATGAGGGCTCAGGTCAGGAATACATCAGCACCAGAACTAAAGTCTCATTGGTGTGAGCCTTGTTAACAGAGGGTTAGAGTGTGAAGAAGGGAGTCCTTCCGCATGTGTATCAACCCTGGCCCTTGCTGGAAGAGGAGAGCCTCTGAGCCTCCAAAAACTCTGAGCTTAGAGGACGCAGGAGGGAGGGACTGAGGGGATCTGTTAAGCTGTGCAGATGTGCCTTTGTTACAGGAGAGCCAGAAGCATCTTGCCAACACCGCCTCCAAGCCCCACAGAAACATGGAAACAAATCCAAACATATGAAAGTTTCCCATCACGCACAGCTCTTCCCTTGACTGCCTGATTCAATCCTTGTCTCACCACAAAGTTCTGCTTACCCCATCGACCCAACCTTCAAAGGCTGCCTATTAGCTAGTCATCAGTGTTCAAACTCTTTTTCCTGACATTCAAGGCTTAGCCTTGGACTCAGGAAGACCTGGGTTCAAATTCCACCTTGGACAAGAGCCAGTTGGGTGAACATGGTAATACTACTTAATCTCTGTGCCTCAGTTCCCTCATCCATAAATGGGGAGACTGGTTGCAATGACCTTGAATGTCCCTTTGAGGCCATGATCATTTGAACCTCACAAGTCCAGGGAGGTATTTGTGCCATTTTACAAAGAAGGAAACTGGGTCTCAGAGACATAAAATGACTTTCCCAAGGTCACAAGGCTATTGGGCAGAATTTGAGCCCAGATGTTCCTTCCTCTGCAGGAACCAGTCCTCCATCTCTCATGGAGGGTGGTGCCCTGGCTCTTCTCACACTAGGCATATATTAAATGCTTAGTAAATATTGAAGTTGCTGATTGAAACTGTAATTAATCTTTACATTTCCCCCAACACCCAGAAGAGTGCTCTGAACACAACAGGCACTTAATTATCACTGAGGCTGCAGATTTAAGCCATATGCCATGAATGTTCTCCCAGGAGGAGCAGGAGAACAAAGTCGAGCTTTGAAGGATTGGCTTCTCTTACTGGACAGCTCCCTGAACTTGGAATCTAAGAGCCAAATTCCAATCCTGACTCATAGGCTTCCTAGGTCTCTAACCCTGGGTGAGTCTTTCAATTTTTCTCAGCATCAATTCCCTCATTGGTAAAATAGTGATAATAGGAGTCCCTTCCTCCAAGGCTTGTTGAAGATCAGTGCTAGTACCCTGCAAACACAAAATCACTGTAAATTCTAGTGAATAGCCACCACCACCTCCCCACTCCTCCTTTTCCTCCTCCTCAGCTATCACTTCTGCTTGCTCTGATTTCTCCAAGGAACAAAGCTAGTCAATGGGTTGATGGAGAAGAGGACTTGTTTACCCTGAGACTGAAAACCCTGACTAGCCTGAGGCAAATAAGCTGGGACAGATGTCAGGTGTAAAGTGATGGCCAGGTAGCACCAGTCTCCTCTAAAGGAGGGGCAGAGCTGCCAAAACCCTGGACCAGGAGTCAGAAAGACCTTAGTGCAAAGCCTGCCCTCCAAGCACTGACTAATTAGGGCTCCTGGGCAGGCCATCAGCTCTCTGAACCTCTGTCTCCACCTGTGTAAAGTGAAGACAAGAATAATTCCACCTGCCTCCCAGGCTGGCTGTGAGCATCAAGTGAGACAGTCAGACCAGAGGTGGCAGCCAGCCCACAACCCTCCCCATAAAGCCAGAGCCAGATTAAAATGTAATGGGGGGAGATTTTAGAAAATAGATAAAAATACGATAGATGACAGATAATGTTACTATATGCTTTTCTAAGTCAATATGCCCCAACAGGGATCTGCAGGTGCAGTTTTGTGGCTAATGTAACTTTGCCAACCTTAAAGTGTTATATAACCGTGGGATGTCTCATTTTTTTGGTTGTTGTTATCATTCTGGCCAGAGAGCCGACGGAAGGCTGAGAAAGAGGAAGAATGAAAGCAGAACTGGCCAGGATGGAGATCCGCAGGAAGGAAGCGAGTGCTGTGGGAAGGGGCCGGAGAGGCCAACCCCCTCATTTTAATACAGGAAGAGACTGAGGCACTGAGAGGTAGCTTGCGCAAAGCCACAGAGCTGGTAGGTAACCAAGGCAGGATTTCTGCCTCAAAGTCCCATGGCCATGCTGCCTCTGTGCCCAGTCTACGCATGTAACATATGATGAAACTGAGGCACAGAGGGAAGTGATTGACTGAGCTCACGTGGGAGCAAAATTGGGAATCAAATTCACATCCTTCAGCACCAAAGTCAGTGTTTTTTCTACTGTCCCATGGCAGCTGCCCCTAAACAAATAATGGCTTGTTGAGTATGGATAATAACAAGTAGTAGACTACCTATGCTTACTGATGTGTTCATCATTGATGGCCCTACTCACACTGGGCCAGCTCAGAGATCCTGGAGCTGCAGACTGGCAAATATATGAGCCCCCTGTGCCCTGGAGTCTTGCTGCCAGGAGAGTGGAGGTCTGGTCTAAAACCTTTCTCTTTAAGGTGGGGGAGGGAGAGAAGACTCATGCAAAAGAAATTGGTCAGTGGTCTTTCCCTCTGTCTCCCCCAAACCTTTCTTCCTTTCCCTTGCTCTCCTTGCAGTCATCTTTCTCTCTGTTCCCCCTGACTTTTTAATTTGCAGTCCTAAAAAATAAAGAAATTTGCAGTCTTTAAAAATAAAAATAAAAAAGTATTTTAAAAGAAAGTAATGAATCACTTGAAAAAAAACAACCTAATTAAATGGTTTTACACTCACAGTGTCTCTCCCTTTTCCCTTGGGGGGGGGGTGGAGGTGGGGGGGAGAAAACAAAAAGAAGGCAGCCTTAGGGGAAGCACTAGACCACCTAGTCTCTCTAAGTCTCCAATCAAAGGGTGTGGTTTGACAAAAATGGAGTTCAGGGAAAGGACCTTGACAGAGGTCTGCCACTACAGAGAGCCCAAGTGGTGAGTTGGGAACCAAGGTCCCTCTCAGAGTGGGGGTTTAACAACAAAGATGGTGCTTTAATGTCCACAAAGCCCTTCCTACACATTGTTTCCTAACAAGCCTGGGGTCTAGAATTATCTCCATTTCACAGATAAGGAAACTGAGAATCAAGAAATTGTTCATGATGGTACTCATTAGGATCTGGGATTCCAAGCCCATCCTCCCTAAAGTCCTCATCTAGAGCTCTTTCCTTGTCATTGGTTTCTACTCTAAGTCTGGCACATGAGACAGAAAAAAAAAATGGAGGCAGAGAGAACATTTAGGAGTCTACTATTAGAATAATAACATGGAGGTGGGAGGAGGTGAGAGTCTAGGCTTGAGAGATGAGAAGAACAGGCACAAACACCGGAAGGACTTTCCTCACAGCATTCTTATGAGCATAAAATGAGATAAGGGACAGAACGTGCTTTGTAAACTGCTTGGAAGGCGCTTTGTACATATAAGTTCTACTATTGGTTATAATAAATGGAATTACCATTGTGTGAATGTGTCCTTGGGATTGCTATAGCTGATACTGATACTAGGTACTGAAAAGAGACAAATTTTACAGTATCAATGTTCAGAAAGTTTTGTGGGAGAGGAGAGATGATCTGACAGCTCAAAGTTCAGTATGAACCCTAAAAGTGACTTGGGAGCCAGGAAAACCCATGGGATTGGGGGCTGCCTTGTCCAGAGAAGTGGCCCCTGGGCTTCCCCAGGTGTAAGAAACAGAGGAAAGTCAGTCAGGTAGTGACAGTGAGAGTCAATCAATAAACAGTTATTATGTGCCTACTATGTGCTAGGCACTGAGCTCAGTGCTGGACAGCTCCCCAGTTACAGTGGAACCAAAGAGATATTTTAAAAAAAAAAAAAAGGCAAGGAAAAGAGGCCTCCAGCAGCTTTGGTAGATAGACTACAGAGGGTGGAGAGAGTGGTCGATAACAATCACCAGGGGTTGGTGAGAAAGCAAAACCACAGCTCCACCCACCCTGCTATAACCCTCCAGGTTGAAAAAAAGGTGGGAAGGAAGCGAAACTCTCTTTTCCTTTTCCTTCTTAACTACTCCCGTGGGCTTTTCCCCTTTGTTCCAGTTTTTTGTTTTTTGTTTTTTTTTTTAGGAAAAGGAATGTTAATTTCAGCTACCCTGTATCTGCAGATGCTTCCTCAATGCCCTGACCAGCCCTAATCTCTCCCTGAGCTCCAGTCTCATGTCTCCCCCCAATCTTCTGGACAGCGGCAACTGGGCACTCCAGAGATGTCTCAAACTCCCTATGTCCAACGCAGAACTCACTTACTTTCCCCCTGAACCCATAAACCTCCTAACTTCCCTTTTTCTGGCAAGAGCATCACCACCATCCTTCCAGGTTCTCAGGTTCGCAGCCTCAAAGTGTCCCTCCCATCTTCATTCTCCCTCACTTCCAATAGCCAATCACTTGCCAAATCTGGTTGATTCTCACATCTCAAGCATCTGCCCCCTTCTTTCTACTCACTTGACCATCACCCTAGGACAGAAGCAAGGTTCATCTCCAGGAAGAGATCTCCATCAAGCCTGTACCATTTTAACAGACTCCTAATTCATCTCCCCACCTCCAGTCTCCCCTCTCTCTGATCCATCCTCTACACAGCTGCCAAAGGGACTTTCCTAAAGCACAGACCCACCCATGTCATTCACCTGCTCAGAAAGCCTCCCTGGATTATTCCTCCAGGATAAAATTATTCTTTTTGGTCTTTACAGCCTGACTCCAACCTATCTTTCCTAAATAATCCCTCCCACTAATTCCCCCCAGATTGGAGATACATCAGTTGACTGGCAGATTACCTGAACCAGACACTCCTGCCTCTGTGTCCCATGTCTGTCAGTCACTAAACATGGATTAAGCATCTACTATGTATTAGCACACCAGGAGCTGGGGATACAAAGACAAATGAACCAGCTACTGCCTGTCAGGAGCTGATATTCCTTAGCAGGTTGTTTCCAATCTATTAATCAAATAAAGAGCATCTATTAAGCGCCTGCAGTGTGTCTAACACATCCTCTCAGTGCCAGATAGTAGGGATGCAAAATCCAAAGGACACAGCCTTGAGGAGCTTACATCCGGAAGAGGAATGAGGTGTGAGGGAGAGGGAGAGGGATAAAACACTAACTAAGCACTGGAGAAAGGTGTCCAGACTGCCTGATGAATGAAGGCTGGATGGAAGGGGAAGTGGGAGGGAACTTAGAGACAGAGATGAGGATAAGGGCCATCTCCACAGACCAGGGCAGAAGAGAAGCAATGGAGACTGGAGGGATGTGAGTCAAGTAAGGCTGAAGTGGGAGGGTGGTCCTAAACCCCTTCTCAGGTCTGAGGCTCACTTTGGCCATGAAGCCCCAGGCCCAAGCCTGTTGTCAGGCAGGCATGCTCCAGGAAGCAGCAGGGAGTGTGGCTTCATCACCCAGGAAGAGTTTTTCATGATTTTAGATGTTCTTGTTCAAGTGGCCAAGATGTAGCAGGGCTGGCCACCTACTTCTCCAACTGGAGAGACACAGGAATTTCTCAAGGATCTGAAGATGCAATAATGACTGTGAAACAAGCCGCCAACCTCCTGATGGCAGTGATGTGCACTCAACACACCCAAGGAGGTGTGGGGTTTGGGCCATGGCAAATGCAGAAACCTGTTTGACTTGACTATGTCACAAGGATTTCAGTTTTCTTTCTTTGGGGATGGTGGAGAGAGAAAATAGATTTTTATTCATTTCTCAGACACTAAATGAAGCATAGAAATGCCCACAAGCTTCTGTGCCCCAGTAATGGGACATCTTAAGTCTTTTGGAAGCAGCCAGGCCCTACCATGTGAAGTCAGAACACTGGAAGGCATCTCCATGAACTCCTGGGATCCTGGGATCTCACAGAGGAGGCTGTAGGAAGCCCTGCTTCTAGCTAGTACATTCTGTACCAGAACCAGAATTCTCCCTCAATATTCAACAAGTGCTGATCAACCCTTTGCCTTTGGGGAACTCATTACTTCTCCTAGAAATGCAAGTAGCATTTATAGAATGCTTTGGACAGCCAGGTGGCCAAGTGGTTGGAGCACTGGGCTTGGAGTTGGGAAGACCTCTGTTCAGACACTTACTAGCTGTGTGACCCTGGGCAAATCACTTCATCCTGTTCTGCCTTCTTTTCCTCATACGTAAAAAGAGCTGGAGAAAGAAATGGCTAGACCACTCCAGTAGCTTTGTCCTGAAAACCCCAAATGGGGTCACAAATAATCAGACATGACTGAACAAAGCAGGTTTATAAAGCACATTACCCAGGTTCTCTCTTTTGATCTCCACAACAATCTACGAGGTAGGTGCTCTTCTCATTGACGGGTGAAATGGTTAAGTGACTCACCTCTATTGCCCAGAGAGCTAGTGAGTACTTGAGGCAGGTTTTGAACTCATCTTCCTGACTCCAAGTCCAAAATGCAATCTGTTCCACCACCTCAAAACAGTATCCTAACTTCTCATCTCATTGGTTTGGTTTGTGCTGGTCTCTGAGGATGTGGGATGGCTATTCACCACTAAGGACCTTCTGCACACAGAGGCTCTGAGCTTGCCATCCCACATCTCAGGGCTGAAAGGAAGCCCCAGAAATGAACTGAGCAGGTTTGTGGTGGCCATGGCCGTCACTGATTTATAGAAGCCTGAGCTGAGGCTGAGAGGAAGGACTGGTCCAGGGTCATGCAACCAAGATGGAGCAGAGCCAGGAACTGCCCCTGGTCCCCAGACTCCAGGGGTGGCTTTTTCCTCTGACTGCAATGGGCTCCCAGAACCCATCACTCCTCTCACAGACAGGGTGCTTCCTCTAGTCATCCAGATAGTTTTCTTAAAGCAAAGGCATTAACCTGCCTTTTCTTAAACACGATCATGGATCTGTCAGACTTTACCAAAGGTACCTGTTTCCTTCTAATAACAGGTTGCTAGACTCAGAGTCAGAAGATGTGGGTTCCAATCCCTGCCTCTGCAGCTCAGAGAAATCCCTCAGCCTCTCTGAAACACAGCTTCCTCATCTTTAAGACAGCAGCACGCATTATCAGTGCTTTGAAAAGAGATATGTGTTTATAGATTGATATACATATATAAATGATCTCATTTGAAAGTGAGAGGGTTAGATTATATCGTCTTGAATTCATTACAGCTTTAAAATCCATACTGCAGGATTCTGTAAATGAAGGCCCGAAGCTCCCAGCTGATGTGTAGGGGCCACCCAGAGAGCCTCTCTGCCCCATGAAGGTAGCCAGTGGCATCTGCTCCCTTCTCTCACTAACAGAGGCAAACTGCCCCTTCCTCCAAGTGCCCTGGATCAGGCAGCCTGGAGGCCCCAGGGCAAGGAAATGAGCCTCCCTTGGGAGGGTTTATCTGAAAAGATGCCTTGTTATTATTATTATTTCTGCTGCCTAGAAATTCTGGGCCATCTCAGTGTCCTCTTATTTTTGGCATTCCATGGTCTGTGGGGGAGCAACCCTCCCTGCTCCTGCCCCAGCTCTGAATGACAGAATCCCTCACAGGCTCTCAGAGTGGGAGCCAGAAGAGACCTTCATTTTACAGATGGGGAAACTGAGGCAGGTTAACCAACTTGCCAAAGGACTCACAGGTAGCAAGTAATAGCCAGAGGCAGAATTTACACCCAGGCCCTGCTCCACTGACTCAGTCCAGACAGTGTACCAGAGCCAGGTGTCAGAGCAGCTGCTGCTCCCCTCCTCTATCTTAGCAGTACATGAGTCTATGCCCAATGTATCTTGCTGTGGGACACAGCCCAAAGCCAGCAGACCATGAGCTCCAGGTCATGTCCTCCATCTGTGGGGAGAAGGAGGGAGAGGAAGGGAGGGGTGGCTTCCTTTGGGCTAATAAACCCCTGCTGAGCAGGAAAAGTCTCTTTACTTATGCTTTTGCTAGGAATCTGTTGACAAATGGGCCTTTCCTGAACCCTCCGCAGGGGCCAAGGTGTAAACCTGTTCAAATATTCCTCCCACCCAACATGCTCCAAGGGTTCAGAGCTTCACTGCTGTTCCTCAGTCACAGGATAAGGGGTACATGCCCCGCTCTACGTTAAAGCCCCCACAACCCACCCCTCCATCTCCTCCAGCTCTCCATCCTGGGCTCATGGGTGTGGGTCCATAGCCCCAGAGCCTTTCCCCAAGTTCTTTTACTCAGCCTGATGAGGTTTGGATAGAGAAAGTATGGACCTTCCTCAGAGATGAGAAGACTTCAGTTTGAATCTTCCCTCGGATAACTACTAGCTGTGTAATCCAGGGTGCTGAGAGCCTTCGTTTCCCCATTTGTGGAATGAAAGTTGACCTAAAGGATCCCTAAGCCCCCTTCCAAAATGTGATGATTCCTAGGCTTGGGGACCTCAGATGCGTACCCAGCACTTTATTATTCTCCATGGCCCACAATGTTCTGATTTCTCTCTCCTAAATTACAACTGGCATTGCAAGATTGGTCCTCATCCCACCAGAGAAGTCCAGCTGAATCATGGCGTCTGGGCCACTTCATACACGGATATCTTACTAACTGGGCCCCAGAGGCCAGAAGGAGGGAGTCTGCCAGGTGGGTGTGAGTTCACCCCCAACTAAACACAGCCAAATTTAGGCCTGGCTGGGGTGGGGGGGAACCACTCTGAGAGTGGCCCCCTCTCCCACAAGGGAAGGGTCCGTTTGAGGCCCTCCTTCTCTCCCCCTCTGTCCTCGGTAGCTCTCCATCTGTGGAGATGATTGCCAGATCTGTTTATCCAGCCTAGACCCTCTTCTAAGTTCTGGGCCTGACTTTCAGCCATCTCAAGCTCAACATGACCAGAACAGAACTCTGCTCCCCGTTTCTAACTTCCCCTGGAAGATACCACTTCCTTCCAGTCACCACTTTTGTCTCACATATCTAACCAGCTTGAGTCCTGGGGAGTCTAGCTCCTACCTCCCCTTCTCTTGACCCACAGTCACTGCCCCCTGCCCCCAGACTCAGACCCTCATCACCAGCTTTGAAGACCCCAGGTCAACCTCACTCCTATTCGGCTTCCTCTCACATCACCTGATGAGGCTGAAAGGTGAGAAGACTGAGGCTGGGCTGTGGGGTAGACTACCCTTTGGAAGACCAGAAGCAGCAAGGGAATGGAGAACACTTGCCCTGAGTGAGTTGGGGCATATCCTGGTTAGTCTGCCTACGTAGGACATGGCTTTTGGAGCTTCTATTTCAGGAAGCCTCCAGTGTTGGAACTGGTGGTCTGGAGGCTCAAGGACAGTCTCAGACCAATCCAAATGTCTGTTGGTGGATTCCAGGTGACCCAGAGCTAACTGGGACCTCCTTGGGCTGACCTCCGAGGGAGAACTCCTCTACTCCAGGAATGAAAAGCACCGGCCCAAGATTGCCTAGGATGCTAGGAAGAACCGCACTCTGGGGCAAGGTGTCCTCAGGTTTGGTGCCTACTGATAAGGGACCCTGCCAAGTGGACACTGCAGTGATCCGAGCTGCTCTGTCCCTCTGGCGGCTGGCCACAACCAGGCATCTGAGGCGATGCCTTCGCAGGCCCCCATGTCGGGAAGGCTCCCTTTCCTTCCCTCCACCTCATGGAACCACCAATTCCTGCCCAGGCTCAGCTCACAGACCACACACCAGAAGGCTTTATCATGACAACCAGAATTTATAGATCACCGAGAGGCAAGCAGAGTAGATCTCTTATTATCCCGTTGGATCTCTTATTATCCCATTTTACAGATGAGGAAATGGAGGTTCCTTGACTTCCTGGGGTCACTCACTGGGCTACTGTGTGGGAAACAGGAGAACTCTAAGTGCTGAGCCACCCCTGGATACCACAAGGGATCACCCCTCTCCAGTCACTCTGCATTTACTTATCTGCACACAGGTTGTTTCCCTGAGTTGAATGTAAACTGAGGCAGGGGCTGTTTCATTTCTGACTCTATCTTTTGTTGTTGTTCAGTCTTTTCAGTCATGACTGATTCTTCAAGGCCTCATTTAGGGTTTTCCTGGCAGAGATAGGGGAGGGGTTCGCTATCTCCTTCTCTGGCTTTTTTTTACCTATGAGGAAACTGAGGCAGGCAGAGTGAAGCAACTTGCCCAAGGTCACCCAGGTAGGAAGTATCTGAGGCTGGATTTGAACTCAGGTCCTCCTGACTCCCAACCCAGTGCTCTATCCACTGTAGAGACACCTAGGACCTAACATAAGTACTGGCACACTAGAAGCCCTCAACTGAGAGCCCATCTTTATGCTGTATTGAATGTAATTCTAAGAAAGAGAAGCTGATTGATGCCCATCACCAGGGTCTCCCCAGGAGCTCTCCACTCTGACAGGGGCCCCGCAGAGCCAGGGATTCGGGCTGCCCCAGCCTGGCTCATGGCACAGCTGGCAGAAGCTTCAGGGGCTGTCTCCATTAGAGAACCTGCTGACTTGTTTTCACCTTCTCCGGCCCGTGCTCGGCTAATCCATAATTCACTCTGAGCAGACTCTGCAGGCCCCGTCTGGATTCCCTCTCCTGTCCCACCCCCTCGGCCCTGTGGGTGACCCCACGCTCATGACATACACCAGGGGATTGCAGGCTTGACCACAAATGTGGTCTCACGTCCCTTATTTATTACCCTCAGACAGCTCTTTGCCTCGATAATTGATGTCTCTAGACTGTAACTACACATTATTTTTCCTAGCAACAATCAAGGTTGCAACTGGAAATTGAAACCTGATAAGTGTCTTGGCTCAGCACTGCTCAAACAATTTATCCAAACGTCCAGACCTGAGCCAAGCCCATCGTGGTTAAAACAGAGAAAAAGCAAAAACCCAACACACACAAAGAGCAAATGTGGAGCTGAAGGGGCCTCTACTTCATTCAGGAAAGGGAGGGTCTTTGAATCAAATATGGCAGAGCTCACTCATCTCCCTCCCCCCAAAGAACTCCATACCTGAGGCTTCCCCTCTACCAGCCTTTGCTTGAAGACCTTCAACAGCAGTCCACTCACTACCTTCTGAAATGCTACTTTGGGGCAGTCCTGGTGGACAACTGGAATCCTTCCCTGGTGAGCAAGCTCCCATCGCTCCTGATCCTTAACTCAGGATCCAAACAGCCCAAGGCTAATTCCTCCCTGGGGATACTTTTAAATACCTGCAGATGGCCATTGTGCCCACCCCAGCTCCTACCTCAGTCCCCACTCTGTCCCCAATCTCTATCTCCCTCCTTCCTTCACAGTCTTCACATAACATGCACTAAAGACCTTCTGCCCTCCTCTGGATGCCTTCCAGCTTGACAAGGTCCTTCTTAACCCTCTGAGCCCAGTACTGAGCATAAGACTCTGGGTATGGCCTGACCAAGGCAGAGCATGATGGGTAATGCCCCTCCCTTAATGCACCCTAAGAGACCATTCTATCTCTTGGCTGCGCTGCCCTTCTGTTAACTCAGAGCAAGCTTGCAGTCTCCTAAGACCCCTGGATTGTTTCCAAATTGCCCCACCTTGTTAAAGTTGCTTTTTTGAACCCTAGCTTAGTGGATAATGACTTCTTATTTGTGCCTAAAATGTCACTTTCTCTAATTCAGACCAATGTTATGATAACGGTCATGCTCACAATCCTTTTCGGATCCCAGGGCCAAGACCATGGCGTCTGAGGTTGGTCTGTGGTCACGTCATTGGTACATGTGAAGAGTGTCTGTCCCATCACCTTTCCATGGGCCAAGCCTTTGGACTAATATTCTTCTTCTGGTTAAATGAATTCCTCACCTCATCTCACAGTGACCATCCAAAGGGCCATGGAGACCTCACCAAAAGGGAAAACATCAGGCTGGGGCACCCTGGTTTCATGTTAAGAAAGCAAGTGAAGATAGAGCCAAAATAGGAAAAAAATAAAAAAAGGAAAAATCCTTAAAATGGGCTAAAACCCTATGTAGACGCAAAATTAAAATACCACACATGCCATCTTTTAACATTCAAATCTCAGTGATCTGAGATGGTCAACATGTCAAGTAGCCACATGGTACAGAGTAGGAAAGTCAGGGATCGAGGAGTCAGAATCTGGGGTCTCGTTCCAGCTCAGCCACTTCCCCCTCGTGACCCTGGGGAGCCCCTTCACCTCTGTGGGCCTGCCTCAGTCTCCTCATCTGTAAAAAGAGGGTTAGACCAGATGGCCTCTGGGTTCCTTCCAACTGCGAGGAAGAGGAAAAGTCCCATGAAGTCTTGAGTTTCCAAGTGTGGTTATCAGCAGTTTCTTGGCAGTTCCCACAATGCACTCTTTGTAATACCACCCTTCCTAACCAGAGGATGGCCTTTGCCACTCAACGTCAGGGAAAAGTTAAAATAATTTGATACGGTCCTTTGGTGAGAGAGGGAAAGCAAACTTCCAAGGTCAGTGCCGCCAGCACCAACGGCCTTCAGGGGATTAAGTCTTACACTGGGGCTGCAAGGGGCGGGGCTGTCTGATACAGTTCTGACTGGTTTTCCTAAAAGAGGGGGGCTCTGGAGCTGAGATTCTGGACCCAGAAGCTCTAGGATCGGCCTGTCCCTGTCCCGTTGGGCAAGTCATTTCCCCATTCTGAGTCAGATTTGGTACAAAGGGGAGGTAAGGCTGGTCCCTTTCCTCTCAAACAACCTGAGAGCCTCGTGCTACCTGGTGCTACTCGGAATGAGGCTTCAAAGCTCAGCCCCACACTGGAACTCCCCTCTCCTCCTGCCATGAAAGTATTCTCCATAAATGGTCTCATTTGTGGCCCTTCAGATACATGAGGAGGGTCAGTCTGTCTTCCCCTAAATCTTCTTTGGTCCTTAGCTTCCAGCCCCTCACCCTTTGTAGCCCTCACCTGCACTACTTTTCATACAGGTCCTTGAAGAGGAGGGGATGGGTGCCTACTATGTGCTAGGAGCACTGTCTACTATGTGCTATGTGCTTTGTGAATAGGATTTCATTTAACCCTGAGCATTTGGAAGTTCCTTGGGCAGCAGCCACAGTGCCTGGGATTTGGCCTTCTACTTCCCATCCTCCCTCCAGGCTCTCAGAGGCCCTCAGCCTTGTGGTTACCATATCTATACCACAGCATCATTACCAAGTGTGGAGAGAAGGAGGAAAGTGATAAGGAACTGAAGGCATCCAGGGGAGGAGGTTGAAACCAGTCATGGAATGAAGTTGGGGATAATCCCAGCATTTAACCATACCCTTATCCCTATTTGCCCTTTAGCAGAGATCGGGCAAAGGCAGGAGCAGCACTCGACTCCAGGGGTGGGAAGGGGGTTCTGGGCACATATGGGCATTTGCATTAAACCATAGGACTCTGGAGCAGAAGGGCTACCATAAGAGGCCCTCCTTTTACTGATAAGGAAACTGAGGCCCGTTCATGGTTCCTCCTCCTCCCCAGCCTCAAGGGACTCCTAGCTCCCTTCCAGACTCAACTCAGACTCCCTGTCTGCCAGGATGCCTCTGCTGAGCTCCTCCCAAATTGCTTTGTCTTTAGTGATCTGAGTACATACACTTTCCTCCTCACAGAGGTGAGGACTCCTGATACTGTCTGAGTCACCAGATCCCACCGCATTGTCTCATTGAAGGCCTAAAGAAATATGTTGAAGTGAAGTGAATTGAGTTGAATTGCCCAAGGGTGATACATACAACCGGTTAGCACCAGGACCCTCCTCTCTTGACTCTTAGGCTCACCAATCTGGAGCTAGGGTGAGTGCAACCCTGTCATTTCACAAGCGAACAAACTTTGGCATGAGCAGTATAAGGGGCTTGTCCAAGGTTACTTTGGTCACGAGGAACAGAGGAGAGGATACAGCTTCAAATCTGCTATCCAAGTCGGGAGGCATCTCAGTGGTCACCTAGCCCAATCCCACTTGAAGAAATGCCCAGTGGAGCAACCTTGACAAGCCACACTCCAGTCTTCACTTGAAGACTTCTTGTGATGGGAACCTCACTATCTTCTGACCCAACCCGTTCCACTTTGGGATGACTCTCGTTAATGGGAAGGTTTTTCCTGAGGTGAAGCTTAAATCAGCCTCTCCTGCAACTTTTATCCACTTCTCATTTCTAGTTCTATCCTCCTTGGGCCAAGAAGGTCAAATCTCTATAAGGCACCCCTTCCACTACTTAAAGACACGTGTTGTGTTCCAACATATCTCCTCTTTACCAAGATATTACCTACCATTCCTTCAGAGAGTCCTCATGGGGTGGGCTGTCCATTCCCCTCAACAGGTCCCTTTGTGTAGACATGCTATGGGTTACCAATATCCTTCCTTCCTAAAAGGTGGTGCTCCCAACTGAATGCAATCATGATACATTGTGGTCAGCTATAAGGAAAATACAGTCAAACTTTTAGGGGATTCAGCCAAGGGCTCTTGTCTAGATTCTCTCTCTCTCTCTCTTCCTCTCTCTCCCTCTTCCTGTCTCTTCCCCCCTTCCATGTCTTGGTGCCAACTTCAAATATGAGACCTAGGCCATCTATGTTCTCATCCATGCCATTGGTGTAAAAAAAAAAAAAAGGTGTATGTCAGTGGGCCAGGCCCAGACCTCTGGGCACTCCAGAAGTCTGGCCCCCTCCCACTTATAGCCAGGAAGTTCAGCAGGACAGTGACCCCAGCTCATCACCCAAGCATCGAGGAAACAAACTCAGCCAAAGACAGTCATCACTTCTTACATTCCAAGGAGGAGAAAGAGGGATTTCAAGACATCCTGCCAGGAGTTTCAGAAGGCCTGTGACTTTTAGCCTCTTTATGGCCTTGGATTAGGGAGCACCAGTTAACTCATGTAATTAATTTGTATCTGGCTTTTCCTTCATCTGCAGAAGCTATGAACTGACAAACAGGAAGGATAAAAGGCCAGCTTCCTCTCCTCGTGGTGCAGATGATCTTTCACTTGGCTGCTTATGAAATATTTACTGCTTTGAAATAAAATCTAAGAATGAAAATTCCTTCCGAAGTACCTGGCTGACACATGTGTGCTGGGCATTCTTCTATCTCTGGATGCCACATGGGTAGAAGACTGTGAAATGGAGCCCCACACCTTGCACAAGGCTGAATGTCATGGGCCTCTCTTCCTTTGTGTCAGGAGCCATCATCGGTTCACATCTGGGGGCAGACAGAAGCCCTCCCTAAAATCTAAATGTGAAAGAATGGTTTGGAGGAGCCAGCACTGAAGCCTTAAAAAGCACTTTTTCACCTACTAACCTGAGCCAACATCATCCCTGTCTTTCCTGGCAATGCTAAAAGCCAAAGGCCTGAAGGAATCCTCCTAGGACCTGTCCACAAAGTCTTTGACCATCCTTCATCTCTTCCTCTTGAAGGAGCTTAAGGAGAAGGCCTTTGGGCCCCTCATTTTACCCTCAAGCAAAGGAAAGCCCAGACAAGTTCAGATTTGCCCCAGGTCGTGTTGTAGGATGAATTTTGGGGCCTCCTAAATCCCAGGCTAAGCTGCTGCTTCCCTCTTTAATGGGCATAGTGGTGCAAAGGAAAATTCCAAGTCATAGGACAAGAAACAACCCAGGGCCTCCAGGAAGCTGAGTCCTTAATGGTCCATCTGGTCCATTATCACATGCAGGGGGAGAGTAATGTTTTTAATAGTCTACCCTAATTACAGAATCAGAGAATGCCCAGAGTGGCATCCTTGTTGCTTATTTTCTAGTCCAATCCATTCCTGAGTAAAAATCCTCAAAAAGTAGTCATCATGCCTCCACTGAGATACATCCATGAATGGGGAGCCCACTACCTCCCACAACTGCCCATTCCACTTCGGTGTGGGTCTAACAGTTAAAGACACCTTTCCTGACATCAAATCTCAATCAGTTCCTGGGCAATGGATGGACGTTCCTGAGGGTCAGCCTTCATCTTACTATAAGGAAAATCTTCCTCCCAGTTATTAGAATCCAAAAAGAGAAAGGCCTTCCTGGAAAATGGTGAGATCCACATCCGTGAGGTTCACCAAGCAAGGTAGGAGGGATCCTGGACAGAGAAGACTTGTACCAGATGAAACCTCAGGTGACTTTCAACTCAAAAGTTCTGGGATTCCAGCAAATGTTTGGCAGCCTCCAAAAGGCAAAGCTGGCCACCAAAGAAGGGAGATTCCTGAGGACCATTTGGCTTTTTTATCAGCATCATTGTTTCTCCACTCTTCCGACGTGCAGGTAGCCAGTCCTTCTGAGGACACACATTACATGTGTGTGCCATGCTCGATCAGGTGATAAGTGCTCATCTCTGCCTTGCCCAGATATGATGAGATCCTTTCCATACCTCACCTCCTGTACTTCCCACAAACAGCCTCAGAAGATATTTTATACCCATTTTACTGGAAAAGCCACTGAGGGTCAGAAGGGAGGGGGATCGCCCAGCTAAAGGGAGGAGGAGGGCTTGGCTCCCCTCTTTTAATGCTCTTTCTGCCATACTGAGCGTGCTCTGGGGCAGCTGACAGAAGGAGAGATGAGCGTGCACCAGATACCCTACCTGGCCAGCCCCTGTTTTTTAGCTTCCCCAGGGAGAGCACACAAAGCAAAATAAATTCAGTGAAGACCACCCTTGCATTCTCAGGCACAATACATATGCCCACTTGGAAGAAACGACAAAAGAAGAAATGATTCTCAAATAATGTCGAACGCGTCATGAGTAAAAAGTCAGTCAGGCTGGGCCTCACTGGGCCTCTTTTTCTTCTTGCTAGTTTTCTGGTGCAGGCAAGCTCAGACAGAACAAAATGAGATTTTCTGAATTTCCCCCCAGTACCTAGAAGCCATTAGTGGCTCTTTCATTGGCTTGGGAGGAGACACTACCCCTTGGAGAAGGGTACAAGGTCTCAAAGACAGCCACCACAAATCAGCAGTGAACAGAAGCATAGATTGGGGGTGGGGTGCCTAGAACTGGAAGTGCGGGGCTCTTCTTGGCTCCCCTCTGACAGGAGGGAGGGGCAAAGTTAAGGCAAGCTCCTGAGGAAAGCCTAGGACCTGGTGCCAGGACCCAGATTCCAACTAGGCAGCTCTGTCCAGTCAGGCTCAGAAGCCCATCCCCCCAACTGAAGAGGTGAATTTCTCCCCAAGAATAGAGGCTAAACCCAGCCAGGGGGAGGTTGCCCTCTCTGGATAACTCAGCTGACTTAACTTCCTCTTCAAGGCCTGTTCTTTTCAGGTAGATGCCCCTTCCCTGAGGCTCCTGTCTTCTCCCTCCATTTTTCCTCTTTCCAGGGATGTGAATACCAAAAAGGTCCCTAGACGACTATTTAATTTACATTAAACAAAAGCAAACAGGCCCCTAAAGGGCCTTTCCTCATTCCTACAGCCGTGGGTGCTTCTCTCCCCTGGATCTCCCCAACCAAAAGACTGCTTTGTAACTTCTTTGCATTTGTACATCAGTGTATATGGGCAGCTACATGCCGCAGTGGATAGAGTGCTGGGCCTGGAATCAGGAAGACCCCTCTTCCTGAGTTCAAATTCAGCTTCAGACACTAGCTGTGTGACCCTGGGCAAGTCACTTCACCCTGTTTGCCTCAGTTTCCTCATCTGTAAAATGAGCTGGAGAAGGAAATGGCAAATCACTCCAATATTTTTACCGAGAAAATCCCCAAATGGAGTCATTAAGAGTCAGACACAACAGACCAACACTTTAGTGAAGACAAATTCCATCTCCTCAAAGAATGGAAAGTCCTGGAGATAGAGTTTTGGAATGGGGGCGGGGACGGCTTCATTTTGGGGTTTTGTTTTGTCTTTGAATCTCCAGTGCTGAGAACAGAACCAGTCACACAGTAAAACCTTAACATATGTTTGTTGGATTGAAATAGGAGGATGGGAGGGGCGATAAAGGACAGGCATTTTTGTTTGAAGATGCAAAATATCTAGTAGCGCCTCTGGTGAAGCATCATTATTTAGAATTCCTGGTAGCCAAGCCTCACCGCCCACTACAATAAGATTCGCTCTACACATTAATATTGTCAGCCCCACTGCAAGGCCAACATGTAAGGGAGGGAGGAGATACAGGGGAAAGTTCTTTTTTTTTTTTTTTTTTTTTTTGAGAACTTAAGCATATTATTTGAAACCAAAGTGTGATTGCAAAAAAAGCTGTAGAATATAGAGTACTGTGGTGGTGGCCGTCGGCTAATTTCAAGTTGCTGTATTTGTTGATTAAACAGATAAGAAAGTATTAAGTGCCAGCGTTTTCTGCCAGCACTGTACACGCTCAGCCTGGTTCAAGCACAGAATTTTAGAGCTGGGAAGCAGCTTCCACTTCCCTCATTCCACAGGCGAGGAAGCTTTCTCAATGCCTACTCCCAGGCTGCTCCTCTCCTCACTGTGCTGCTTCTCTAGCTAACATTGATGTGGCACTTCAAGGTTTGCAAAGAGCTTTACATGTTGTTTCACCTGATCTTCATAACAACCCTGGGAGGCAGGTACTATTATGAGCTCCATTTTACAGTTGAGCAAACTGAGACCAACACCACTCTGGATCACACAGCTAATATGTATCTGAGGCAGGATTTGAAGGTGGGTCTTCCTGACTCAAGGTCTAGCATTTTACCTTCTGTGCCTTCTCTACATGATTTTCCCTCATTTAGATTGGCATCCCTACTCTTCAAGTAGAATTACTGAAATTTTATTGTGTCTTCCTTCACATAAGTTCCAAACACATACTTTTTTTCAACTGAATGTTTCTCATACAAGTTACATCCATTTTAAATAAATTTATTCACAATAACATGACCCAAGCGTGGTGGGTCCTTTGATTGGTATTTTCTCCTTGTGGGTGTTTTCTCCACCTCTGCAGATCAAAAGCCCTCCAGAAATCAAGAAGGATTTGGACCAAGGACTCCAGGAGGGCTCAGTACTAGAGGAATCTGAGGAATCAGAATCACACAGAGAGATCAATGGATTTGGAAAAGGCTGATAAAAGGCAGCAGCCATGTGTTATTAAAAAAAAAAAAAACTACAGAGACTAGGAACTGAGGAACTTCTTATGGCCCCAACATAAAGCATCTTCCTAAAACCCAGAGGCAACACTTTATGCAAGTGAAAAATAGCCGCAATCCCCCAGAAGACAAGTGAAATCAAGGGTGTCAGTTCTCACTTTCCCCAGGAGATTGAATCACATGATTGTTTACCTAGGAAATTCATCAAGTTCAACGAAAATAAAAAAAAGGTAATTGACTTTGCAGAATTCAAGATAAGCCTCCAAAAGTCATTTGAATTCAGAGAACCAGAAAACATTTTATATATACTGTATAGAGAGGAGACTCTATTGCTATCAGCAAAAATCATTAAATATCTGGGAATCAACTCCCCTAGACATACATGACCTACATAAGGAGAATCACAAAACCATGTATACAGAAATAAAGAAAGATCTAAATAACTGAAAGGAAAATTCATTATTGAGCCTCACTAATGATCAGAGAAATAAACATGAAAGCAATCTCAGGTGCCATGCCAAAGCCATCCCATGGGCCAAAGCAACCCACATAAAAAAACTCCTTGATGCAGAAACGTGTGTCTTTATTACACGCATCAAACATGGGGGTCACGGAAGGAATCGCAATCCTTGACCTAAACAGTAGGAATGTGCCCTAAAAGGTTATGTATAGCAAAGAACAGAAAAGTCTGTCCAAGAAGAGAAATCGCAACACGATTATTGCCAAGCACTTGGAAACATCCTAAATGTTCACCCATTGGTAAAAGGGTGAATAAACTCTGCTAAGGTATAGAGGATTGAAAGAGATTCTAAGAGTTCAGTTACGTTGTACACATTGTACATTGGACTTCTCATTCTCAGCCTACAGTCATACAGAGAGACTTCAGGAAAAGCAGAAGTCTTCGTTCTTCCCCTTCTCCCACTTGAGGTTCTTTGTCTTCATTCTTCTCTTTCTCCCATTTGAGGTTTCTTGTCTTCTTTCTCCCCATTTGAAGTCCTTTGTCTTCATTCTTCTCCTCCCATTTGAGGTTCTTTGTCTTCGTTCTTCTCCCCATTTGAGATTTTCTTGGCAGATACTGTAAGGGTTTGCCATTTCCTTCTTCAGCTCATTTTAGAGGTGAGGAAACTGAGGCAAACAGGGTTAAGTGACTTATCTAGGAAACGAACAGCTATAAAGTGTCTGAGGCCAGATTTGAACTTAGGACCATGAATCTTTCTGACTCCAGGCCTAATTCCATCTACACGGTCTCCTACATGGCCAGGAAAAGTCTGTAAGGAAGTTTTCATTCTGTCCCCTAAAAGCTAATCCAGTCTAATCCAACAAGCACCTACTAAGTGCCTGAGGGCCATCTCTAGCCATCTTGTTCCATATCTGGCTACTGAAAGTGATGCTGGTGACTCTGCACAGCCCTTCCTCACTTAATTCCAATTCACTTGTGTATCCCCTCCCTGGTGTCATGGTCCTCTTGGAGGACAAAGGACAAAACCAGCGAAGCACCTACTATGTGCTGACTTTTCTTCTGGCTCCAGACTCTGGATGTTCCACCCATCTCCCCCATTCTATCTTCCTTTTTGTGCCATTTCTTCTCACTAGAAAAATGACCTTCCTGAGGTTAGGGTCTGTCTTTTTTTGATTCGTCTTTTTAGCACAGGGCCCCGCCCATCATAAGTGCTTAATCATTGCTACAAAGGCTGGAACTGAGGGAATTGACAGCAGGTCAGTTTGGTTCAGAGTAAGTGACCCAAACAGAATAATGAGTTATTGCTTGTTTCTTGTCCTTCTGTCCTCCCAGAGGACCTTGACGTGAGAGAGGTGATGCCAGGGCATGTGAGTTGGACTTAAGTGAGGCAGGGCTGTGCAGTCTCCAGCCTCCCGTTCTCCTCCAGAGCCATTTGGGTTCAGTGGCCATATACAGATCAGACAAGTGCAGATGACCCAGTGGGGGACCTTGGCCTTTTCAAGTTAAGATCTTTAACAGTTTTCAGTTTGACTGAGGTGATTCACCATTCAGTGATTAAGGCTAGGTAAGAAAGGAGGTAAAGAATGACCTCTTTTATCAAGTAAAAAAAATCAATTTGGGAGGGGAAGACTCTCAGGGTTTCTGGCCAAAACAGAATCAACTGCTATTTACATTCACTCTGAGCCAATCAGGACCCAAAGTCCAAGTGGGGCTTGACCTGGGACCTATTGTTGGCCAATGACTTGGGTTTAAGGTATGGCCCTTAAGAAAGAAATCTAGTTGGTAGACCCCAAGATATCTTGCAGAGGTTTCAGCTGTCAAAATTTATTATTTCTTTGGGCACAGCACCCACAGGAAAGAAATGAAGGAAGGAAGGAAGGAAGGAAGGAAGGAAGGAAGGAAGGAAGGAAGGAAGGAAGGAAGGAGGGAAATGCTGTGTTGCCCAGCTGGCCAGTTATGTCCCCAGTATAAGTACTACTTACAAAGGTGAATTAGTTTCAAAGGAGGATAACCACTTAACTGTGGTGGCCTCAAAGGCCAATCTCCAAAGTTTGTATTGTATTGATCCACAGAGTGCTGGGAAGCCCTAAAGAGGCTACTGAGCATGGTCAGTCCTGGGTTTTGGGAAAATGACTTTGGCAGTGGATGGAAGACAGAACAGATGCTCCATACTGGGCCTCTAGGGGACAGCATGTGAATGGAGAGAAGGGGACATGGATGGTGGAAGAGGAAGTAGAGATCCCAAAGTTAGACAAGGCCTAGTTTGGGGAAGTCAGGGAAAGAAGTGAAATGAAGCTGTTGCTCCTCGTTGGACCACACATTCATTCATTCCCAAGATTGGACTGACGTCCTACACCAAGCACCTCACTTAGAACATGGAAAAGTGACTTCAGAAGTGGAAGAAACAGAGCTCCACAGTGGGCTGTAATTTATGAGTTTTTTCTACTTCTGGGGTCCTGTAATTACTGAGGCAACTGTGTGGCTGCACCACACACACACACACACACACACACACACACACACATCCTTACAGTAGCACTCATTCCCCACAGAATTGGTTCCAACCTCCCAGTCCCCAAACCAACATATCTGAGCTCTTACTCTGCCCCATCCACACCCAGAGTCACCCACTTTCTAGATAACTAGAGGTTTTACATTTTATTACAACGTATGGAAGATAGCATGGAATATGGAAATGTTACCCCAAAATGAAGAAAGTCTCTATTTTTCTCCAACCCAAATCTCTCTCTGATGGTTTTGTACCCCACCCCTGTGCACTAGCTTTCTGTCTCTTCTGCAGTGTTGAAAACTTGGGAGAGCCAAGGAGTCAGAGAACCCCAGAACCCCAGGACCCTAGAACAGGAGGGACTCCAGGGGACTCAGAGCCTCACCTACATGTGAACACTGATCTCTACAACATACCTAGTGATGGTTAATCCAGTCTGCTTGAAAAGCTCCAAGGAAGGGAGGTCACTAACCCTTCCTCCGCTTTACTTCACCCCACCCCAGGAACTCAGCCCATTTCTGGATGGCCCAAATTGTCAGGAAGTTTTTTCTTGACCTCAAGCCAAGATTTCCAACTCCCCCATCATCAGCCCACTGCTTCTGGCCTGACCCTTTCAGGCCAAACAGGTGAGACAGCCCAGCCCTTGTGGCACTGTGGTGACAGCTCCCACACCCAGCTGGAGCATTCTCTTCCCCAGACAAACATATCCCATACCCCCCTACCCTGATCACTCCCTCTCCACTCCTAGTAGACTGAACAGTCTCTAGCTAACCGAAGTCAGACAAAGACCAGATAGGAGGGGAATATGAACCTTGTGACATTATGTTTGCTGACCCTAACAATATCTCATCTTAACACTGCTCAGCCACCCGCCTCCCTTGCAGAGGTAATAATAATGACCCAGGAGTCACTTGCCTCCGAAGCATTCTCATAGCCCAGCTTTACAAAGCAAGGAACTCAAGCAGCTGATGGAGGGTCCCACAGCCAACAAAAGGCAGAGACCCAGGCTTAGCCTCTCTCCCTCTCATTGAAAACAGCACCTTCTCATGAGATGAGACCTGAAGCCAAAACTGGGGCTAAAGAGGCTGAGCAAAACAGAGAGGCTGGGAGTAGTCCAATAGCTGTGGCACTGAATTGCATGATGCAAATTAAGGGATTATCATGAAACGGAAAGGAGTTGGGACTAGTGGGACAACCTGTGTGAAAGTCTCACAGCAGAGAAAGAAAAAGAGGAGAGGGGGAGAAAGAAGAGGAAGGGGGCATCCAATTAAGCCACCTGCTTCATCCCTGTTCCTCCAGGCTTCAATTTTCTGAAACTACTCCCTTTCACTAAGGAAACAGAAGCCACAGAAAAACAGCAGCCCCTGGGTTCTCCAATCACAAGTGTGTTCAGTCATATGGTCTATCCCAACACCTCTCATTTCCCATCACCAGGCATGTGCCCACACAGTCTAGTGGCCTGAATTCTAAGCTACTCCAGGTGCTGTGAGGATCAAATGAGATGACAGAGTGCTTAGCAGAGTGCCTGGTATATAGTAGGCCCTGTATAAATGCACACTACTCTTCTTATACCACATTGTCCCAAGTAGATAAGACAGTCACCCCTATATAACAATACCGTCACTCAGATGATGGGGATCAGCCCCTGCCAGACACTCAGGGAATGACCACTGTGTACAGGGCCAGTACTTCACCCTCCCACTCCCCCACCCCCAGTAAATACTGCCTTGGTCTCAATTCTGGCTGGTGTTCCCCGCTCCCAGTGTGCTTTCCTAGTCCTGCCTTTTGAGGTAATGTGCCCAGCAGCAGTGAGGCGCCCGGGCTCTGCTGCCAGCTCCCACAGCTCCCTGTGGGCAGCCTCCAGCCTGTGCCCTTCCTCCTCCAGTGCCTGTCATTCTGGGGTCTTTGCCTTTCCCCTCCCTGGAGGTTCTAGGATAGCCGAGCCCTCTTGGCTAAAATGCTCATTTTAATTACATGTCCTTGCAAGCTCACTGCCAGCCTCTGTGGTTACCGTTCTATCTGCAAGCCACTGCAAGTAATTAAAGCCAGCCTGGCTGGGAGGGGGAGCCAGCAACAGACCGCTTTTCTAAATTGAAAAGTCAGAGATAAGCAAAGCAGAGTCGAGAGCCCCCAAAGCCCACCCTGGAAATCAAGAAAGGGGCAGAGGTGGGGGTGGGAATCTGGCTCAGGGCAGGGCTCCGCTTGGCTGAAGGACGCTCAAGGCCAGGGACTGGGGACGGAGAGAAGGCTCAGGAAAAATAGCAGAGGCGACTTCCAATATGGGGAAGGCGGTTGTCTGGAGAAGGCACCTACTTCACCTGCTCTGCTTGATCAGGAGGCAGACCCAGGAACCCACGAAAGTTAGCAAAGAGGGAACTTTAGGCTGGAAAAACTTTGGAATGATGAAAATGGTTCGGAAATGGAAGAAGCTGGGTGGAGGTCCCTCTAATGGGTGGTCTTGGGGCAAAGGCTGAAAGATGACTTTAGGGGATGGAAGTCTCAGGGGCAGAGTCAGACAGTTGGGATTCCTGCACCCCCAAAAAACCTTCGATGTCCTGAGACAAAAATTAAGTGAGGTGAAAGCTAGACAGGGAGACCTCAAGCCTCTGCCTCCCCACACAGCCACGACCCTGCCAGTTACAGGAACAATAGGATCTTAGATTTTTGAGCTCTTAGAGTGACACACAGCGCTAGATCTGATCAAAGGCCCTTCATTTCCAAAAAAGCACAATGATAAGTCAGAGGAGTTCCTTGTTCTAGGTCATGCAGTTGTTCATCGGCAGAGCGGAATTTGAACTCAGGTCTTTTGACCTCAAATCCAGCCCTTCTCCAATCTACCTCACTGGCCCCAAGGCTGTCATGTTCACAATTTCAGAAAGTTACTTTTTGCAAGGGGCAGTCCCTGAGTTACCCAGTCCACAGCGGGGTCCCAGAATCCACAGGTACGCCTACTCATCTGCAAAGACTAGAGAGACCGAAATCTGCCTCGCTTGTCTTTGAGGAATGATTTTTTCAAATGCTGTAAATGCTGTTCTGATTAATTAACATGGACTTATTTATTAATGAAGTACCAGTTCCTGCATAAACCTTCCAGAAAAAAAAGGAATGTCTGACCAATGGGCATTTCCTCAGTTAATGGAGAAGGATCATCTCCTGACCCCTCTTGTTGGGGGGAGGAAGTCTTCTGCAGATCTTTTTCTTTGATATTACAAAAGGATACTCTTCATGAGGTCACCAACCACTGGTGGATAGAATGGAAACCAGAGATAAATTATTTACAAGGCAAAGGCAACTCTGGCTTGGCCGGCAAGGCTGGCTGACCCTCCTGGAAAGGAACTGTAATCCAGAGGGAAGTGGCCAGACATTAGCAATCTACTATGACATGTCCAATTAGGATACTGAGAGTCCACACACATTGAGGAGGGGCCCGTTATGTGCAGTGGTAAGCACTGAAGGAGCTACAAAAACAGAGTTTCTCATTTTCAGCAAACATTTACTGCCTGTCTATTCTAGCCTGAAAGGGGAGACATTTGGCGAAGTACAGGAGCTCGGGCTAGAAAGAGACCTTGGAGAACTTTCAGTCCAATGCCTTAATTTTTCAAATAAGGAAATTGAGACCCATTGAAGCTGATGTGACAGACTGTAGACTTGAACCCAGAGCCTTTGACTTCCCACACAGAGGTCGACCTACTTCCACCTCTCCCAGGATGACCGCTTGAGTAGTAGAATGGTGCTGCAGACAAAGCCAAGAGCTGTCTCCTCCCACCTGAGGCAAGGAGCTATGAAGGAAGGTCTGAAGAGGGATTTGAACCCAAGTATGACAGAACTTTTCTTCTTGGGGAAGTGGAAGTATTCCAAAATATCTCCCAGTTATGGGAGGCATCCTCACTTATGGGGGCATCAGGCCCACACAGCCACTCACTCAGCTTTGCGCCAGGGGCCAGGGAGGTAGAGTTGGCTTTCAGTAAATACATAAGGGTCCCTCCGTACCCCTTGTCAGGACCTGTGGCTTTCGTTCTGCTCATTTTTGCAGGAAGCCTAGGTCCTCACCACATTTCCCACATCCCACAGAATCCTTCTCCCCTTTCGACCCTTCTCCAGGGTCCTTCTCACCCTCTTGCCTCCCCTCTTTGTTTCCTCACTTCCTCCTTCTCCTCTTTCCTCCTTTCCTTTCTCTCCTCTTCCCTTCTTCCATCTCCTTCATTTCTCACCCCCAGAGATGAGAAGCAGAGAAGACCAGTTAGAGCTGGTGGGTGACATGGGGTCAAGGTTGGATCCAGCCTTCGGGGCACTGCTTCTGGGAGCATTTACATTCCACCTCGTCCAATTCCTCCAATCACAAGGCCTTTGGGCAAGTCTAGCCTTTCCCTTTCTCTGACCTCAAGAAACTGGGCACAGCAGGGAGAGTCCAAGTCTACCTTCAGGACCTTCTCCAGAAGGGCCAGCTCTGCACACTCCTCCTTCCCGGGTCTCACAATCTCAGAGGCGCTCAGCTAAAGAGTGAGGAAGCTAAACTAGGTTAACCAATCAACAAGAATTCTAGAGGGCTTCTCCCAGCCCCATACTCCAGGCTTAGTAGTCAAGATCAAGAGATAACTTGGCCTCAAGAGCAAACTTGGCCTCTGACCCTAAACCAAAGTCAGTGAGCCACCAAGGGGGTGTGGTAGGGGTGGGGAAGGCAAGAAGGGCACTTTTGTTTTTACAATTTGGACAGGAGTAGGGCCAGGGCCTCTGATTTCGTTAGTATAAGAAACGTTAACATAGAAAATGCAGTTTAGAGCTACCTAGGAGGAGCTGGTGCTTGGGAGCCGGAGCTCACTGGATTTCTCGCTTTTTCGTTCTCTCTCTCTCTCTCTCTCTCCCTCTCTCTCTTTCTCTCTCTCTCCCTGTCTCTATCTCCCTCCCTTTCTCTCTCTCCCTCCCTATCTCCCATTCTTTCTCTCTGTCCCCCTCTTGTCTCTCTCTTTCCCCCCTCCTTCCTTCCCTCTCCTCACCTCCACAAAACCACACTGCCTCTTTTTTCTCAATTACTTTTTAAAAATAAGCCTGTTTCAATATCAGAAAATCACCCTCTCCCTGGTGTACGAACATTCACTGCATACTGTCAGATTGCACCTGTTACCTGGAAGGGTCCGAGCCTCTGACAGGCAACTGAGGCAGCAGCCCCCAGGTGGAGAAGCAAGGAACAGGGTCCTCCAATTGTCACAGGCAGGGCACCTCCCCCTTTCAACCCTGGCCCGGGGATCCACCCATGGCTTGGCCCAGCTGGGCCCAGATTAGCTGGCTCCAAAGACAGGTATTTGGAAGCAGGAAGAAGGAGGGTACAGTCTCCAGTCTGTCTCTATTTAGCGGCAACAGAGCCCGGGGAGGCGTCCAAAGGCTGGGGCCCTAACAGAACATTTCTGGGGATAGAGGTGGGCCGGAATGAAGAGCAGGTGGGCAGTTCACTACCAGGCTTTGGGAACATCAAGTTTGGATCATCCAGGCCCACTGCATTTTACCAAGAAGAAGAGAAGTCCCTGAGGCAATCAGGGGCTGAAATGGCATTTGCCCCTTCTGTCTCCACTCTCCTGTCTCTACTTAAAGATCCTGAGGGAGATCTCCATTCATTGTCTGTGTTTCACAGGCCATAAAGCTGACAGGCAGGGCAGTCCATAGCAGAATGCCAGCAGCAGGGCTGGGACCAGAGCCCACAGCCGATTTTTACATTTTTCCCCCTGCAACACTGCTCCGCCCTGAGTTCTTGGGAAACATGAATAATCATCTCATATCATCATCACTAGGATGATGGAGCCATCATGTGAGGGAGGGCGAGTCAGGGAGGAATGGCCCAGGGCCAGCCTGGGGTTTCACGGGTATCCAGGAGAGGGCCAGGCCTGGCCTCCCCAAGGCATCCAGCATCCTGGGTGGGCCTCGCGCAGGCTTTATTGGTAGGACAGGAGGCAAAGACCTGAGAGGGAAGGTCCTCTGGAGAGGGGACTCACATCAAGCAGTGGGACCCTAGGGTCCAGAAGGGCGCACCAGTCCTCACTATCCACTGGCATCATCAAGCATTACTGTTCAAGGCTCATCAGGTGTCCCGTGGCTGAGGCAGGAATCCTAGAGCTTGAAGCGGGCAGTGGAACCGCAGCATCTCTGGGGGTCACTGACCTCCCTCCCTCCCAGACGGGGAGCGCTGTGGCAAAGCTACGGAACAAGCGGCCTTCAGCCGGGGGTCGGCACAGGTCTAAGCCCCTCCCCCTCCCCAAGCCAACTCCGCCTCCAGGCCGAGGGCTGGGAGGTAGCGGAGGGAGACTGCCAGACCCCTGCTCTGATGGGGTCACCAAGAGGGACCCTGGGCAAACAGCTGGGGGACGCTGCCCCCGTCCGGAGGCATCGCGAGCGCGCGCACACACATACCGTCAGGCGCCACACACACACACACACACACACACACACACGCTCACAGAGGCAGCCTCCACTTTGTTGCCTGCCCAGCAGCCCCGCTGTCTCCTCGGACTCCGAGGCTCCCCAAAGACTTCTCGCGTCCCCGCGAGCCCCCAGCGGCGGAGGGCTAGCCCTCGTCAGCCCCTGATGTCCACATCTCCGTGGTTCCCAGCTGGGCTGGTGGCTGTCGGCCCTCCGCGCTAGGAGATCAGCAGCCCAGGGCGCGCAGGGCTGGCCGAGCCCCAAATCTCCCTCCTGGGCCCCGCAGCGCCCCAAAGGGCTGCACGTTCGCCCGAACCATCTCCCCAGCGGTGCAGCGCGTAGCTCCCTGTCCGCATCCCTCTGTCGGTCCTGGACTCCCCTCACCCCCCGGCTGGACAGTCCCTGCAGTGTATCCCCTCCTCTCCCCGCTCCCCGGCACGATCGGATCTATTCCCTACCCCGCGGCTGCGGCAACTGTGCCTCGGAGGGCCCCTGAACAACCACCCAGTCACCTTCTGTAGTGGTGCCCTGGGCACCAGTGTGCCCCCTCCCCCCAACCGCGCACACTAATAAGGACAGGGACACGGACACGCAGGGATACGGAGAGAAACACAGACACACAAACGCACAGAGAAACACACGAGCACGAACACAGAGCTGCTCTCTGAGAAAGCCCGGCACACACACACACACACACACACACACACACACACACACACACATATACACACACACACATACACACACACACACACACACACACACAGTGGCGCACACACCATCACAGCCCTCCCACCTCTCTCCCCCCTCGCCGTTAGCTCAGGAAACTTTGCTAACCTGCGCACCTCTGTCGCCGCTGCGGGGTCTGGGTCGGGGTCCAGGTCCCGGTCCGGCTCGGGCGGGGGCGCTCAGTCCGAAGTTGGGGCTCCGGGCGGGTGCTCTGTGCTCGGGGGCGGCTCTCGCTCTCGCAGCCTGCCTTTGGTGACCGGGACTATCCCATGCTCAGCCTCAGCCTCGCCCTCCCTGCCTCGGACTCCGGGCGTCAGCGTCCGTGGTCCTGCATGTCCGTGTGTGCGCGCGATCTCCCCCCTCCGCCCGCGTCCTCGCCGCCACCCCCGCTGCTGCCTCCCCGTCGCCCCCGTCGCCGCCGCCGCTGCTCTCACTTCCTCTTCCTCCTGCTGGCCAGAGGCTCACTTTACATCTGCAGGGCGTCCCGAGCCCAAGTGCGGAGCTCCCTTACTCGCGGGGCTGCGGGATCCGCCGGGCCCGGCCCGTCGGGGGCTCCCCAAGGGGCCCGGAGCCCCCTGCGCTCAGCCCCGAGGGCGCCCGCTGGCCTTCTACAGCCCCAGCTCGACACTTTCTGGGCCCTGGCTCCGGGCAGGAGCGACTGACGGACCCTTTGGAGGGACCTCGGGGGACTGGCGACCCTTTCAGCCTAGGGTACCGGGGCGCGCTGGCCTGGAAAGCTCCCGGGGCGCTTGGGATAGCTGCGAGCGGATGCCCCGGTTTGTTGTTTGTGTGCGCTTTGGAGCGGGGCCACCGGGACTCGAGGACTTGGCAGACTGTCCTTTGGAGCAGCAGGTGCAGCTTCAGCTCCCAGATCGCCACTAGATCCGGGGCCCTCGCGGGTCATCAATGCCCGGGAGGGGCGGAGGAAGGCCGAGAGCCCCAGGAGCTGCTAACCCCCAGTTACCAAGGAGCGGAGTCCGAATTTGAACCCAGCTCCTGGTAGTTCATAGCAGTCAGCGGTGGAAACAACCTCAAAGGTCTCCACCTCCCATTTTACCGACGAGCACATCGAGGCTCATAGAGGGAACTCGGTTTACCTGGGGTCACACGGGAAAGTACAAGGGCAACCCTTCCAAGCCAGACCTTAGGAGAAGCCGCCTCTGCCCCCAAAGTCACCCATCTCCTTCCAGAACTCCAAGACTGTTTTTCTCTTTCCGTCATCATTCTGTCCAGAATAACCTGCCAGACTTATTCAAAATAATATTTGGCGTCAGTCACTCAACAACAATATGAATGGACCTACTATGCCCAGGCACTGTGCCAAGGGACTGGGGATACAAAAAGAGACAAAAAGCATGCTTAAGGAGCTCCGAGTCTAATGGAGGAGAGGCCGTGCAAACACGGGCAAAGTAAAGCTCTCTAAGGGATCCAAAGGAGATGACGCATAAAGGGAAGGCTCCAGGATTAAAAGGGTTTGGGGAAGCCGGGGAAGCTAGAAGGAAAAGCTGAGGAGAGAGTGCATTCTGGGCAGGAGAGACAGCCAGAGAGCCCATGGAACTGGGCAGTGGGAAGAGGTGGGGAAGGGTCGTCCCGAAGGCCTGTGAATGGCGCTCAGGATTTCTTATTTTATCCTGGAGGTGAGAGGGAAGCAGCAGACTCTGTTTCCGAGGCCTAAGTCCCAGTGCTCAGGAGGAGTGTGGGCGTGGCACGTGGGACCCCGGCTTTAGTGACCGAATGGATCACGGACTGAGCAGGCAGAGACCCGAGGCAGGCAGCTTCAGCAGGGCGATTGCCGAAGTCCAGGCTGAGGGATGACGGCCTGAAGCCGGGTCAGGCGGTGTCCAAAAAGAGGGAGGGTCCGAGGTGAGCCAGACAGACATTGGCTCCGAATTGGACTTGGGGCTGAGAGATGTGAGGAATCCAGGACGGCTCTTAAGCTGTGAGCCTACCAGACTGGGAAGAAGGTGTGCCCTTGAGAGCAACAGGCACCTTTGGAAAGGGGGAGGGTTTAAGTGGAAAATAATGATCAGTTTTACAAAGCATTCTCCATATATAATCCCCATTTTATAGATGAGGAAACTGAGGGTCAGAGATGACTTGCTCCTCTTGACACATCTAGGTAAGTTTAGAAGCATGATTCAAACCTGGGACTCTTTTGCCTCCAAGTCCACTCTCCTCCCCCCCCCCCATACACACACCCAAAGGTGCCTCAAATACTGATCCATATAAATGTGCATGTAGATGGGCAGCTAGATGGTACAGTGGATAGGGCCTGAAGTCAGGAGTTCAAGTTCAAATTTAGCCTCACTAGCAAGTCACTTATTCCTGTTTGCCTCAGTTTTCTCATCTGTAAAATGGGCTGGAGAAGGAAAGGGCAAACCACTCTAGTATCTTTGCCAAGACCACCTCACAGAGTTGGGACATGACTAAAAAGATTGAACAACAACAAATGCTTTCATCAGCAAGTGAACTAATGCTTTAAGTGGCTTGGGAGGACACACTGAGAAACACCTCTCTACTCCTAGGATTCAGTACACAGCTCAAGAATTCCATTTCTAGGGAGACTAAGAACTAAAACTTTGGAGATTTCCATGGACAGACTACTTCTGAAGATAGGGTACTGGCCTGTGAACTAGGGCAGAATTATGGCAGACAGTGGGAAAGAGACACATCAGGGGAATGGCACACTGGACATGGACCTAGCCTCTCTCAGAAAGCAGTCTCAGTAGACTAACACCTACCAGCCTGAAGAGTTGAGTTAAGGCATTCTCCAGGCGCTGTAGCCCATTTCTGCATAGTAATTTGAATGCGGCTGACTATCTTTTGCCTTTGTGTCCTCAGTATCTGCATATACAAACAATACTAAGCAGGGCACCTGGAACATAGTAGGCACTTAGTAAATGCTTTTTGACTTGCTTGAACTTGTTCAAGGAGCGAAGCAGGCTGAAGTACTACTGGGAGATGAGGAGAGCTCAGACAGACAAATGAAACTCTGTCAGGACGCCCTAAGTCTCCAAGTACAATGAATAAGGATGGCAAAAGGCAGAGGAGCTACCATCAAGAATTCAAGGGAACAGAGTCTAGCTTCTAGCAAGCTTGGCAGAGAAAGCTTTGGGGAGTGATCTGCAGAGTGTACCTAGCTTGTATATCCATATTGTAAACATAGGGAAAGCTGGTCGCGGCCCTCCCACATCTTTGAGGGAACAAAATGTTCCTTAAAGAAATGATTGCCCAGTAATGACCACTCCTCTGTGTGTGTGTGTGTGTGTGTGCAGATGGACACAGAGATCCTCAAACACTTTGAGCTAAGCTGTGCTGGGGAGGGAGCTAGCTTCTGTGAGGAGGCAGCATTGGCTTCTTCCCCAAGAGATGCTAGGGAGGATCAGTTAGTTGATGGTTCTTCTAAGGGGTGTGAAGCAGCTCTGGGTAGGTGAGAAGTAACCTCTGCCTCTGATTGGAGGAAGGAGGGCTCTTTCCAGAACCCCTCCATTTAAGGAGGGCTCTCGGGTCAGCAAGACTTCATTTCCAGCAGGTTACTCTACCCTGGGCTTTCCCACCTACCTGCTAGCTGGGTGGAGGCCATCTCCAGTCTCCCTGACCTATGTCCCGCCACTGGACGCTGACAGCTCTGGAAGAGAGAGTGACTTTGAGAGAGTTCGCCTGCATGTCATGGCATCACTTTCCTGATGTCTGAGAACAAAGAAGAACCACAACCTGGTTGGGTACCTTCCCCCCACCCTCTGCAGTTTCTCTGTAAATGTCATCTTCCCCTTTCGGACGTCAGCCTCTTGATGGCTGGGACTGGCCTTTTGGCCCACATTTGCATTCCCAAATGCTCACTTAGTTCAGTGCCAGGCCCAGAGTAAGCGCTTAATACATATTTATTGGCAGGTCTGCTCTTTTCCCAGGGGATTTCAATTTCACAAGCATTTATTAAGTGCCTCTTGTGTGCCAAGCACTGGGCTAGGAGCAGGATGCAAGTGAATGCCTCCTCACATGTGTTAGACCTAACACCACCTCTGGTGGTTCGGATGGGGATAAGTGAAAATGCCCACAAGCAAGAAACTCAAGGCCTTGGGACCATGGGTGGGATTGCCATTGTCACAACCAACTCAAAGTAGAGGGTTGAGAAGAGAAGGGCAGATTTGGGAAGGGATGGGCTGCTTAAGGAGAGAGTTCTATTCACAGATTCTGTGTTTTTGTACCAGAACTTTCAATAAAAGAATGGTTGATTGGCTGTCCTTCATTCTCGAAGAGGACCAAAATGACATCACTGTGCTACAGTCAAGTTTCGGTGTGTCCGCCTGTGGCTGATCAGACCAATACGAGCTCGGAATGCTCTACCACAGGTCGAGCACGAATAGTTCATGTGAACATTTGGGGTGGATACTCTAAAGAGTTCTTAGATAGGATGAGGCTTAGAATGATGAGAGTATTTGTCAAGAGGTAGTCAAATAATTGGCTGAAATCCTCACAAATAGGAGGGAACCACCTTCAAATTGAGAAGTAAGGACAAGAAGAAAGGGGGAAAAACCTTGCTCATGTATCTCTGCCTTGCCAGACACCAGAAGAAAGGCCCCTGGGAAAGAGGGAAAGAACAGCAGTATGAGAGATCAGGAATTCATAGAACATAGACCCCAAACACAAAGACAGACAGGATCAGTAACATATTTGAGATACTAATGCAAAAAGGCAAACTGGACCGCACAGATGCTATTGAGAAGTGATAGGATGGGACAGGACTAGAATATGGACAGTGGAATAGCAGTTTATTTTAATTTATTTTTCTCCTCAACTACATGTAAACAATTTTTTTAACATTTTATTTTTAAAATATTGAATTTCAAATTCGCTCCCTCCCTCCCTTCTCTTTCCCGGTCTTGAGAAGGCAGGCAATTTGATACAGATTATACATGTACAATTATGCAAAACATTTCCATATTAGCCATGTTGCAAAAGAAAATGCAGAGCCAAAGCCCCAATAATTATAAAGTCAAAAAAAAGTATGCTTCAATCTGCATTCAGACTCCATCGGTTCTGTCTCTAAAGGCCAAGGGCATTTTTTTCATAAGTCCTTCAGAATTATTTTGGATCATTTTATTGCTGAGAAGAACTAGGTCATTCACAACTGATCACTACACAATGTTGCTGTTACTGTATACAGTGTTCTCCTGGTCCTGCTCTCCTCACTTTGTATCAGTTCCTATATGTCTTGACTTTGTTTTTTTCTGAAACCAACCTGGTCATCATTTCTTATAGAACAATAATATTTCATCACAATCACCTACCACAGTTTGTCCACCATTCCCCAGTTGATGGCCATCCCCTTAATTTCTAATTCTTTGCCATCTGCAAAAGAGCTGCTACAAATGTGTTGCAGCTTGGTGACACAGTGGATAGAGCACCAGACTTGGAATCAGGAAGACTGATCATCAAGAATTCCCATCCAGCCTCAGATATTTACTAGCTTTGTGACCCTGGGCAAGTCATTTCACCTTGTTTATCTCAGTTTCTTCATTTGTAAAATGAGCTGGAGAAGGAAATGGCAAACCACTCCAGTATCTTTGCCAAGAAAATCCCAAAATGTAGTCATGAAGAGTCAGACACAACTGAACCAACAACCAATAATAAATATTTTTATATAAGTATGTCCTTTTTTTTGAACTCTTTGGGGTAGAGACCTAGTAGTATTGCTGGTCAAAGGGTAAGTGGCAGTTTGTTAAAAATTAATTCTTATGTAAGGTAACCAGGGAAGCTGAAGGGACACAGAAGGGTAAACTTAGTGGAGGACATTGGAATGAGGCCCAACAAAGGAAGAGGTGCTGTTTTTGTGGGAATATACCACAGAGTACTGAGACAGAAGGAAGGATTGGATGAGAGCACCATATTGTCATGATGAGGGACTTCAATTGTCCATATATCTTCCTAAGCCTTCTCTCTATCAGCCCTAGGTTGATTTTTTTTAGATTTAATTTACTTTCTCTTCTTTCCACCTCTCCCTTTCCTCAGCCAAATGAACAAAAAGGAAAAAGGAAATATTCAAAACAATATTTGTAGTCAAGTCAAGCCAGTTCCTTTGTTGGCCGTGTCCTGATTCTAAATTTTGAGTCCACCACCTCAATAGGTCAGCAGCCTGCTTCATCTCTAGGTCTCTGCAATCATGACCACCCATTACTTTGATCAGCTCTAAAGTCTTTCAGAATGGCTTGCCGTTACAATGCTGCTGTTATTACATCAGTTATTCTTCTGGTTTTGATCACTCTACTCTGGATCAGTTCATGGAAAGTTGAGTTATCTCCAAATCTGTCCACTTCATCATTTCTTACGGCTCAGTAATATTCCATTACACTCCTATGTCTTAACTTGCTTAATCATTCCCAAATAGGTATCACCTTAGTTTCCCATATTTTGCAACTATGAAAGGAGATGCTAGAAATGTTGTGCCTATGGGTCCTTTTCCTCTCTGGTCTCTTTGAGGTATTTGCCTAATAAGGATAATGCAGAATCAACAGACAGGCATAGCTTAGTGATTTTTTTTTTTTTGATTTTTTTTTTGATTTTTTTTTATTAAATTTATTTATTTAACTTTTAACATTCATTTTCACAAAATTTTGGGTTACAAATTTTCTCCCCTTTTATCCCCTCCCCCCCCCACACACCAAGCATTCTAATTGCCCCTATGACCAATCTGCTCTCTCTTCTATCATCCCTCTCTGCCCTTGTCTCCATCTTCTCTTTTGTCCTGTAGGGGCAGATAGCTTTCTATACCCCTTTACCTGTTTTTCTTATTTCCTAGTGGCAAGAACATTACTCGACAGTTGATCCTAACACTTTGAGTTCCAACTTCTCTTCCTCCCTCCCTCCCCACCCCTTCCCTTTGGGAGGCAAGCAATTCAATATAGGTCATATCTGTGTAGTTTTGCAAATGACTTCCATAATAGTTGTGTTGTATAGGACTAACTATATTTCCCTCCATCCTATCCTGTCCCCCATTACTTCTATTCTCTTTTGATCCTATCCCTCCCCATGAGTGTCGACCTCAAATTGCACTCTCCTCCTCATGCCCTCCCTTCTGTCATCCCCCCCACCCTGCTTGTCCCCTTATCCCCCACTTTCCTGTATTGTGAGATAGGTTTTCCTACCAAAATGAGTGTGCACTTTATTCTTTTCTTTAGTGGAATGTGATGAGAGTAGACTTCATGTTTTTCTCTCACCTCCCCTCTTTATCCCTCCACTAATGAGTCTTTTGATTGCCTCTTTTATGAGAGATAATTTGCCCCATTCAATTTCTCCCTTTCTCTTCCCAATATATTTCTCTCTCACTGCTTGATTTCATTTTGTTTTAAAGATATGATCCCATCCTATTCAATTCACTCTGTGCACTCTGTCTCTATGTATGTGAGCGTGTGTGCATGTGTAATCCCACCCAGTACCCAGATACTGAAATGTTTCAAGAGTTACAAATATTGTCTTTCCATGTAGGAATGTAAACAGTTCAGCTTTAGTAAGTCCCTTATGACTTCACTTTGCTGTTCACCTTTTCATGGTTCTCTTCATTCTTGTGTTTGAAAGTCAAATTTTCTTTTCAGCTCTGGTCTTTTCATCAAGAATACTTGAAAATCCTCTATTTCATTGAAAGACCATTTTTTCCCCTGAAGTATTATAGTCAGTTTTGCTGGGTAGGTGATTCTTGGTTTTAGTCCTAGTTCCTTTGACTTCTGGAATATACTGTTCCATGCCCTTCGATCCCTTAATGTAGAGGCTGCTAGATCTTGTGTTATCCTGATTGTATTTCCACAGTACTTGAATTGTTTCTTTCTAGCTGCCTGCAGTATTTTCTCCTTGACCTGGGAACTCTGGAATTTGGCCACAATGTTCCTAGGAGTTTCTCTTTTTGGATCTCTTTCATGCGGTGTTCTGTGGATTCCTTGAATATTTATTTTGCCCTCTGGTTCTAGAATCTCAGGGCAGTTTTCCTTGATAATTTCATGAAAGATGATGTCTAGGCTCTTCTTTTGATCATGGCTTTCAGGTAGTCCCATAATTTTTAAATTGTCTCTCCTGGATCTATTTTCCAGGTCTGTTGTTTTTCCAATGAGATATTTCACATTATCTTCCATTTTTCCATTCTTCTCTCTTTGTTCTGTGATTTCTTGGTTTTGCATAAAGTCATTAGCCTCCATCTGTGCCATTCTAATTTTGAAAGAACTATTTTCTTCAGTGAGCTTTTGAATCTCCTTTTCCATTTGGCTAATTCTGCTTTTGAAAGCATTCTTCTCCTCATTGGCTTTTTGAACCTCTTTTGCCAATTGAGTTAGGCTAGTTTTCAAGGTGTTAATTTCTTCAACATTTTTTTGGGTCTCCCTTAGCAGGGAGCTGATCTGCTGTTCATGCTTTGACTTCATGTCTCTCATTTCTCTTCCCAGCTTTTCCTCCACCTCTCTAACTTGATTTTCAAAATTCTTTTTGAGCTCTTCCATGGCCTGAGCCCATTGGGTGGGCTGGGACACAGAAGCCTTGATTTCTGTGTCTTTGCCTGATGGTAAGCATTGTTCTTCCTCATCAGAAAGGAAGGGAGGAAATGCCTGTTCGCCAAGAAAGTAACCTTCTATAGTCTTATTTCTTTTCCCTTTTCTGGGCATTTTCCCAGCCAGTGACTTGACCTCTGAATATTTTCCTCACACCCACCTCACCTCCTGATCCTCCCAGCCCGTGTTTGTGGTCTGAGATTCAAATGCTGCTTCCAGCCTCAGGGCTTTTGGCGGGGGCAGGGCTGCTATTCAGTATGAGATTATGTTCTGGTGCTGAGATCGGGGCAGGGCCACCTCTCAGGCTCAGTTCCCTCAGGGGGTTTATGCACAGACCTTCCGCAATGGATTCAGGCTCCCGCCCGCTTGGGGAGCCCCTGTCTGCAGCCGCCTCTCAGCTTCTACCTCCCGGGGGGGCCTGAATTATGGGGGCACCCCACTCCCCTCTCGACCCACCAAAGAGACTCTCTCACCCACCCCTGTCACCTGTGGGTGGAGGGACTTGTGCGGCCGCTGGAGATCCCGTCCCTGAAGCCTGCTCGGATCTGTTTCTCTCGGTGCCGCAGCCGTGGCCGCAGCAGGTCTGGGCTGGGCTTTGTGTCTGCAGCGCGACGGACCTTTTGCGAGAGGTTTGCAGATCCCTCTGTGGGTGGAGGGACCCGCGTGGCCTCTGGAGATCCTGTCTGTGAAGCCTGCTCGGATCTTTTCCTCTCGGTGCCGCGGCCGCGGCAGGGCTGCACTCAGCTCCCAGTCCCGGCGCCCAGTCCGCAGCGCGAAGGACCCCCCCGCGAGAGGTTTGCAGGTCTCTCTGGAACAGAAATCTCCCTCGCTCCAATGTTCTGTGGCCTCTGGGTGCGGAATTCGCCGTGAGTTACTTCCCTGTAGCCGTTCTATGGGTTGTGGGTTCAGAGCTATGTGTATGTGCGTCTTTCTACTCCGCCATCTTGGCTCCGCCTCCTTAGTGATTTTTTTTAGGGCAGAGTTCCAAATTACTTTCCAGAATGGCTTGAACAATTCACAACTCTATTGTGCACTGATAAGCATGAAAGTCTCCGTAAATATGGGCTTGAGCTATAAATTACAGCGGTGTTCCTCTTTCTACAGGTAGGTTACACTGATTTAAGAGGGACCTGGGCTTTGCTATGGTGGCACAAATGCCACCAAACATGACTAGCTTTTGTTCCTCCACATGAAGAGTTCTCAGTACCTTTTTGAGGACTATCAGAGTATAACAGGTGTGCTACTTTAGCCACACTGCAATACCTCATACTCTCACACAGGGCTAGTGGATGCCTACTCATTCATCGGGCTGGCTCACTTACTTGACCTGGTTCTCATCTTGGCAGGTACCATGTGACCAAAGAAGGTGTGCCACCATTCTGTCACATCCAGATCTTCTAAGGATGCTGAGTGTGACTCTGTTGTGATGCAGTATACTTATCACTCTAGCTACTGAGCTCCCATTGAAGCATTTCTGTTTGTACAACTCACAATCATGACTATGTTATATCCTACACAGACTCATTTACTTAAAATTAGGCAAAAATAATAATATTACAAGCACTTATTATAGCAAGTATATAAGTAATTAAAAATCCACACATAAACTGGAGTCACACTCTTTCACTTTGGGAAAAAGTGGGCACACATTTATAGAAACGTTCCAAGGAGTCACACGAGTGAGGAAAGCCCACATGCCCAGGATAATGCCCGACTCTGGAACTGCAGAGACCAATATCTTCTTTCTTTCTCAACAACTGCCAATAAAAGTTCCATGGTCAATGTAGTTTCTGCACGTAATAGATGTTTTCACTCTAAACTGGGTCGCTCCGTGCTGTATTCAACTAAAACGTCAGTGGTTACTGTGTCTCAGCTAAACTAGTTGATCTGAGTAACTTCTGGTTTTCTCTTTTAACATGTCCCTTTGCTTAAGCATAGTTACTTACCAAGAGTAAGTTAAGCATCTATCACTTTCAGCTTCAAAGTTAGCGGAGGCACTTTTGAATCTCTCATTTCATCTCTCTCTGATCTTTCTGGGTTCAGGCATATTTAGACAAATTATATTTGTTCCATAATCATCCAATAATTAGGATGCCTCCCTGGTGCACGCTGTCACAGTCAAAACCAACAGCTTCTTTTCTCACAACTCCCAGTCGTAACTTACCCTTCAGTAACATCACCTAACTTTCTTGGTGTATGACTTTTGGAATTCTGAGCAGACTTCACTCAGCAGCTGACTTTAAAGGCACAATACATTTCAAGGTCTTCAAGGAAGCATGAATGGTATAAGACTATGTAATGCAAGAAAGACAAGTGGAAGCATATGTAATTATTTATCCAAGTGCTCAAAAATACTCACCAAGACACTCAGCTGACCATGTCGGAGGCATACATGCTGCTGAATGGGAGCGTGCACGCTGAGGCTCATTACCAGACTTTTCGGCTGCTGGGTCATGTGAATTTTTTTAGCTAGAACAATCCAGGAAACTTGAAAATGTATCTTGTCCTTAATCCTGGAAGACTCCCAGCTACTGCAGAGGAACCATGTCAGCAAAGCAGAAAAGGGGGCAAAAGGCCTTTTTTGTTATAAGGGATTAGACATTGGGTCAGGGGAAGGGTGGAGGGATACATTCACAATTATAGCCATGTCAAAACAAAAGATATAGAGAAACATTTAAAATAAAAAAAAATTAATCTGTAAGGCAAGTGAGTTCTTCACAAATGGTCAGCAACCTTAGCAAACAAGCCTCAAAGCTGAAAGAAATTAGTCCAGTACAAAAGGAAATCAGACTGTAGAGAAAATACCTTCAATTTTGTCTGAAATTGTAATTCCCAGTGAAATTTGCTTGAAATTGTCATTCCTACGCTAGCACCACTTTTCTGCTCATGATGACCATTATTGTATATATGATATCATATATATGAATTGATATGTATTATATAATATACCACATTATTATCATATCAACCAAGAAAACTCATGTGATCTTGGACTTCTGCCCATAGCCCAGGGAAATAAGTGTCCTGCTGGCCTTCCTTGGCACTGCTCAGAGCCACATCTAAAACCTAGTTCCAGTGCTGGGAGCTACATTTGAGGAAGGAGACTGAGAGGATGGAGAAGAGACTGACCCTCGGACCACAGGAGGGTCAACTCAAGGCACTAGGAGTGCTGGGCCCAAGAAAGAGACTCCTTAGGGAGAAAAACAAACTGGTCCTGAGCACGTCACTCAACCTCTGCCCGCTCCAGTTTCCTCGTCTGTTAAATGGGAATAATAACAGCACCGACGTGTTGTGAGAATCAAGTGAGAAGTATGTGGAAAGCACTTTACAAATCCTAAGTTGCTGTATTAATTCAAGCTACTATTCTTGTAGAAGGATTGACACAGCTGGTGGTGGCCATTCCTTGTGCTTTCCCCTTCCCTTCCCCCTTCCCTTCAGAAGAAGTAAATAGTTTATATCAGAGGTTAGACTTGACCCCCAAGTCTCCCTGATTGACAGGTGGGCTCTTTATCTACCGTGTCTCACCATCTCTCATCAACATGAATACAACTTGATCTGTGAGAGGTAGAGGACAGAGAGGCGTGGCCTTAGAGTCAGAAAGGTCTAGATTCAGCCCGTCCCCACGCTGCCTAGATGTGTGACCCTGGGGAAGTCTGAGTGTCCTGGGACAACTCTCAAAGCTTCCTAGTAATCGACAAGCAGCTAATGTGCATCAGTGTAGGGAGTTTTCATGCAGAAAGTTCTACATACTGATGAAATCACCTGTCTTGACCAAAATAGATACAGAAACATGGTACGAAGGTGCCTAGAAGTACTTCCTGGTGGCAGGTACTGAGAAGCATCCTTAGCCAGCCATGCACAATGCCCAGATTTTGCCAACAAGGAGAGGAGCCAAAATACTTAAAAGACAGTTTAAAACGATTCATGGTTGCAGTGAACAAATCTGGGATGAATGGAACTTCGGTGTCAATATCTGCTGGACACAACTTGCCCTGGGCTCTAGTTAAATCTGCCCATGGGACACTATGGTCAGCAATGGGTCTTGCAATGCAGAGACCCGGCCAGAGGCCAAGTTTTACAGTTTCTTCCTTGACTAGATTTCTGCCATCCAACCCCTTCCATCTGCCCACCCAGCCGCCAGTCTGCTTCAGACCCTCATCACCTCCCATCTGGAATTCTTTCAACCATGTCCTCCCAAATGAGTTCCCTGCTTTCACTCTCTGCCTTCTTCAGTCCATCCTCCACACAGCTGTGAAATACCTGGCTGACCAAGTCCCTCTATTGGGACTTGGTCAGAAACAATGGCTCCCCATGGAACCTAGCCAGAACAAAACAGACTCCTTAGCTGGACATGTAGCACTCTCTTTCCTGACCTTTTCCATAGAATTCTAGTTAAACTGGACCCTTAGGGATTCCTCAGGTTGGACACATCCTCTCCTCTGCAGATACACAAGTCCTCCCCCATACTTAGGGTATCCTCTCTCCCTCTTTCTATCTCTCCTATTCCTTGTCGTCCTTCAAGACTCTGCTCAGATGCCACCTTCTTTGTGAAACCTTCCCTGCTCTAGTCAGCTGTTGGAGCTCCACCCCCTTCCAATGACCTTGTCTAGTCATTCATTTAGTCTAGTCTGTGCACCTAAAGGTGTCCGCCATAGGATATAAGCCCCTTGACATCAGCGGTGGGAGCAGAGTGGCACTGACCCTTGGCAGCATACCACTACTATACTGTCACAATGGGAGCACAGTCAATGAGGGCACCATGGGCCTGTCCCTTTCACTGCTGTCAAATCTTATCAAGCTGGTACCAAGTGTCAGGCCCCACATTCTCTGGGTCAGTCAGGAATCATGTCCCCCTCCTCCTAAAACTACTTCATGTTTATAGGTTTAAGATGGTTCCAAGAAATAAGAGGCCTAGTGTGAACAGATGGGATTGGGTTGAATCAATCAGTCTTACAATTACTATCTCTTTTGGTCCTCACAATATCCTTCATTTTATACTTGAGGAAATTGAGTCAGACAGAAATTAAGTGACTTGCTCAGGTCCATATGTTAATAAGTGTCTGAAGCTGAATTTGAACTCAGGTCTTCCTGACTCCAGACCATGCTCTCTATTCCCTAAAACCACCAGCCACCTCAAACACTCATTTATGTTGAATATTCCCTTAAGTGGGATGCCCCTACAAGGAAAGGAAAATCAACATTCAGTCACAGACTCTGAGCGGGATGAAGAAACTGTGGCTGAGGAGGGGAGGTGACCCACTCCAGTTATGGTGGGAGGTCTAGCCTGGGACACTTGGGTACTGCTGGGCCCAGGAAATCTGAGCAGTCAGAAAGCTTCGGTGCCTCTCAGTCTGGGAGGGCACAGACCCCCTTTTCAGAACTCCTAATTACTGCCCTCTGTGATAGTATTTCAGGATTTAAATGCACTCTTTTCCCTTGTAAATTAACTCAATGGAACACATGGTTTTCCGTCCAATACGTCTAAAGCTGAGAATATAAGGGATAAAGGGAACCCAGGTGCCCAGGGACAACAGCAGGAGGATGTCAGGGTTCAGCTAGGAAGGAGGGAGGGTCAAGGCAGCTTGGGGCCAGGAGGGGCTTTGGCTCCAGGTGAAAACCTTGGGGTTCAACCCCTGGCCTAGCCCTTGGATGTGTGCCTGAGGGCAGCTGAGGCCCAGGGTCAGGGTTGGCATCCTCATCACCACCTCTTCTCTGGATTTTGTAAGTCTACACCAGTGATTTTATCCACTTAGGGAACTCCCAGCTATGATGAAGGCCATTCGCACCCTGGGTGTAACTTGTAAAGTGGTCACACAGCCAGTGTGAGTCAGAGAAAGGACTGGAACCCAGGGCTGCCCAGCCCATACTCTGCCTTCTGGACACTTTCCGGTAAATAATTCATTACTGTAGTATCCTCCGGAGGCACTGAATTCCCATGGAGAAGAGGGCAATGAAGCTTCTGACCCCAAAGATCCTCTTCTCCCATAGGATAGAAGCTAGGAAGGATCTTAAAAGTCATGTACGCCAGCCCTCCATTTACAGATGAGGAAATTGAGACCCAGAGAAGTAGAGTGACCTACTCAAGATCACCAAGAGAAATTAAGATTTGAATCCAGGCCCTTCAGGCATAAATCTGAAGTTCTTTCACTGCAGTTCTGCCTCAGAGCCTGACATTCCACTAAAAGGGACTTATTCCTCTGGCTCTCATGGTGTTACTGGGGCTTGTAAAGAAACCCATTTAATTTTATGTCAATCCTGCTTTGCTTTGCTTGAGGATTTCTGAATGTCAGAACTAGATTCTGAAAAGCAAAATGGTAAGAATAGAAGGATGGATGATTCATCTGGAGGGAGGGAGGGAGCTAGGATTGGGGGACTCAGGGTGAGCACTTCCAAGAGTGGGTGGTGGTCTTTGAACTGCACTTTCAAGTTCCTAAGTGACCTTAAGGGAGCTGAGCCGGACCCTTAGCCAGGAACAGGCTGATTGTCATAAGACATCTTTTGTATGCGATGATGGGGGGCAATGGTTTTTCCTATGTCCTGTTGCCTAAAGTCACTCAGTTTCCATAATCTCCTAAATTTATATTCATGTATGATGTCTATACACAGGGATGGAAAAACATTTATTAAGCACTTAATTGTCTGCATGACTCCGTGCTAGAGATACAAATAGAAAAAAACAAATCAATCTCTGCTCTCAAAGAACTATGTAGATTTAATATGAATCTATGTAGATTTAATAGGGTATGGAACATGGGCAGGTGGGCTTCCTGCCACGACTACTGGCCCCTCCCACAGAGCCTCTGCCACATGTCTCCAGATTACCTATCACTCCTAGAGTTTTATTTCTCTGATTGGTGCCAGTCTTTTCCCCCAGCTTTGTAAGGTCAAGCTAGACTCTCCGGGGTCTAGGACACATGCTCCCTAGACACCACCTAATCCCATCTTGGCTTATCCTTTAGGTCACCTCTGCAGCCCCCACTGAGTTTGCCCTGGGCCCTGGCAATCTTTTGTGTTCTGGCTGCTGCTAGAAAGAACCGAGCACTTGAAAGCCACGTCTAAGACTGATGGCAGCATCCATAGTTCTTGTGAAGGGATCTCAAGGCAGTCACATCCCTCCGCAGCCTCATTTGGTGGTTACCCTTCCCTCCCCCCACTTCTTGAATGAGCTTCCTGGCTAGGAAGGTGTCTAGGTGGAGAAGGAAGGAGAGACACAGTCTGTATGAAGACTGTGATTTGGCAGTGAGGAAAGAGGAAAGAAATGAAAGCCTGCAGGTAGGCAGCCCCCGTAAGATGGCTGGTGCCACCTTGGCTTGGCCTTCTGAATATTCGGTGTTAGTAACTCAGGGCAGGGATGCAAGCCTCATGAGATTGAGTCACAATCCCCGAGGTGCAGGAGGTCTGTGTATCCCAGGTTTTAGGCAAAGAAACTCTCTCCATTCTTGGGTTCCAGGACACAGTCCAGGACATTCCCAGCCCCAGTGGCTTGGGTTTACCTATGGAGGCTTTGGTCCCAGAGGACAGGTGGTCCTTTATCCAATTCCTTGATAAAAAATGTGGAATAGAATGAAGTCAAGAACAGACTTCTGAGATATTCTAATAAAGATGCCTATTAGTATTTACATCAGCTCAGTCAGAATTACTCTCCTCATTCCACCAGGCAAAACACCTGACAATATCATCTTCTAAGAGATTACTTGTGGTTTTGGGAAGCAAGGAGACATTCATGGGAGTTATCCCAACTTCAACAAAGGGAAGGAAAGATTCTTCAAATGATGGACCAGGGCTTTACTGTGATTCTGGGGAGTGAATGTTTTGTAAGCATTTATAAAGGTAATAATCACCAGGTGCCAGCTTGGGTTCATCGATAATACACTGTGGCAGACTGTTTGACAAGGCTACTCAGCTGGTAGATCAGGGTGATGCTATAAAAATAACAGGCTCAGGGTTTTAGCCAAGCATTTGACAAAATTTCTTATCCTGTCATTGTGACAAAATGAAGAGATACCCAATTCAACAAATGTCTGTGTGCCAGGCACTGTGCTGGCACTGTGGATGTACAGACCAAAACAAAAACACCCCCTTTTTCCAGATGTTGCCATTCTACTGGTAGGAGATGGCATGAGATAAAAGGATCATGTATGTAGAATTGCAAGAAAATTAGAAAAAAATCAACAGGTAATATCCAAAGCAGACACAAATTAATTTGGGGCAGGGGGAGAATAGTCACAGTGGAATGGGGAGAAGGGGGCCCAGGGGGATGGGCTTGGGACCGTTCAAATTTTCCCACCCATGGAAGAGACCAAAGGCATGTTAGTATGGTGGTCATACCAGACGATGTGAGTGAATCACACAAGGATCTGTCCCAGACTTTTTCATCCAGCTTTAAAAAAAAAAAATTAAGAATCCGCTTTGCTGAAAACAATACAATTACATGAAAAGGATACAAAATTTGGTAAAATATATATATTCATTAATAGCCTTGTCACTTTAATTTCTTATTTCCCAGGATGTCCTATTGCTCAAACCACAGTTATCTAAAAACTCAACTCTACTAATAGTTAGATGTTAAGTACTTGAATAATTAGTTTGGATTAGTAAAAGCCATTATATGTTTTTTTCTTCTAAATTTAGGATCCATCAAGAAAAACAAATTTCCAAAAGAAAATAAAAATGATAATGTTGCAAACTGCAAATTAAAAACAATTTATTTTTCAGTGTTTGCATACTACATTTTAATTATAATAATAGCAATGATGCCTTGTTTCTGAATCCTCTTCTGATCTATTTTTGGGGGAGGGGGAAGATTTTTTGCTAGTATAGGTTTCTCTTTCTATTTGTTTAGTAGTGAAAAAGTGAAGACATATGTAAGGCAGATGGCTGGATATAATTTTTAGGGATAGTAATAATATGGATGTGTTTATGAACTGAAAGGGAGACATCGACCAGGAGAGATTAAAAATTCAAGAGAGAGTAGATGATTGCTGGGGTAAGCTTTAGGAGGAGGTAGTGAGGAGAGGAGTAATGGAACAGGGCCTTTGACCTTGAACAGCCGTCTCACCCACTGAGTCCAGAGACAAAGTGACAGGAGAGGGGCAAATACTGACAGAGATACTCCATGTGTGGAGTGGGAAATGAGATCACCCATGAGGAATCATCTCAATCTTTGCTGCAAAACTGTGAAGAGAAAAAGAAGGAGAAGGTGAACAGGGCTGGGTTCCTGAAAGGAAGGGAGCTAGCTTACTTGCGCCTAAGTTGTTTGGAGTCAGAAGCCCTGAGTTCAGGTGTTCAGCATTCTGGGGTCAGTCCATTAGGAAGGCCATTACGATGAGCAGTATTGCCGTGTAGCAGTGAAGGCCCAAGTGAGGTTAGTCATAGAGTTCTTGGTCATTTTGTTGGTCTGTTCCTTTTCTATTATCTTACTGAATTCTTCTTTCATTTGAACAATTTCCTGCTTTGTGCTTATTTTAAGTAAATTAATTTGCTTATTATCAATTTGGTAAATTCAATTAAGTAGTTTTCTCATTTTTCTCTCTTTTTGATAAAAGTATATAGGAATGTAACTTTGCCTATGAACATAACTTTGACAACGTTCTCTAGAATTTGGCATGTTGCATTTATGTTATTATTACCTCTAATACACTCTTTAGGACTGATACAATTATGAATCAAGAAGAATTTTATTAGGCCTTCCAGACCTTCATTTTAAGAAGATGTTTTCCATGCTGATTGACGTGTCTATTGCATCATGAGAACCATGAGACATAGCCTTGTTCAGTGGATGAAGAGGTGCCTCAAAGTCAGGAAGACCCTGCAGATTGAAGTCCCACCTGACTCTACCACACATGACTCTCTAAACTCGGAAGCTGCTTTGGTAGAAAAAGTTCTACCCTATGCCAACCAAATTACAAGGCTAGTGTGGCGCCTGGTGGGCATGGTACCGGTGACCTCTAGCTTTCTCCAGGTTCCCTCTTCCTGCTCCCCCAATCAGCTGCCCCCTGGCTACAATGCACTGTCAGTACTGGGATCCCCTTGGGAGGGGGAAAACCATGCCTAGTTACTCACAACTGAATCTGAGTCCCCAGTTTTAACCAAGGCAGCACCATTAACTCTTAATCATAAATTATTGACTAACAGAAGGCAAGGCAATAATGAGCACAGTAACAGAAGGGTTCGCTCGTACACTGGTCATGCCCTCCCACCAGTGCCACAGGGGAAGTAGGTACAAATGTACAAAAACCTGGCAGGGAGGCCATGACTAGGGACCCAGGTGTTTGGGGCAGCTTCCAACTCTGGATTGCAGGCCTTGCCCTCCTTGGTCTCTGTACCATGAGCCGATGCATACGTGTGCTGCTGTATGAAGGTGGAGACGATCATGCAGCCCTTGTGGCTGGGCTCCCTGCAGATTTAGGTGACACAGTCTCCACTGGGCCCTCGCTGCTGGATCCTCAGGACTATGGCCTCTAGCCACAGGCATCTCTCATGGTTCTGGGGGATGGGGAGGTCCTCTTCTCTTCTCCTTTTATATTCTTCACTTTGGCGATGTCATCAGCTCCCGAGGATTTAATTATCATCTGCATGCTGATGATTCTTAGTCCCAAACTCTCTGCTGACCTCCAGTCTCCAGGTGTCCAATGGACATCTTAAACTCAATGTATCCAAAATGGAACTCGTAATCTTTCCCCCTAAACCCTCTCCACTCCTGCCCTACTTATTACTGTCCAGGGCAACACCATCCTCTCAATCCCTCAGGCTCACAGCCCTGGGCTCACGCTGGTGCCAAGGCCTGCTGGGGGACATGTGGCTGGACAACAATTCATGTGAAAAATATTGGTGGGATTCAGTGAAGTATGGGCTGGGAAGTCAACAGTGTGACGTGTAAGGCTTCAAAGCAAGTGAGTCCTAAGGCTGCATTAGTAGAGGAATCTCAACCATAATCAGGGAGATGAGAGTTCAGCTATATTCTCGGCCATTTTGGTCAGACCACAGCCCTAGGACTAGATCCAGGCCTGTGTGCCCCCTTTGAGGAAGGAACTGGAACATGTCCTGGAAGGACAACCAGCCAAATAATTATGGGTGACACTGACTCAGTACTTCTCAGACCTTACTTCATGTGGCCCTCACTACAGCCCCACTGGAGGTGCGATCTCCAGTTTTAAAAGACATCTAGGCGACATGGTGGATAGAGCTCTCGGCCTAGAGGCAGGAAGATCTGAATTCAAATTCAGCCTCAGACACTAGCTCTGTGACCCTGGGCAAGTCACTTAACCTCTGTATGCCTCCATCAGTGCTATAGAAATGCTGTTCTTGTTATTACTAAATATGAAAGAATTGAGGCTCAGAAAGGTTTAAATGTCTTGCCTAGGATCACACAGCTGGCAAGATTGAGGATCAGGATTCGAACCCACAACATCTTGATACTAACTCCATCAATGTTTTCACTTCAAACTTTACCTAGCTATGGTGAGAGGAAGGTGTGGGGACCAGAGACCATGCCATAAGAGGGGCAATTGAAGGAATTAGGGATGCTTAGCCTGGACAACAGAAGATCTGAGGTGGAGGGTAGGAGAAATGTGAAGACCTTCAAGTATCTGAAGATTTGTCACGTGGTAGAGGAAACAGTTTTTTCTGCCTGGCTATAGACAGCTAAACTATGAAGGTTAGATGAGAGTGATGGAGAAGGAAGTTTAGTGTGAAATACAGAAAAGCTTCCCAGCATTTTGAGCTGTCCCCAAGTAAGAATGGGAAAACCCCCTCTCCAGAGAGAGGATCAGATGACCTCTGGTTTGGGGGAGGGCATGAAGGGAATTCTGTTCTAGAGTATAGGGAATGCCCTTTCCAGCTCCGGAATTTGGTGATGTTGATGATATAGATGTAAGCCCAGTTAACGCAATCACTGAAGCTGGATTGAACCAATGAATCAATCAGTCAAAAGTCAACTAGGTCTGAATTACTCTTAATCAATTTGAAAAGATTATAGGACCTTTGGGTCATTGGAGTAAAGCAGATAAAACCACACCTGAAATATGTGATTGGTTAAAGAAAATCAGCCACAGGTGATGAGGCACGTCAGCTCCAAGACAATCCGATGAATGGGGGCCAAACGGCCCACGAAGGATTCCTGAAAGGGCACTGAGATTCTGTTCTCCCTCCTCATTGACCAGGTCATAATGACTGCATGGCCTTGGAAAGTTGGGCAGATCTGAAGCTCCTCTTTGTACCAGAAGCATGTCTCCAGAACAGCAAAGTCTGCACCAGGAGCTGAGTGAACACCCAGGACAAGCTAGATGGCCTGAGGAAAAGTAGTTTCAAGACCCTACAAAGGCTCCAACCCTCAGGGACCAGCAGAGAGTTACACTAAGTTTATGAGACTTCCAGGAACCTGGAGCTGCAAGCTTACCCTTTGGACAGTTGTGTTCCTAAGAACCTTACATGAGCAAGGGGAGAATGCACTCTTCAGTTTGGGGGGCATATTTCTATAACAACAATCTTTGCTCTACCTTCTTAGTAAATGCCCTTTCTGAAAGCTAATTAGCTCTGACTGATAATCACTAAGACTCACATTGATAGGGGCTCATGGGCAACAGTCCTAGAAACCCTAGCAACCCTCCAGGTGATACCTAGAACCCCAAGAACATTCACAGTCACTCACTCTCTAAGAACCTTATCTACCAATGTGTTGGTCAATTGGCAGGGTGAATGTAGAAGGGATGCTACATGAACAGACCCACTTTTAAAGTAAAAAACTCTTCAAATTATGTATTTAAAGATTTAGAAATCTCCTGTGTTCTCAGGAGAGATTTCAAGGCAATCTACCTGTAGCTGGAAACTGCTACAATGTGGTTAATGAAAAGAGAGTATGAATGGACCAGGAAAAACACCCAGGTAACAACAGGCATCGTTCAAGCATTCTGACCATAGTGGGAGTCAGTGCTGAAGGCCAGACAGACGACCTGTCTCCCCAAGGTGAACTGGTCTCATGCCCTGTGGGCCTGGGAATCTCATGGACCCCTCGCCTCCTCAAGTCACTAGTAGTGTTCCCTTGGAGGTTAGCTTCAAATTAAATCCATTGGTGGGACGTGGATGAGTCAATGCCCAGACTGATACTGACCATCTAACTTGGTTCTGGCGAAGCCTTGGGCTTCCTGGGTGTATAGTTATGGCCTCCTGGCCTGTGTGTCCTGGAGACATCAATAGGATTGTTGCTCTAGTGTGTGTGGGGACCTCAGAAGCCATCTAATTCACCCTCCCCCCATTTTACAGAGGAGGAAGTTGAGGCCCAGAGAGGGGAAGCAACCTGCCCAAGGCCACACAGGTACAAAGTGTGGGAAAACCTTCTTTCTCCTCCAGCTCCTTGGGAGATGTCTTGGTGGCAGTGTCCAGTCTTGACTGAGTCTGAGAAGGAGTCTGGCCTCAGGGTCACCTCTGGGTCCCTAGCAGGATGAAAGCAGGGTATGGCCTTTGCCATGGACTTAAACTAGGGATCAGTAGACTGTGGCCTGCTGGAGGGTCCAATCCAGCAGTGCCCTCCTGTTTTTCTGTGGCCCCAAAGTCAAGAAGGCTTCTTACATTTAAAAATACAACAAAACTGTATATTGAAAATGTCCGTGGCCATCCAAAACCCCATGGTCTCCAGTGACTTGTCTCAGGCCTCAGTGACTGATCCAGGGTAGCTTGAGGACAAGGGAGGAAGCCAGAGGTGGGGGGGAAAGTTCCCTTTTATTTTTCCACGAGAATAAAGTGAAATAACCCGCTAGAAGCCACCTGGAAATGTTTCTGAACCAAGGATACTGAGGGGAAAATGCGCTCTCCACGCAGATGAATAAACCCTTCTCTGTTTTACTTATGAATATTCATACCTTGTTTCTTTTTTTTTTTTTTTATACAAAACTGCTTTAGCCAGTTTTGCTTACATAATTCAGCTGTTGTTGCCCAGGAAAAATCTCTATCCATGCAGAATTCCCATCTGCAAACACACAGGCAACAAGGGTTCCATAACCCTTCTGGGAGCCTTGGAGAACTCCCAAGCCAGGACCATCCACACCTTGGGAAGGTCTTAGTCACTGCTGCCCTGGACAGGTGGTATGGACCTCCGGGGCCATCAGGTGCCACCCAGAAGGTGCAGGGACCCAGGGCACTTAGCACAGCAGAGAGGTGACCTGCTGGGCTTCTCGAGACATGAGGAATCAGACAGAAGGATCACATTCGCTCACAACGCTTCCTTCCAGGCTCCAGGAACTACACAGACTAACTGCAGAATCCCTAAGCAGAATCAGCTTGGTGGAAAAATACAGGGTTTTTCCTTTTTTCTCAGAAAGCCTACTGGAGGGGGCATGCCAGTGGAGGGAGATGAGCGTTTGCAGAAGGATTTGGGAATCGGAATGCTCACCAGAGCTTGCAGCAAAGCTGGCAGCATTCCTTGGACTTGCCTGCAGGAGAACTGGGGGCTCACCCCTTCCCCACATCTTCCAACATGAATTTATTTCTGACTCTGGGCACTGTGGGCAAGAAAGATAAGCTCCTGTCCTCCAAGACCTGGCGCTTGGTACCCAGCCTGGTGGATGGGGGCTTACTGTACGGTGCTAGGCACCAGAGGCTCCCTGCCCTCAAGGGCCTTACATTCTACTACTCATTCAATCGACTTTTAGGTTTCTCAGCACCTCCTTACTGGTGAGCAGCAGAGGAGAGCCAAAGGATTGCCAGCGGAGGTTCAAAGGGTCACAAACTTGAAGGCCCTTGAGGGCAAGGCCTCTGACCTTAGTGTTTGTGTTACAAGCCAAGGGCCTGGCAGAGTGGGTACACAATAAATAGTTATTGATTGCTGGTCATCTAGTCCAGTCCTCTCATTTTACCGATGAGGAAACTGAGAAAAGAAGTTACACATGAAACAATTCCAGAAAACAAATAACCCAACTATGTGGTCCTGCTTGTAAATATGGTCAGAGTGTCTAACTGTGGATTTTAAAGTAGGGTCAGACCCACTGGCTGCTCCATGGCCTGACTCCCAGATGTGAGGGATCCATCAATCAGAGGAGTGGGGAGATGGGGCCCCCACAAATCAGGTCAATGGACATTAATAATGGGCTGCTGTGTGCCAGGCACTGTGCTAAGCTCCAGAGACACAAAGGTAAAGGACCATTCCTGCCTCCCAAGCAGCTCTCTGTCTAATGGGAGAGACAATGTGCAAAGGACTGTGTACAAATAAGCTCGAGATGGGACAAACTGGAGATTATCCCTCCTTCTGAGGGAAGACACTAGGAGGGATCAGGAAAAGCTTCTTACTTAGAAGAGGTTGCAGTTGAGCTCAGCTTTAAAGGAAGTGGGGGGGTAGAGATGAGGTGGGAGAATGTTCTAGGCATGGGAGGCAACCAAAGAAAATGCCCTGAGTCAGGAGAGGGAGCGCCATTCAGGAACAGCGGAGAGACCATTGTCCCTGGACTGAAATGGATACAGAGGGGTCTAGATGTAAGAAGACTGGAAAGGTGGGAAGGGGCAGGTTACCAAGGTTTTACAGGGATTTCCTGTTTAATCCCTGACATGATAGGGAGCAGCTGGGAGTTACTGACCAGGGGAATAACAGGATCACTTGAGGAAGATTCATGGGGCACCAGTGTGGAGAATGGACTGCAGAAAGAAGAGATTGTAGCCAGGGAGGTCAAGCAGAAGCTTCTGTAATCTTCCAGGCATGAGGTGATGGGGACTTGGACAAGGGGAACAAAAGTGTCAGAGGAGAGACGCGGGCATATTTTGTGATGGGATAGTTTGAAGATAGAATCTGACAGGACTTGGCCATTAACTGATAGGTGAGAAATTTCGACTGACACAATGACTGATCATAGAGTTCGTCTATATCCCAACCAAACTTCTTCTTCGCTCTTTATGGACAAACAATCCCTGACTCTGCTCCTTCCTCCAGGTTGGCAAGCCCCCTCCCCACCTTCCTGATTCTGTATGGGTTGTCAACACGTTAGGGCACTTGGGATCCAACTGCAAAGAGGCATCCACTGTAGCACCTGTGGGGACATCATTGGGAAACTCACTGTTATGGTTTGTTATTTGATTATTATACTGTGTTTCTTTCAATAAAAAGATTTTTAGGGGGAAAAAAGATATTCACCAGCTTGGTTCATTCCATTGATCAAATTAAATGAACAATTAATAACTGAAATATTTATTATTTATGTCTTCTGTCCCCCTGGATATGCATAGGATTTTTAACAAAATAAGGAAGCATATTCAATTTACCCTATTCTTAAGAGCAAAAAGGATTTGTTTTTAATTTTACTATTAATGCATTTCAAAATTTTAAATATTTTTATTCTGTCTTCATCACATATTTTTGATGTCTATTTTTGTGTTTATTTCATAACTAGTATTACAATAGTATGTCTGTATGAATCTAAATAAGTTAAGTATACACATATGGGGGCATTCTAAAAGGTTCTGCTAACAGGATATCCAATCCAAAAGTTCTGGAGACCATGGGTCTAAACAAAAGAGAGGAAAGAACTCAGCGAGTGATGGAATAATTACAAAAGACCCAAAGGAGGAAGGGGCCCTGAGCTTAGGTCTGAAGAACCAGTAGAATTTAAGTGGATAAAATGGAGAGGGGAGGTCATGGTGATGCCTGAAAGGGAAAGCACAGGCTCTCCTTTATTGAGAGTTTCATCCCCATTCATTCATTCCTTTAACATGGTCATGTCAATGCCCAGCAGATAAGTATTTAATAAGGGCCTTTTAATTCAATCAAGTCCTAACATGGTGATGTGCACATAGCAAGTGTCTAATTAACGTTGCTTGAATGAATAAATAAATGATTTCACATTGAAGACTTGACCTTCCTGGATTTGAATTCTTTCATGCTTAGCATGGTCTCTGGTGTAAAGGCAATTAATAAATAATTTCTTTAATTTAATTGAATGCCAATTACATTGCTCAAGGTCATCCTTACTTGTCAACTACAATGGATAAACAAGAGATAAAGGCTTTTCCAAGGCCAGAGAACTGTTATGTGATAGCAACACAGGAAGACAAAGCCTATTAAGAACCACATGGGGTTGGATTCTTTCTCTCCTTTCTGCCCTATGATAACACTCTTCCCTTCTCCAGACTTTAAGACCAACTTTGGCCACAGATCTTCCATCACCCGGGAGTGTCAAAACCTTTTAGCTTCACTCTGGCTGTTGTTTGTTGACTGCCAGGGTGATTGATAGACCCACTCTTGCTGATTTCCCCTTACTCATTTAGAATGGAGGTTTGGAGGGAAGGGAAGAGACAGTGGTCTTGTGGGATCATTACACAGTCAATATCCCTCTGATCCCACTCACTGTCCAGTTTCATTTGTCTCTTCTTGTTCACAGGCTGATTTAAAAGCCGCTCCATTGCTTTCCAAATGGAAGGGCTTATGGGCCAAGGCCCCCTGGTTTTCTGATTCTCTGCTCAATGACTGCATCTGTCTGATTTAGAATTCTTCACGGCTCCTCAGTCTGAGCGCCAGCCCTGGATGCGGAGGAGGGAATTGATAGGAAATAGGTGACAACAGGATTCAAAAGTCTGGAGGTGCCGAGCGTTAAGAGCCCTCCAGACTCAGAAGGAATTATTGAGCCAGGAAAAGGAATAAAATCAATCCCCTGCCTTTGTCAGCCCAGGATGGAGATGGCATTTCAACTGCTGCCCTGTTTTCCTGCTTGCATTTATTATTCCATTATTAGCAAATGTCACTTTGCCGATAAAATATTTTGCCTCGCTGTCAGGTTGTATTTGGTACAGCTTTTAAGTAGTGAGGACGCAGGCTCACAAACCGCAGCCCTGACACAGCTTCCAGGGCACACGCACCCAGGCTTCGAGGGAGCCTAGAATAAATGTTCTTGGGCAGACAAATGGGCTGGGCGAGGCACATGCACACACACACACACACACACACACACACACACACACACACACACACACCAGCCAAAGGTGGATGGATTCACACTCAGAGAATACAATGAAGTGACATTTAACTGGATTGAATTAGGGAGGGAGCTTCTCAGGGGAAAGATAAGTGATGGAGTCTGTCTCTCTGTCCCTCTGTCTGTCTGTTCCTATCTCTGTCTCCGTCTCTTTCTCTCTCACACACACGCTCTTTCTGTCTATCTTTCACACACACGCATACACACACAATCTCTGTCTTTCATGTACACACTGTGTTTGTCTTTCTGTCACTGTCTCTGTCTTACACACGTACATACACACAGACACACTCTTTTTTTGTCTCTTTCTCTCACACAGACACACTCATAAGCTCCTTCAAATCTTTGCCACACATGACGCTGTCTGGGCATTCTCCAGTTTGATTTGGCTCTGACCGCTGGTCATCATTTTCGTCTTCCTGGTCTCTCCCCTGTCCTCTATTTTTCACAACCTGCTGCTACATTTCCAGCTCCTCATCCATTGTGGTTCACTGGAGGGGAAGCTGAGATGTGGTTTGTCCAGCTTCTCCTGATTGAGCTCAGCTTCCTCAGTTTCCATGTGTATCAGGAGCACCAATTAGTTGCCTACTGAATGCTGTTCTTCTCAATCATTGGCCTAGGCAAGAGCCACCTTAGATTGTTACTTGGGAGTGGGGGGGAGGGGGGGTGGTGAGATGGGGGTAGGGGAAGGAACTACCCATTCTGTCTTCTTTCCTTTGCAGGAGTCACAAGAACTGGTGGTTTTCTTTTTCCCTGCCACTTACTGCATGTTCTTTGTCCTGTTTCCTCTCCCCTGGAGTCCTGAGGCTCTCACAGTTTCAGCTAAAGAGGAACATGCCTAGACCCAAATATGAACTTTCTAGGAATGAACAGTGAAGTGGGGAGAGAAGGAAAAGACATCAAGGAAGGAAGCTTTCCCACATCTTAGTGCAATGATCTAAGGGCATGTAGGTCCCTCCCCCACCGGAGCTCCTAGCCCCCCAGGGACAAGTTCTGGGAGATTCATGGGAGAGCAGGTCATTTTTCAGATCTTGAGGAACCATCTACTGAAAGTCCTTCAAGGATTGTGACCTGCTTCAGTGGAGTGTACATCTTTACCAACAGCACCATAGGGTCCTAGCCATGGATCGGGGTAAGGGAAAAAAATCTTTAAGCACCAGGCTCTAATTTGATCCTCACAACAACCCTAGCAGGTAGGTGCTATTGTTAGCCTTATTTCACAAATTAGGAAACTGAGGCAGATAGACGTTAAGTGACTTATCCACGGACACACAGCTAGTAAGTATCTAAGGTTGGATTTGAACTCAGATCTTGCTGACTCCACACTCAGGCTCCATCCATGAGTCGCCAGGCTGCGCAGCAAGGATGCCTGGTGCAGGAGACCTTTCCATTTTGGAGCCACCTTAGTAGAAATCTAAATCCACCTGAAGTGCTCTTCCACTCAAAGAGTAAAGGGGCACAGGGGATAAGCTCATTCCCAATGACTTCCCATAGACACTATAATGTACTATGTGTACTCAGTACAGTGTACTATATATACTCAGTATAGTGTACTGAGGATGGCTTTTCAAAATATCTCACTGGTGCACAGTCTTGCAGTGAAGGAACTGGATCAATCAGCACAATAGTGAGATCAAGCCTTACTCCATGCTCGCATCTCTCTCTGCCTTTCCCCCAGGAGGTTTCCAATTCCCACTCGTCCTAGGGCAGCATAAAGGCTTGTGCCCACTCTCCAGCCAGCCCCTCTGGCCACCATCTAGAGAAAGGAACCCTCCATGGCTCGGATGCACCCACTTCACTAGACCCCAGAAAGTAACAAAGGGCTTTGGAAACTTTTCCTCTTCCCTACATGACAGAAGAAAACAACAGTTTTTCTAATAGCTGCCTCCAGAAAAGAATAATAAAAGTTTGGTTTGTTTTATTTAATTTCTATCCAATTAATTATACTCAATTTCTTATTCAAAGGTCTGAGCAATCCCTGCGAATGTCTTGAACATCAGATGTCAGCAGAAGTGAGATGGTTTTGTTTGACAAAGCTTTCGCTGCTCCCCAGGGCTCCTTCCTTCCTTCTAGGATATTTCTGTCCTCTGACAGCTTAGGGAGCTCCTGGACATGGGTCCTCCCACCAATGGGCAGCTCTCAGTCCATCAGGCATGGATGGAGATGGATCATTGAATGTGAGAAACACTGAGAAAGCTGGTTTGGGTGGACCACAGGGCTTGTGCAGAGCAAGGCGAGAAGGTTCCTTTGGGGCCTAGTTATGAAGGTGCTCTAAACGTCAGACAGCTATGTTGTGGTCATCTTATATCCCATCTTAAACTCATGAGAGCAGGCACTCCAGGTCTTATTTAGATTTCGACCTCCCAGCACCTAGCACAGTGCATTGCACGCAGCAGGTGTTTAATAAATGTTTTCTGTTCAGTGTCAAATGAAAGTGACCCAAGATCAGCTGGAAGGTTTTAAGGTCTTGAGTTCTGCTCTAACAGGACCAGACCTTCAACCCTGTAAGTTCCTAGGACATTCAATTCCTAGAAATGGTAGCAGGGGCAGCTATGACTGTCCGTAGCAACAATCAAACATGTCCGAGTAATTTCTGTTTTCTTTTCTTAGCACCATTTTGGGAAGCCATCTTTCACCATGGTTACAGTGCCGTGATTATGAGGCTGGCAGATCTGGCTGTGGTTTGAACCCACTCAAGTAGTCCTCATCAGGAGGAGTCTGCCACCAGATCTCTTTGGACTAGTCCATCATGATGTTTGCCCAACTGTCCTGTGGACTATTGATTCCCAAGTGGGGGGGGAGTACTTTCTCCCCCAAACTAGCCTCCTTCTCTGCTTCCAACTAAGCGAGGTGGAGAGAGCAACAAACTGTCAAACAGATTTTATCTCGAAGCGTTCATGCAATAAATAAAAAAATAAAAACCAGGAGGCAACGTTAACCAAGCCAAGAGGGGCCCTTTCTTTTCTTTTTTGGAGGGTGGGGAGAGATTGGAGGGAGCAGATTGCTGCAGCCAGACATACGAGCCTTTGGAAATGGCCTGGGCCTCAGGAGGATTTAGAGCAGAAGTCTGATTTTTTTTTTATTGAAATCCCCTGAAATCTTGAATTCGGATTTCAAAGGAGACGCCGTATGAGTAACTGTTCATCCTGGCACATAATTCAGCTAGTACGCTGAGGATGCCAATGAGTTACAGGAGTGTGTGTGTGCTGTGTGTGTGTGTGTGTGTGTGTGTGTGTGTGTGTGTGTGTGTGTGTGTGTGTGTGTGTGGTGGGAGGGGTCTGGTACTAATGATTCCTAAAGAGACAACTTCAAGCCCCAGGACCAGAAGCTGCAGGTTGGCGCCAGGTGTTCTCATGGCAGGATAGCCTCTCTTGCCTTTTTCCCCTTTCCTGGTGAATCTGGGACCTAATTCCTTGCCTGGAATTTTCTATGCAGTGTTTTTAGAGAACCAGAAGAATCTTGAGTCTCATCCTGTTTTTTTTTCCTGTGGTGGGGAAAAATCCAAATTGGCCAGAAGGGCCTTGGAAAATTCTTAACCTGGGGAAAAGTGTTAACTCTTAACAGGAGGAAGCATGTTGATTTTTTTGAAAAGAGTAAAAAAAACATAGTCTCAGGAATCAAGAACAACTTTTTAGGGAAGTCAGAGAGGGGAGGTGACAGACCCTTCTCCTACAATTTAGAACATGTCTCCAGAGACTCTGGAAACAATGACAAAGACAGTTATGAGGGAGACAGACACCAACATCTTCCTCCTGCCAAAAAAGAACAAGGGGTTCTCTTTCCCTGCTCTGCCCAGACACGGCTGGTGATGGGGTGACAGCCCCCACCAGCTCAGCCCTTCCCGTGCTTAGAAAAATCAGATTTCCTGGAATTGGGCCTTCCCTGAGGGGAAAAAATCCCAATTCTCCTTTCTTCTCCTTCCCCATCTCTGGGAGGACATTGTTTAAAAAAAAAAAGAAAGATGAAAAAAAGCCAACCATCTGGGCAGTGTCTGAAACGGTGTCATTTCAGAGACAGTCGGAGGGGGCTGTTTCACGAGGTTGGAAGGGAGAGGACCATGGGGGTGCCAGCCACGGACAAGGCCATTGTCTGCCTTCGGGAAGGCGTTTCCATTGTCCGGCTGCCCAGTGAAGCCAGTAGAGGGGCTTGTGCATGCTCAAGGGCCCAGTGCGGATAAAGGGATGAAGGCAGTCAACATACATTAAAGAGAAAAAGGAAGCCCTTTTCCATAAAGTAAAAGATTTAGTTAGCCTTACATGATTGTCCTTTCACTCTCTAGCTATGCCTCCCATGAATGGCAGTGCAGTGCAATAGGTAGAGAGCCAGCCCCAGAGTCAAGAAGAATGAGGGGGAGGCAAGTTCCACCTGTAACATACCCTGGGCTATGTGACTCTGACTCATATCTTTGTGCCCGGGCATCTGTCCAAGGTCATAAGCTGCTCTGGTTGATAGAAGAAATTTCCACACTGGCTGCTTCCTATGCCAATGAAATCCTAGGTCTGGTTAAAAAAAAAAAAGTCCATATTCTCGAATCCAGGATCACACCCAGCAGATTGGCAAACTGGAAAGGTCTTGAAAACCCCACCCCAGTCCCTCAATCTCCCTGAGCTCCAGATTTGAGGCTTCTTCATCTTACACAGGCAATCCCCAGGGATATGCAGGATGAGGGGCATGTCCCTTGGGTAGGGAGTCTGTTTTCCAACTCACTCAAAATGGAAAAGGGACTGAGGCAGCATTCCGGCCCTCCCTACATAATGAAAAATTAAAAATCAAACTCTATTGGGATGAGGCTCACCTGCAGAAACCCTGTCTTCTGACAGCTGTGACTAACAACCAGGAAAGGGCACTGTGGGCCTCTGAGCTGCCAAAAAGCTGTCATAAAGCCCGTGCCCAAAAGCTCCCACTTATGGGGTGTACTCCACAAGGGACCTGTGGCAAATATGGTACAAGGATTCTGATCAACACCATTTTACAAAGGAGGAAACTGAGGCTAAGAGAAGTTAAGTCATTTGCTCAAAGTTTCACAGCTAGAAAGTGGCAGGGACTGGGAAGACTCCAGCAGGATGCTAGAGGGAGTCGCTGTTACCTCTCTGGGCCTCAGTTTCCTCAGGATTTGGATGAAAAGATCCCTCAGGTTCCTTCTGCCTACATCCATAATTCCATGCTCCTTTTCCACTTGAGCTTCACTCAAAAGAGTAGGAACTCCTTTGATTCTCACTTAGCGCCTATTTACTTTTATTTAAAACACACTTCTAATGAGTTGGTCTGTCTTTCTGCTAAGCTCCCAAACAGGAAGAGAAGTTGCTGTGAACAGACCCATCTATGGCAGTGAAAAGTGATGTCTGACAATAAAGGAGGAGAGAGGAAAAACTGAGAGAAAGCAGCCATTCCAAAAGGTCTCGTAGTAGCAGCAAACACCCCTTGACACTTCAGAGATCCTGGATGCCACACTGCATTTCTGCACAATATAACTGTGCAGAGTCTTTGGACAGAAACCAGGCTCTCCAGTGGGAGTGTGTTATTCCATCAAAGTACTGGTGCCAGTCATGTTGCTGAACTCAGGAGGTACAAAGAAAGAGCAGTACCTACCCTCAGGAAGCTCACATTTGAGGGGGAACCTCTAACTAGGTACATACAGAGGAGATAGAAGATGATCTTGTGAGAAAGGCAGTAATTCCTACAGTGAGGGGAAGAGGTGCAGGCAAGGCCTCCCAGAGGGCAACATTTCAGCAGAGTCTTGAAGAAAACCTGGGATTCTGAGATGAAGAAGTAAGAAAAATCATGGCAGGTGCAGGAGACAACCAGTAGGCCAGGAGAGTCAGTGAAGGGAGCATGTACAGTACAGACAGAATGGAAAGAGAGGAAAGAGTCAGATTGTGAAGGGCTTTAAATGCTAACAAGAGGAAATTTATATTTGATCCTGAAGTTTATGGAGAAAGAGGTGACAGGGTCAGTTGTGCCATGAAGGAAAATCACTCCAGCTGCTGAGGGAAGGATGGGTGGGAGAGGGGAGACAGAGAGACATGTCAGGCCTGACCTAGGTGGAGGATTGAGAGAAGGGGATGAATACCAGAGTGACTGCAGAGGTAGAGAAAGAACAAGATTTGGCAGTGGTTTTGATTGGTGGGTGAGTGGGAATGAGAAGTGAAGGATGGCGCCATGGGTGCATGCCTTGGCAATGAGCAGACTGTGCTGCCTGTGACAGTAAGAGGCAAGTCCAAAAGAGGGTTGGGTTTGGGGGGAAGGAATTATGGCCCCTGTTTGGGACATGAGTTTGAGATGCTTCTGGAACATCTAGTTAGAATTCCCAGTGAGTGATGTGGGACTGGAGCATCATTGTTATAGGCATAATGATGACCTTGGATCATCAGAAAGTGTTGAATTATCTTCAGTATTCTTCATTTAATGAATCAGCAAAATGTGCAATATATTTTAGAGATATTTCCATCTTAAATGATTTTCTTTAAAAACAAAATTTTGGTACCTTAAATGACAGCATCAGTTATTTGGAAAACTCTGCTATCCAGAATAGTGCTTTTTCCTACCGCTTTTGGATTCTAAGTTAGGGAACAGGTTACAGGCACTAGATCTGTGAGTTCACTCCTTCTACCAGTGGAGATAAGTCCTGTTTCTTCCATTTGTAGTCTGAGAGACCTGCCCATGGTCGCATAGTCAGCTTGGGTCAGAGATGGTCTAAGGCCATCCCTTCATCGGAAATGCCAGGCTGCCCCTCTGTGATTTTATTGTAGCATAATTAGGCAAACATTGAGAGGCTATTTTCCTTTGTACTAAAAACTGGACAAAATGAAAATACTGCAAGAGAAATAGTTGATATTCATATAGAATACATTTCATTAGCTTCAAAAAATAGACTCTAATTATTTCAAAAGGAAGATCAAAACATTCTCATCACAGAACGCTTGTAAACATCCCCTCCCTCCTCTGAAAAGACTCATTTTTGAAGGCTTTAAAAAAAACCCTGCTTCTCCTTCCCTTCCCTCTCCACTACTTTTTAAAGGAAGCTCATCCAGTTTTGAATCTGCCCAACAATGAGTTTTCTCCCCCCTCCACTTTCCCTAAGTCTCTCTCCCACCCCCAGATTCTCAGGCAGAGCTTTGCATCTTTTTACAGTGAGATGACCATTTAACAAACATTTCCTTTCTGATTTTACAATGAAATCTATATCCCTTGTGAGTCAGGAAGAATGCCGAGGCAAAAGGAAGGGAGAAAAATCCTTTAGAATGAACTTGGTGGCTCAGCTTCTCCCTCAAGTGTGTGTGTGTGTGTGTGTGAGTATGTGTGTGTGTGTGTGTGTATGTGTGTGTGTGTGTGTGTGTGTGTGTGTGTGTGTGTGTGTGTGGTAGGGAGATGCCTTAATTTCTAGGCATACATTTATTGAGGAAACAACACCTGACTTCAGCAGGGATTTCAAAAGGTCACTTTTTAAAAAGCTGATCACAAACATACAGACAGAGGACCTCCATCCCTCAAAAATACAGACAGAGATGGTGGGGCCAGACTTGGCGTGTTATGTTTTGTGTTTCTGCCAATGCCAAATGATGGCAACTCCTACATGAAATAAAGAACCAGAAAATTATTCCTATCTGCAGGGAGCAAAAGGAGGGATGTCCTCTGTTACAGGTTAGATGCAAAAGTGGTGGTGGCCACCATGACAGCTGCTTGTTAATCTGATACTGACAATGGAGAGATGAATTGTCTTTCTAGAGCATGTGTTCAGAAAGTCCCCAGTGACTCGTCCAACCTGACCACCACTGTCCAATGCCTGGTGATTCACACTGAGGAAAAGGATGTTGCCCAGAAGGAATCTAAAATGTATTCCTACTGATTACAAAGTCCTGGGTGAGAATCTGAAAATCTTTGGTGGAAGAAGTGGCATTTTCATAGCTCCTACTGAATGAATGAATGAATTAAAGCATTTATTAAGCCCTCATTATGTGCAAAGAACCAAGCTAAGTGCTGAGCACAAAGAAAAAAGTCAGATGGTCCCTCCTTCCAAGGCAGGAGACAACACAAGGGGAAGATCTCAGCTGTAGGTCAGAGGCAAAGGTCTCAGGGTCCTGAGGGCTCCACAGCAGAGCAGCGGGTCAGGCCTCTTCTTTCATATCATTCCCACTGATGAAGTTATAGGAGTTCCTAATGTGGAGCCACTGGGCAGGCCAAGGATTCTGGTGACCAGGACTTCTTTTTCTGTCTTCAGTGTCTGTGGCTGCAGCTCCTGCTGGAGCATTCCCAGGCTGCATCCCTCCGGGGCAGCTTCCCAGGACGATATCTCAAGGCTGGAAACCTGACTCTTCCCAAGGTTCCCTGGTTCAGGGTCTTCGGTTGTCCTCAACAGGATCTGAGGGGAGATGGCGGAGAAGGTGGTGCGGGTGGTTTGGCATGTTCTTCCTTCTCTCTCTCCCTCAGGGTGTTTAGCCAGGCTGGCTTGCTTGCTCTGTGGGTCCTTTTGATGGAAGGTAGAGAATTCATAAAAGACAGATCAAGAAAGGGAACATCTGGCTAAGAGGAGGCTGCCTCAGAATGGGATCTGAATGTCTGGCTTGGTCAAGGATACAGGATAGTTAACATAAGCAGATTTAAAAAATTCTCTGAAGTCTTTCAAATTTGACTAAGGACTTCCAAAGGAAGGAAAAGGGAGAAAGTCTTTACACACATCTGCTTAATGAGATAGCATAGAAATGATCAGGTATGACCCAGGAAAAACTGTCATTCAACAAGCATTTATTAAGCACCTACTATGTGCCAGATACTCTGCTAAGAACTAAGGAAGCAAATAAAATAAAAAAATAAAAATCCAAAGAAGACTGCCCTCAAAAAGCTCCTAGTTAAAGTGGGGAGACAACATTCGAACAACTGTGTGCAAACAAGATAGAGAGAGGATAAATGGAAATAATTTCAGGGGGAAAGCATTAAGATTGGGGAGGACATGAGGGCAGCCAATAGGGCAGTGGACAGAGCACCAGGTCTGGAATCAGGAAGACCTGAGTTCAAATCTGACTTCAGACGCTTCTTAGCTATATGATCCTGGGCAAGCCACTGAACCCGGTTTGCCTCAGTTTCCTCATTCCTAAAATGAGCTTGGGAAGGAAATGACAAACTAGTTCAATACCTTTGCCAAGAAAATCCCAAAAGGGGTCATGGAGAGTTGCATACAACTGAAATGACAACGGGGAAAATCTAGTTCAAGCTGACTAGGAGGAAGCTAGAGAACCGGGAGGCAAAGATCAACAGGGAGAATGTTCCAGGTGAAAATGCTGAGAGTCAGGAGGAAAAAACCAGTAAAGAGGACTGGTAATTTACAGGCACTAATGCCCAAGAAGAAAGACACAACTGGCACCACGTATGGATAGTGAACAGGGTAGTGGAGAGATCCTAACTCAAGGAGGCTAATTCAGCCTCATCTGCATCACTGAGATTCATTGGGACAGGACTTATTTCTGAAAGAATGGACCTGCTTTTAAAGAAAGAGCTAGACTAGCATTGTGCATAAGAAGACATAGTGCCATGAGAAAATCCAAGTATCGTTGAGAAGGAGCGTGGTGGCTGCATTTGGGGTGAGAGCTAAGGGGGCTCAGGTGACCCGGCCAGACAGATGTTCCTCTGCCCATCGAGGCCCTTCTGCCAAAGACAGATTTGCTGCTGGATTCTTGGTTTGTCTGGATGATATTTTCATTTATCGAAAGGATGAGAATAACCATCACGACCAAAAAGAGAGAAAAAATTTGCGAAAGTAGAAACGATGAGAACTTTAGGGTTCTGGAGCAGCTGCATTGAAATATTAGGACAGAGAAGCAGGAGGCATGTTCTGACCTGAGCCCAGAATTCTAGGGGCATAGATTGGCAAAGACATAAGTAGGATTCCTGGGGCCCAGACTGCAGCAGTGGTATCAGTACAAGAGGGATTGGATGCTGGAAATATTCAAAAATCTGAAGTTATGAACAAAACCTGATTCTCAACATGGTTCTTGATTTATTTTCCTCTTTTTCATATGCGCTTAAAAACCAGTTTTTTCTTTCACACAACTCCCCTCCTCCATTGGGAGTGAAAACAGAAAAACAAAACCTTTAAAACAATTCTGCTAGTCCATCAAAACAAACCCCACGCTGGTCATGTCCCAAAATGTACGTCTTGCTCTACATCTGCAGCCCATCCTCTCTACGTCAGGAGACGGACAATATGCTTTACCATTGGCCCTCGGCAACCACAGTCGGTCGTTCCCTCAGAGTCCTTAAGGCTTTCACAGTTTGTTTCGTTGTGTTTTTTACAATGTTGTTTTTACATAAATTGTTATTTCTCAGCAAAGAAAAGAGGACCCAAATGAGTTAAGCCTCTCTACCTCTTCATTCTCCTCCATTATCCTAGACTGTTCACACTGAGCAGAAATTGTGACTCTGCTTTGAGATTCTATTTCCCCTCCTCTAGCTTCAGAAAATTCCATCATTCAGAGCGCCTCCTGGTCCCCACCATGGGCTCTCTCACTTCCTTTTCTTCCATAACCACTACTTCTTTTTTCTCTCTTCAGTCTCTCTCTCTCTCTCTCTCTCTCTCTCTCTCTCTCTCTCTCTCTCTCTCTCTCTCTCTCTCTCTCTCTCTTTCTCTCTCCCCCTCTCTCTCCCCCCGCTCTGTCTGTCTCCCTGTCTTTTGGTTTCCATTTCAAATTTTCTCCCTTTCCCCACCTACTGAAAAGGCAAGAAATGCAAAACCCATTACAAAGATGAAGTCAAGCACAAGTTTCCACATTAGCTATGTCCATAAGGGGGAGAAAAAGAGAAAGAAAAGAACTGGGGGAAAAGTTTCCATCTCTGCTATGAGTCTACCCATTCCCCTTCTGGAGGTGAATGGTTTATTTCATCATGAGTTCACTGGAATTGTGGCAGGTCATTGTACTGATCAGAGTTCTGAAATCTTTCACAGTTGGTTATTGGTGTTGATGTTCAGTCATGGCTGACTCTTCATAGCCCCATTTGTGGTTTTCTGGGCATAGATACTGGAACATTTGCCATTTCCTTCTCCAGCTCATTTTACATATGAGGAAACTGAGACAAATAGGGTTATGTGATTTACCCAGAGTTATATAGTTAGCATCTGAGGTTGAACTCAGGTCTTCCTAAGTCCTGGCCCAGCACTCTATCCACTATGCCGCCTAGCTACTCTGATTATCATTACAATGTTGCTGTTACTACGTAAATTGTTCTGATTCTGCTCACATCACTTTGCATCAGTTAACAATATGTCTTCCCAACTCTGATCATTTCTTACAGCACCAGAGCATTCCATCACACTGATACACTGTAACTTATCCAGCCATTTTCCACTCGCTGGGTATTCCCTCAGTTTCCAATTCTTTGTCACCCCCAAAAGAGCTGCTACAAATATTTTGGTGTAATGAGTCCTTTTCTTTTTTCTTTGAGGAACAGACCTACTAGTGGTACTGCTGATTCAAATGATATGCATAGTTTTGGGGACATAGTTCTAAATTTTCTCCAGAATGGTTGGATCCGTTCACAATTACACCAACAGTGCATTAGTATCCAATTTTCCCACATTCCCTTCAGAATTTGTCAGTTTCCTTTTCCTTCACTTTAGTCAATCTAATGGGTGTGAAGTGGTACCTCAGAGTTGTTTTAATTTGCATTTCTCTGGTTATTAGTGATTTAGAACTTTGATTTCTTTCCCTGAAAACCGCCTGTTCATATCCCTTGAGCATTTAGCATTTGGAGAACAGCTCTTATTGTCATAAGTTTGGCTCAGTTTCCTAATATTGGAGAAAGGAGGCCTCCATTAGAATAACACTGCAAAGACTTTTTTTCTCCCAGCTTCCTACTTTTATTCTAATTTCAGCAGCATTGGTCTAATTTGTGGGAAAACTTTTTTTTTAATTTTCTGTAACCAAAATTATTTCTTTTATCTTCTGTGAACTTCTCTGTCCCTGTTTGGTCACAAACTCTGTTCTCCGTTCTCAAAAGATAAGATGACCCTTCTCCTTTCCATGAGTAAGTCTTCTACTTTTGATCTTGATTCCATCTCATTTCCTAATGGAATTTATCCCATCCATCATTTCCATATCTTGATTTCTTCTGGTGTTTTGGCTCCATCCTTGCTGCTTACAAAGTGCTAAGGTCCCTCTTTTCCCTTAAAACAAAACAAAACAGCCCTTCCCTTGGTTCTGCCATCCCCTCAAGCTATCTCCCATTATTTCTCTTCTTTTTCATTACTAAACTCTTGCAAATTGCCATCTACATTCACTGCCTCTATTTTCTCACTTCTCAATCAATCACTCCCCTCTTCTGTTCTGGTTTCTTATTCACCTGTTTTGCATCAACAACTGTCAGTATCTTCTCAGCTGCTCCATCTCAAGGCCTTTTCTCAGTCAACATCATCCTTGACCTCCCTGCAACTTTCAGCGTTGTTGGTCACCCAGTCAGTATAATGCCAAAGGATTCATAATGAAAGATTCTGTCTCCAGAGAGACAACTCATGAATTCTGAGTGCAAATTGAAGTATAATTTTTCACTGTCTTTATTTTTTTTTTTGTTTTTTTGCAATATGGTTAATGTGAAAATATGTTTTGCATAATTTCACACATATAATTGATATCATATTGCTTGTCCTCCCAATGGATGGAAGAGGAGCTGGAAGAAGGGAGAGAATTAGGAACCCAAAATTTCTTTTAAAAAGGAATGTTAAAAATAAATATAGATTAGAAAAACATTGTTGATCACTGTCTCTTACTGGAAATTCTTTCTTCCCTTGGATTCTGACCCTGCCCTCTTCTGCTTCTCTTTCTTTCTATTTTCTGTTTGCTTCAATGGCCCATCCTATACTCGTTTTGCTATGGTTGAGTATCACAAAATACTGTGACTCGAGTCTTCTTCCTTTCTCTCTCCATACTATGTCCTTTTGTGACCTCATCTGGTCCCATAGGTTGAATGATAATCCTCACGATGATGACTCTCAAGCCTTAATCCAACCCTAATCTCTTTCCTGAATTCCAGTTCCATATCTCTAAGTGTGTGCTATCTCCACCTTGATGTCTTCCTGAGTCCACAGGTCAACTTGGCCCAAGCACCTTCTCATCTTACCCACCCCCTTCTCTGAATTTCCCCGTTTCTATTTTGTGCATCATTTTGTGATCTCAGAATCATCCTTCCCCTCCATACCCAATCAAGTGCTAAGAATTCTGTCTTCTACTTCCTCAGTCTCTCTTACTTCATTCACCTCTTCTCTACTCACATGGTCCCCACTGAAGTTCATGCCCCCATCTTCACTTATATAGATTCTAGTGATAGCTTCTAAGTGGGCTCCCTACCTCCAATTTCTCCTCATTAGAAAATGACCTTCATAAGGCAAAAGTCTGACCTTGTCATTCCTGTGCTCCAAAGCCTTCGATGGCTTCCTGTTGCCTCTAAGATAAAATCCAGTCTCCAGTCCTAGGCTATCAAGCCTCCACAGGCTCTTCCCAATGTACTTCCCAGACTGATTTCACAGGAAGCCGGTCAAGCATGTATCTGTTCTGCAGTTCCACATGCCACCTCCCACCTCTATGCATTCACAAAGGCCATTTCTTGCATGTGGAATGGATGCCCTCCATCCCCATCTCTTCCTTTCCTCACCCTAGCTTTCCCCAAGGCTCCACAATAAAGATGCCTGCACTGGGTCACCTTCCCTGCTCTTTGTCCTGCCTCCAATGCCCTGAGAATCCTTTGACTGGGTGTCTTCTTGGCAGCCACCACTGCCTACATTCATTTGTATTTCTCTGTGTGTAACCCAGGGCTAGAGCCTGAGCATTGGCATAAAGTCTCCTCATTAGGGGAGAGAAAGCTTACTTGATGCTCTACACCTGCATGAGGGGTGGGGTAGTAAGAGGACAGTTTATCTTCTGAATTTCCTGTGTAAACTGTCTTCTCCTCCCAACTAAAATGTAAGTGAGCAAACAATCTTGTTTTTGACTCTGCATTTCCAGCACTTAACACAAGACCTGGTACATAGCAATACTTAATACATGTTTCTTGGATCAAATTGGGTCAATATAAAGTCCTGCATTTGGGTTCAAAAATTCAATTTTACAATTACAAGGTGGGGGCAAGGGCTTTTATGTAAAAAAAAATCCTGGGAAAGTTAGTGAGCCATAAGGTCAAAGGGAATCAGTGACAGGACATCACAGACCCAATAGGCAAGGCCACTTTTGCTTCAGGAAGAGACACAATGTTCAGAGTAAAGATGGTGAAAGTCCTGCTTGACCTGAAGCACCAGAAGCAGGATCAATGAGTGGAAGAAACAGGGAGGCAGATTTCAGCTAGATAGAATGAGAGGTTTCTTCTCTTCTAGAGCCATCCCCCAAAATTCTGCCATTCTTTGGGAGGTGACTCATTCCCTGGAGGGACCACTTGTCAGGAGGGTAGCCCAGGGAACTCAGGTGAGTGGCCAGACTAGACATTTCATAGTTTCATCAATTTAGAACTGGGAAGGACTTCAAAGGGATAACTCCAAGACCATCCCAGGTACTTTCCCAACTCAGTACATCTGTGATGGGGGTGGGGCTCCCAAAATCATGCTAGGGATATGTATTTGAATCCACAGGTGAAATCTCCACGGTAAAAGGGCACTGTTTAAAACCCTCTATGTGGTACTCTGCCAAGCAAAGCAACGATGGGTCAAAACTTCTCCTTCTTGTTCCCCAAATTCATAGCAGGCCTGCAGCTTCGCAGAGATTCCTGAACCTTGGCCTTAACTGCCAGAGAGAAATAAATGTTCAATTTGCCCCATATGCTAGCATAGAAATAAACATTAGAAAATCGATTCTCCGAGCTCCAGCCTCCCCAACCCCCTCCTGTTCTGCTGTACAGTTTCCCAAGTCATCTTAATTAACTGCAGCCCATACTCAGGATTGTTGTTACAGATGGGTACTATTCAAAACAGTTAGCAACCCATTTACACAAGCTCTCCAAATGAGAAAACATTATTCATTCAATTAAACGAACTGCCTTTGAAGGCACAGAGTGTTTAGCAGTGGGAAGGGGAGCGTGGAAGTCTCTGACTGCTTTTGGCGGAAGAGGCTACCCCAGAAAGGGGCCACCTTTAGGGCCCCAGATCCATGATTGCTTCATGCCATCCCTCCTGAGAAGAATTCACTTCAAGTCACTTTGGCCCAAGGCTACAGTTAGGCATCCTGAGGTTCAAAACTACCTCTGAGTTGGTGAAGTTGCACAGTCAAGCCTTAAACCCCAGCACAAATTCTGTCTTCTACGGAAAGCCTTCCACAGCCCCTCTTGATTCTGATACTGTCCCTGTATGTGTTATATTAACTGGCTTGTCTTTATCCTCATCTGACTGTGAGTTTCTTGAGCACAGGGATTGTCTTTGCTGCTGTTTGTATCCCCAGCACTTAGCACAAAGCCAGGCACATAGTAGGTGCTTCATGAAGGTTTGTTGATTGATTGATTGACTGGCACCTAAGTCTGACTACTGAGCTCCAAAGTGCTTTTTGCCTAGGCTGGCTGGGGATCCTCCTGCCAGGTCTTGGGCTGTTGGGATGGGCCCCAGAGTTCAGCTCATAGATGCCCAGCATCACAGAGAAGGCAAAAGTGCCAGAGAGGAATCAGAACTCAGATCTTTTTGCCCCCTGGCCAGGTACCATTACAGAACCCAGGTAAAGGCAAAACCATGGCTCCTGTGCTGGCAGGAATAGAGGGCTAGAAAAGCCAGGCTTTGAAACGTACAGGTGCAGGTTCTAAATGCTAAGCCTCATTAAAACCCTCAAGCATTTCTCTCCCACCTGGGGACCAATGGAGAGTTATCACCTATTCTCCCCCTGCCAAGCCCCAGGCTGGAGTGATCCAGAGAACCAGTAATCCCATGTGAACCCACATCCCATGTGATGCTTCTGTGTCTAAGGGAACAGGGCCATCCTCGAACTCAGTGGTTGACCTGGGGTGTCCTCACGCTAGCAAAAGCAACCCCATTTCCCGTGGCAGCTGCTCCCAAGGCAGGCGTTATTGAGGGTGGATGCTGGAGTGGACAACACCTTCTCTTCTGAATGGACTGCAAGTTTTAAAAGCAGATCTCAAAAATGTCCACATTCCCACACTGGCTCAAACAGCAGCTGACCTAGCCAGAGCTGGAACAAGCCATCAGGGGCCCCTTGGGGGTCCGTTGGGCCTCAGGTAAAAAAAAAAAACTTAACTATTAAAAAAAAGGAGTTTCATGGTTGAATAATGGTTTATTTTCCTCAATTCAAGTCACCAAATGATTGGTTCAAGCAACCAAATGAACAGGTCCTTGCAGGCAGGGGGAGAAGTAGGAGGAGAGCCAAGGTCTGCAGGCTAGAGGGACTAGGCAGAAAGGTGGGTGGAGACCATGAGGAAGCAAAAACAGCTATTGAATATATAGAAGGGGTTGCCATTTGTGACTGGAGAGAGCCATGTAGCAGGGATGGAAGCCAAATTGCTAAGAAAGGGATCCAGAAGCAAAACCGCTGGCTAGAATTGGAGGCAGAGAACACTTCATTTTTGTGCTTTTTTAGTAAAGGCGAGAATAAGGGTGAGAGGGAGAAAAAGGGAGATCCATCGCTGGAGGATGGAAAAGTCGAAGGTGTACTTTTTTTTTTGTAGCCCCAGCGAGCTCAGGTGTGGTGAGTTGAGATTTGGCTTCAGAGTCAGAAAGACCTGGGTTGGAGTTCTGCCTCAGACACATCCTGGCCCGGGAATCCTGGATGGCACAACTTCTCAGTGTCCCCATCAACAATCTGAGATTATATATTGGAAAGAAGGTGCCTGCCTACATCCAAAGAGGACATTCCTGATGCCACTGAAATCCCAGCTTCTCTAGACTAAAATCACAAAACCATAGAAGGAACCATTATTCTGTATAGAAGAGTTTTCCGAATAACCCAGGTCTTGACATTTTAGATAACTGTGTGAGATTTAATTTGCAGAGCAGGGGTTGATCTGTGCTGGTGGATTTCTTCTCCTGGCAGTTTCTCCCTCTACTAATATCATCAGAGGTCTGGCTCTTTTCAGTGATCTGCAGGGTGCTCTATCGTGGGAAGGAAAGAAGGAGTGATTAACCTGGTTCTGCTTGGCCCCAGAGGACAAGGCCCAGAGCAGCAAGTGACAAAGAGTTAATACAGACTTGATTTTAGGAAAACCATAACTACTGCCCTTAGTAATGGAACTGTCCTGCAATCCCTCAGGCTGCCTTGAAAAGCTCTGGATGACCTTCCACTCTGAAGGGGAGTATGGATGACCACTTATGAGGTCTGACCCAGCCTTGGCCTCTGAAGAGCCTACATACAAACTCAGAAGTTCTAGGATTTCTTATTCGAGTTGGAAGGAACTGTAGCAATCACCTTGTTCAGCCTCCCCTTTGACAGACCTACAGAAGGATGCCTAGAAAAGTGCAGTGACTTCCCCAAGGTCACATGGCTTATCTAGCAGCAGCAGGACCCAAGCTTCTTGGGAGAACCCATACTCTCTTCCCTGAAAAGGGAAGATGCCCCAGAGGAGAGCCACCTAAGCAGAGACGCTCAGGAGCCAAGCCTGAGAGATTCTTAACTTGGAGAAAACAAGGCTTAATTGCTTGCAGTAGAGTGAGGAAGGTGAACAATCTCTTTCAGTCTCTAACGACAGAGTCCTTGGGAACTTGAGCTGCAACAGGAGAAATCCAGGTCAGATAGAATGCAATATCCCCAGCATTGAGGGACTTTGACAAGACGAGATACGGCTGGTGACAGGTTCTGCAAACCTTACAGCACCATAGAGATGTCTGCTCTTAGGGTTACATGATAGTTACCACACTGGGATGGAGCCCCGGGGAGGCTGTGCAATCTCCTTCTTTAGGGGTCTTTAAAAATGGGCTGAGCTCCATTGTCCTGCTTCTGGCCACTTCAGCCTTCCAGCCTGGGCACTCAAGACCCTGAGGCCACCTTCTGGCCCCTTTTTCTCAGGAACCTGTCCAGGCCTCCTGACCTTTACTCATTTCCTCTGGGCAAACGCCCCCTGCCTTTTCTTTCCAGCAATGTGACATCTATTCTGAAGGTCTGTCTTCCCCACCACCAAATTTATTGAGTCTAGAATCCCTGTTTAGAATCTTCAAATCAAAATGTCAGGTTTTGGAAGCAGGCTGACCCACTATCTTGAGGTACTCCCGACTGGCACAGCCTCCAAATGCAAAACCCACTGTGCCCAGCATGGGCTGCTTGGCTGCTCAGGCTAGAGCTTACACACCAGAGGGTAGCCATCTATCATAGTCCATTTACTCAGAGCCTGACCCCTAAAAATCTGGGGCCATGGTTAACATGCGGGCAGCACTTTAATGTGCAAAGATATTTGCCAACATTATCTATGTTCATGAAAGTATGATATCAGGTGGAGTGGAGTGACAGAGCAGGAGGAGGAGGAGACAGAAAAGCTGGAGGAGTGAGGCTGGTAAAAGAGCCCCCAGAGGCCCTCCACAGGTCAGGGTCCCTTGCCCAGTGATCACACCCTCCAATGATCATCTTAACGATGATATATCAATGACTCTTAGCTTCCAGGTGGCTTTTAAGGTTTGCAAAGCATCTTTTACATCTTATCTCCTTAGAGCCTCCCAGCCACCCTGAGAGTCAATGCTATGGTTATTCCCATTTCACAGATTCCCATTTTTACAGGAAGTTGAGCCTGAGGCAGGATTCAAGCTCAGGTTTTCCCAACTCCACTGCATCACTTGAGCTGTAAGAGCTGGATTTGGGACCAGGGAACCTCAGTCTAGCACTTACTGTTTTGTTATTATTTATTATCATTATTATTATACACACAGGATGGGACTTAAGGAGTCCAAAGGACCTGCATGGCTTCTGCCAGACTAACTTTATTTCTGCTTCAGACCAGGTTAGTTCCCCCTGCCCCCATCATTGCCTTGTCAATAGATGGGGCTTATGTACTCAATAAACTACGAACTGAGCCATGCAGGGTTACCCAAGATGGACAGGTCACAGTGGGGAGTTCAGACAAAAGGTGATCCATTAGAAAAGGGAAATGGCCAACTGTTCCAGTATCTTTGTCAAGAAAACTTCATGGACAACACTACAATGATAAAAGAGACAACACCAGAGGAGCCCCTCACACTGGAAAATGTCCAGTACACTACTGGGGAAAAGCAGAAGTCAACCACAAGGAGCTCCAGGACTCATGAAGCCTTGGTGCCAAAGCTGAAAAGAAGCTCAACCATACATGTGTCTACCACTGAAAGGAAAGTGTGATGCTGTAAGGTCAATATGGCAACAGGAACCTGGAATGTAAGATCTGTGGACCCAGGTAAATTGGATGTGGTCAGATGGAAAGATCAAACATCAACATCTTCAGTGTCAGTGAACTTAAATGGATGGGTGCCCGGGGCGACTCCCGGGCCTTCGCCTTCTACTTACCTATCCCCGGTCTTCGGACATCTCCGGCCCCTCTCCTGGTTGGGGGAGGGGAATTCCCTCTCCCTGTTGGGGAAGGGGAATAAACAGGCAGAGCACCCGAAAGGAGTTGCAGCCAGCAAGCTTTATTCCGTTTCTTCTCCTGCAGCTCTTGTGGTCATCCCCTTTTATTATCCCCTGTCTCCTCCCCCGTACCTCCCATGGGCGGGCGAGCTCCTCCCAAGTGCCTCCCCGTGGGTGGAGCCAGCCTGTTACCAGGGCCATCCCAGTACCCCACAAGGGGGCAGGTTCGGACCCTCAGGTGTCTCACGGTCCTCACGGGGGACCCCGGTCCAGAGCTGTCCCCCAACAGATGGGAAAGGGTGAATTTAATTCAGTTGATCACTACATATAGTACTGTGAGCAGGAGAAATGGAGGAGCCCTTACAAGTCAATAAAAGGGCAAAAAGCAGTGCTGGGGTAGAATCTCCAGTGAAATCTGCTGGAATCCAAGGTAAACCATTTGATATCACAGTAATATAAGTCTATGCTCCTACCAGATGCCAAAGAAGTCAAAGTTGATCAGTTCTATGACAACCTACAACATCTCCTAGAAAAAAAACCCACCAAAAAATGTCACATTAATCATAGGCGTTGTGTTTGTCCTTCATGACATCAGAGAAATGATGACATGACTTGTACTTGACTTTGTTTTGAGTGAAGGAGGGCTGTACAAGGTCATCAGTCTCACTTTCTTCTCCTGAGCCATCTGGAGCCAGTGACCAGATATCCATGAGGATGACTGGAGACGGCTCAGGATGCAAAGGGAGACCTTGGACTTTTAGGCTAAGGCCTTTTCAGGAACTCATTTAAAATGAGATAATGCCTATTCAGTGAATAGGCCTCTTTAAAAGATAGTCAGGGGGATGGCCCCTTTAATGGAGAAGAGAAAATAAATAGATAAATCCCTCTGGGAAGGGCAGGAGCCTCATAGGGGATTGGCATGCTCAAGCAGGAGATCCAAAGATAATTAGAATAGAAACCAGTCTGGCCTTGGATACAAAACGAAGGAGGACAGAGACTAAGAGAGTTTGGTCAGGATAACTTGATGGTTGGAACACACACAACAACTCAAAAGGTGACTGCACATGGACATCTCCAGATAGATGGTCAATATCAAAATCAGACTGATAATAGACTTTGCAGCCAAAGATGGAGGAGCTCTACTTAGTCAGCTGAAACAGTGTAATCTTATCTGAGCTGATTCAGAATTAAATTGAAGAGAGTAGGAAAAACCATGAGACTGTCTAGGTATGACTGCAGTAACATCCCTGATGAATGTGAATTGGAGGTGATCACGAGATTTAGGGACTAGATCTGGTAGAGTGCCTAAAGAACTATGGAGAGAAGCTGGTGATATTGTACGAGAGGCAGCAACCAAAAACATCCCAAGGAAAAAGAAGAGCAGGGAAGCAATATAGGCTTTAAAATAGCTGAGGAAAGAAGAAAAGGGAAAAATAAAGCAGAAAGGGAAAGACAGGCTCAACTGAGCCAAATTCCAGAGAATAGCAAGGAGAGAAAAGGTTTTCCTAAATGAATAATGCAAGGAAATAGCAGAAAACAACAGAATGGAAACAACAAGAAATCTCTTCAAGAAAATCTGAGACATCAAGGTTCATGCAGAAATGGGCAAGATGAAAGAAAAAAAATGACAAGGACTTGTCAGAAGCTTAACAGAAGCAGAAGAGATTGAGAAGTGGCTAGAATACCCAAAAGAACTATAGAAGAAAGAGCTTAACTGGGTGTGGTTAATGACCTAGAGCTTCATCCTGGAGAATGAAGTAAAATAGGCCTTTAGGAAGCGTTGCTCACGCTAAGGTCAGTGGAGATGATGGAATTCCAGCTGCACTATTTAAAATCCTAAAGATGATGCTGTTTTTGTACTGTACTCAGTATGCCAGCAAATTGGGAAAACTCAATAGTGGTCACTGGATTGGAAAAAATCATTTACATCTCAATCCCAAAGAAGGGCAATGCCAAAGAATGTTCATATTACTGAACAACTGCATTCATTTCACATGCCAGCAAGATTATTTATTATAAAGATTCTGCAAGCCAGGCTTTAGCAATACGTGAACTGAGAATTTTCAGAGGAGCAGGTTGGTTTCCAAAGAGGCAGAGGAACTGGAGACCAAATTGCCAACATTCACTTCCTTAAGGAGAAATCATGGGAGTTTAAGAAAAAAATCTACTTCTGTTTTATTGACTACACTAAGGCCTTTGACTGTGTGGATCACAACAAAATGTGGCAAGTCCTCATAGAGATCAAAGAATTAGATCATCTTATCTCTGGAGGAGCCATTATGCAGGCTGAGAAGCAACAGAACCAAACACAGAACAACTGATAAGTTTAAGATTGGAAAAGGCATGTGAGAAGGCTGTATGTTGTCACCTTATTTATTTAACTTATATGCAGAATACATCACGTGAAATGCCAGGCTGGATGAATCAAAAGTTGGAATTAAGGTAGCCTGGAGAAATATCAACAGTCTCAAACATGCAGAAAACATTACTCTGATGGCAAAAAGTGAAGAGGAATTAGGAAGCCTCTTGATGAGAGTGAAAGGGGAGAGTAAAAGCTGGCCTGGAGTTTAACATAAAAAAGCCTGAGATCTTGGCAACTGTTCCCAACACTTCTTGGCAAATGGAGGGAGAAGAAATGGGAACATTGTTAAATTTTATATTTTGGGGACAGAAGCTATGAAATTAAAAGACTTTGCTCCTTGGAAGGAAAGCTATGGGAATTCTGGACAGCAGACTAAAAAGCAGAGACATTACCTTGTCAACAAAGGTCCGTTTAGTCACAGCTATAATTTTTCCAGTAGTGATAAATGGCTGTAAGAACTGAACTAAAAGGAAAGCTGAGAACCACAGAACTGATGCTTTCCAATGGTTGTACTGGAGACGACTTTTGAGAGTGCCTTGGACAGCAAGGAGATCAAATCAGTCAGTCCTTAAAGAAATTAACTTCAGGCCATTCACTGGAAGTTTCAAATATTGAAGCTGAAGTTTAAATACTTTGGCCACATAATAAGAAGACAAAACTCATTGGAAAAGACCCTGATTTGGGGAAAGATTAAAGATGAAAGGAGAAGGGGATGGCAGAGGATGATATGGATAGTGTCATGGAAACAGTGAATGTGAACTTGGACGGAACCTGGAAGATGGTGGAGGATAGAAGGTGCTGGTGTGCTGAGTCCATGGGGACATGTAGAGTCAGACAGGACTGAACAACTGAACAATAACCACGTAGTAAAGTCTCAGTGGTGCCCTAGCACAGTGTCTGTGACTTCTTCTCCCTGGGTGTTAGAGGGTTCCCCTCATCGAATGCTTCTGCTTTGACCTGGTTTCCAGGGTCCACAGACCTCCTGTCCACAGACCTATCTGTCTCCTTGTGCTGACCTAACCCAGACAAAAGACTCCCTGTGACATTTCCTGGACTTCTTCATCAGGATTCTGTCCAGTTCACCTTCTAGATCTATTTGGAGGAGCAGTGGATGGCAGCACAGCTTCATTCCTCCTAGTTTCATCAGAGCAGGGATTTAGGGCTGCACAGAACTTTAGAGGCCATCAACTCTAACCCTAACCCCACTGTTTTTACAGATAAGGAAACGAAGGCACAGAGGTAGCGTAACATGCCCAAAGTTCCATAGCTAGTAAGTATCCGGCAGATTTTGAACCCAGGTCTGGAGACTTTTATTCTAGGTGGCCAAGTGGATAATGTGTTAGGCCTGGAATTAGGAATACTTAAGTTCAACTCTGACCTCAGACCCTTACTAGTTGCATGACTAAACAAGTCACTTAACTTCAGTCTGCCTCAGTTTCTACAGCTTCCTCATTTGTAAAATAGTGCTTACCTCCCAGGGCTGTGGTAAGAATAAAATCAGATATTTGTAAGGTGCCTTACAAACCTTAGTACCCTACCTAAAGACTAGTTATTATTGTTATGCTGGTTCTATAATACACATAAATGGGTCTGTCTTTCTGTGTGTATGGAGGTATGTTTCAGTATGAGGACAAGTTGGAATGATGGAAGCTGAATGAATGGACTTGGAGTTGGTTCAAAGAATAGATCGGAAGAGTCTGAATCAATGAATAGACCGGTATTCATGTAGATGGAGGTCGCTAATGGAGGTTTCTAGGCATCTGTCCTTAAAGGACTATTCTTTTCAGCATTTTAATCAAGTAATTTAGTGAAGGCACAGGTGGTCTACTTATCACATCTGCAAGTGAAACAAAGATGGGAGTGACTGATTATATATTGGAAAACAGAATTAGGATCTAAAAGCTAGAAACAATGGACTGAATGTAAAAAGATGAACCTTAATAGGGATAAATGTAAAGCCTTATACTTGGGTTTAAAAAATCAATGTCACAATGGCAAGATGGGGCTGAATTTCCCTGTGAAAAACAGCTGAGTTTTAGGGTAGGCTTCAAGACTAACAGGAGTTGAGACAGTGTGACACAGCAGGCTCCAAGCTAGTCCAGTCTCTGATTGGAATGGGGGAGGTCATTATTCTTGTTTTCTGCCCTGGTCAGGCCCTATCCAGATTTATGGTCAGTTCCAGCCACCCCAGGTTAAGAAAGACATTGACATGCAGAGGATCAAAGCATCTAGGTGGATAAGTGGATAGAGCACTGGGCTGGGAATCAGAAAACTTCATTTTTGCATTTTCAAATCTGGCTTCAGAAACTTACTAGCTGTGTGACCCTAGGGAAGCCACATAACCTTGTTTACTTCAGTTTGCAAAATGAGTGGAGAAGAAAATGGCAAACTACTCCAGTGTCTCTGAAAAGAAAACCCCAAATGGAGACTCAAACACAAAACTCAACAACAACAAAAAAGAGGAAGGTGAACAAGATGATTGAGAAAGTAGGAACCAGCTAAGGATCTGTAGAAAGAACTGGACATATTTAGTTTGGAGAACAAAATTTAAAAAGAGACTAAAAAAGCTGTCATGGGGAAAATGACTTAGATTCTTGAACTTGGCTCTGGGGACAATGGGGGATGATGGGAGATGATGCAGAAAGACTTTTCTCCCCTGGAAGACTCCAACATGGGCAGTCTGAAAGGAGCACTTTTGTACAGGTCTGATGGGCCCACATGATCCATCTGTCCAGACAGATTTCCTACTTTCCCACCCCACCCCAGACACTCTATGTTCCAGCAAAACTGCCTCACACGCTTTGCTTAGACATGCAGTCTGTCATCTCTGAGATTTTGCATGGCAGTCCCATTGCCTGAAGTGCATGTCTTCCTCACCTACCTCTGTGAGGGTCCCTTCAAAGTTCAGCGGCAGGGTCACGGCCTCCATCAAATCTTGGCTAATCCTCCTCACGGTGAAAGCCCTCGCCTTGACCCAAAACAACTGCGTATTTGTTTTGCATGTGCTTTGCATCGACTTATCTGTATGTATGTTGTTTCCCTCAATAGAAGGTCAGCTCCTTGACAGCAGGCACAGTGCCATGTTTGTCTCTGTATATCCACATTTTGTTCAGGGCCTAGAATGTAGTAGGTGCTTAATAAATGGCTTCTTTTTTAAAAGTTTATTTATTTATTTTTAAATTTCCACATTCATTTCCATAAAATTTTGAGTTCCAATTTTTCTTCCCATCCCTCCCCTCCCTCACCCCATAATATCTTGCATTCTGATTACACCTTCTGTCAATGTATCCTCCCTTCTCTCACACCCCACCTTTCCCTTATCCCCATCATCTCTCTTTTCTTGTAGGGCAAGATAAATTTCTATACTCCATTACCTGTATTTCTTATTTCCTAGTTATATGCAATAATAATTCTGAACATTCATTTCTAATACTTTGAATTCCAATTTCTCTCTCTCCCTCTCTCCCTACCCATCCCCACTGAGAGGGCAAGCAATTCAATACAGGTTATATTATGTGTCGTTTTGCAAAAGATTTCCATAATAGTCATGTTGTATAAGACTAACTATATTGCCCTCCATCCTACCCTGTCCCCCCCTTTTTTCTATTCTTTCATTTGACCTTGTCCCTTCCCAAAAGTGTTTACTTCTAGTTACTGCCTTCTCCCATTTGCCTTCCCTTCTATCATCCCCCTCACCCTACTTGTCCCCTTCTCCTCTACTTTCCTGTAGTGTAAGACAGATTTTCATACCAAATTTAGTGAGCATGTTATTCCCTCCTTAAGCCATATGTGAAGAGAGTAAGCTTCACTTTTCCCCTCTCACCTCTTCCCTTTTCTCCTCCATTGAACAAGATTTTTATTATCTCTTTTATGAGTGATGGCCTGCCCCATTCTATTTCTCCCTTTCTCCTCCCAATATATTACTCTCTCAGCCTTTAATTTTATTTTTTATGGATGATATCCATATCCATATTCTGATTCAACTCAACCTGTACTCTGTCTATATGTGTGTGTGTGTTTGTGTGTGTGTATAATCCCTCCACCTACCCAAATACTGAGAAAAGTCTCAGGAGTTACAAATATTATCTTTCTATGTGGGAATGTAAACAGTTCAGCTTTAGAAAGTCCTTCATGATTTCTCTTTCCTGTTTACCTTTTCATGCTTCTCTTCATTCTTATGTTTGAAAGTCAAATTTTCTATTCAGTTCTGTCTTTTCATCATGAATGCTTGAAAGCCCTCTATATCATTGAATGACCATTTATTCTCTTAAAGTATTATACTCAGTTCTGCTGGGTAGATGATTCTTGGTTCTAATCCCAGTTCCTTTGACTTCTGGAATATTCTATTCCAAACCCTTCAATCTCTTAATGTAGAAGCAGCTAGATCATGTGTTATCCTGATTGTATTTTCACAATACTCAAATTGCTTCTTTCTAGCTGCTTGCAATATTTTCTCCTTGACCTGGGAACTCTGAAATTTGGCCACAATATTTCTAGGAGTTTCTCTTTTCAGGTCTCTTTCGGGAGGTGATTGGTGGGTTCTTTCAATATTTATTTTGCCCTCTAGTTCTAGAACGTCAGGGCAGTTTTCATTGATAATTTCATGAAAGGTAATGTCTAGGCTCTTTTTTGGATCATGGCTTTCAGGTAGTCCCATAGTTTTTAAATTGTCTCTTCTGGATCTATTTTCCAGGTCAGTTGTTTTTCCAATGAGATGTTTCACATTATTTCTATGTTTTCAATCTTTTGGTTTTGTTTTTTAACTTCTTAGTTTCTCTCATAGTCATTAGCTTCCCTGAATTCCAGTCTCTCTTTTAAAGAACTATTTTGTTCAGTGAGCTTTTGAACCTTCTTTTTCATTTGGCTAATTCTGCTTTTTAAAGCCTCCTTCTCCTCACTGGCTTTTTGGACCTCTTTTTCCAATTGAGTTAGTCTCTTTTTAAAGGCATTATTTTCCTCAGCATTTTTTTGGTTCTCCTTTAGCAAGTTGCTGACTTGCTTTTCAAACTTGTCTGTGGCTTGAACCCATTTCATATTCATTTTGAAGGTACTGGAGGCAGAAGCCTTGACTTCCTCTGACAGTATGCCTTGTTCTTCCTCATCTGAAAAGATGGAAGGAGACATCTGTTCACCAAGAAAGTAACCTTCTATGGGCTTATTTCCCCCCCCCCCCCCCACCTCTTTTGGGCATTTTCCCAGCCAGTTACTTGACTTCTGAATCCTTTGTCAAAAGGAGGGTCCTAGTGCTCCTCCTCCCCCCAGTACCATGCTCAAGGCTGAGATTCAGATCAGCAGTTCAATTCCTTCAGGGGCTTTGGGTGGGGGCAGGGCCATCACTGAGGGGTGAGGTTCAGATCAGCTGCTCAATTCCCCCAGAGGCTTTAAGCTGAGCCGCCTGGACAATGACCCAGGCTGCTTCTGTGGCCACCATAGCCTCCTGCTTCCCGTTGCTGCTGCTGCCTCTACTGCTGCCTGGGGCCAGTCCTGGGGGGACCCCACTCCCTTCTCACCCAGCTGGGAAAGCCCTCCCACACTGACCTTTGGAGTTTTCTTTATGGCTTGTGGGTTGAGGGATCTGGGACCCTCCCTGCTGGGAATTCTGTCCTGGAGGTCTATCCAGTTCTTGTTCCTCCCAGTGCTGCATGGCCAGGGTTGGGCTCCACTCCGCTCAGTGTCCCATGAGATAGACCTTTCCTCTTGGCCTTCCAGGTTACCTTTGGCTGGAAACCTCTTTCACTCTGTTGTTCTGTGGCTTCTGCTGCTCTAGAATTTGTTGAGAGTCATTTTTTACAGGTATTTTGTGGGCTGTGGGGAAATGCTAGAGTATATGTGTCTTTCTACTCCATAGTCTTGCCTCTGCCTCAATAAATGCTTTCTTAAGAAATAAGCAGCCATAGAGGTTTCTTCTGGCTTGAGGATTCTATGGCTCTTTGATTCTAGATCTCATGCCCATTCATGCCCACATACCTCACTAACCACCAGGCTAACTAAAAACTGAGTGATATAAAAAGCCAAAACCTCACATTCCAAAGAGATATTGAAGTTTGGGGACTTATATGGAGAGTTGACAAGGGGGTTGTTATCAAAATGGTGACATGTTTTAATGGAAAAGATAAACTTTTCAAAGTGATGCTTATGCATTAATGCTGATTTGATAACATTCCCCTCTTATCACCAAGGAAAGGACAGATCTGCATCAAATTTATCTTCCAAGGGCAACACCAGTACTTTGGGGATTTCCACCTCCTCTCTCCTGGCAAGGAGGTGAGGCAGAGCGGCTAGCATCAATAATGAATCCCATTATTTCCATATTTCAAGAAGGCTCTGTTTACTGCCATTTCTGGGCACAATTTTGTAGAAACACCAATAAAATTCAGAGTGGAGCACTTTGTGGTAAAGCACTTGGTAGAGTTTGCCAAACTGAAATGATTTCTTCCATTCCCAGAGGGTCAATTACTGTGCCTGGGTGGATGACTCCCAGAATCCACCTCTTCTATCCTCCTCCCTCAAGAGCTGCATTCTACTTCTCCACTTGCATGCAGGACAGCTCCCCAGAGCATTCTGGCTAAAGCTTCTCCAATCCAGAACATTGCACTAAGGCTCACTGAATAAATGAATGAGGTCCCTTCTCTGAGATTCTGTAATGTCTTTGTTTCATGGTACTATTTCCTATGAGGGCTTTGTTAGTGTATCATCTTTACTCAACTTATTTATATTTGCCTTTTCCTATTTGGTATTAACTTACTATGGTCTATTTTGCCTCCTTCTTTAGAATGCAAGGACTTGAAGACAAGGATGGTTTCTTTCTCTCCCCAACACCTGGGACAACGCCTGATACATAATAATCAATCAACAAGCATTTATTATGTGCCAACTGTGTGCTTTTACTAAATGCTTGCCAAAACTTGGCCCCAAGGAAGAGATATGAGAAGTCCTCTTAAATCCCACCAAGACAGGGGTTCGTGTGTGTGAAACACTGCAGATATAATCTTTTTTTAATGTACTGATCATTTTTGCTGTTTTTTTCCCCTTTTCTTCCTCTTTTTTTTTTCTTAGAAAAACCACACAGGGCAAAATTTCAGTGATGAAAAAACAAAAGATGTCAAAACTTATTTTTTTAAAAAAACAAGACTTATTGAATAAACAACATAGTTTAGTTCTAACCACTCTGTCCTTGAAGAGAAAGCTGTGTTGCATTGTCCAAGTATTTCCAGGTAGGTCATTTCACAGGAGGTACATTTGTCCACTTTGGATCTGGGGAAGGATCTTTGAGGCATGTGGTCCAAACCCTCTGATCCTTTAGGTGAGAATGGCGAAGTCATTTATTGAAGATTACAAAGATAGTATCAGAGCCAGGATTTGAACCCAAACCTTTGGAAACAAACCTCCAAAGCAGGTCTCTTTCCATTCCCCCATCTTCCCCTGAGCTGCTTGCTACCACATGCACTCACCTATAGAGCTATTCTCACTTAATTAAGAATAGATTTGTTAAAAAAGAATAAATCTGGATTAGACAAAAATAGATCCCATATTTGTGTGAACGTGAGACCAGACAGGGAATGAAAATGCCTGTTTGCCCCCAACTAACTGAGTGAACTTGGCAATACTAAAGGCTCTCTTCATCCTTCCTCTAAGATGAGGGAGGGAGGGTCCTGGACCAGTGGACTGAGGCAAGGTTTCCACTGTCTACTTCCCCAAGACAACAACCATTCAAGGGTCAATTCAACAGCACTAATCTCTCTGCTGCCCTCTGCTAGCCACTGCCTGGTCCTCTCCAACTGACTGGGTTTGATGATGGCTGTGTTGACCATCCTCCTCCTCCAGGAAGCCTTTCCTGATATCCCTGCTGCTAGTGCCCTCTGTTCCACTACTCTGTATTTATATATAACTTAGGTACCTAGTAACAGACATTCATTTTTCTCCCCCATTAGAAAATAAGCTCTTTGAGGGCAGGGACTGTTTGTATGTCTGTCTTTGTATCCCTAGCTCCAATGGAGTGCCCAGATGACAAGAGACCCTTAATGGATCCTTACTGATCAAATGACTTCACCTTCTCTAGCTTTTCCAGTTTTTATGACCTGGTCTGATGTATCAGGGAAGTGGGTGATCAATCCTCTAGGGATGGGATTTGAAAGGGTCTCTCTTGGCTTATCCTTTTGGCTCAAGACTATCATTAGACTCATTCCTGTTAAGAATTGTTTCCCTGCCAGGTCTCTCTTAAATGCAAATAGTTCTGGGAAGCTCTGCATGGTTTTCAATATCTCGTGGGAAAGTCATCTGAGTGCAAGAGGATTCTGGGACCTGGAGGGCATGATGCAGAGTGGGGATGGCGCCAAAGACCCATTCTGCCTACTGACTTCTCAGGCCTGCCATGGGTTTGTCTCATTGCAATAGCTCTGTGCCACAATCCTGGGCCAATTTTGGCAGAAGGATTGGCACAAACCCTCCCAGCTTAAATTCACTATGTTTGGGAGATCCCCTGGATGGGGAATGTTCTCTGGTTGCGAAAGGGTCAATCACAGGATACTGCCTGGAGCTCTGGTTGGGAACCTTCCCCTGAGGGATTAGGAGTGATGGTCACATGAATCAATGAATGAACAAATGAATAAGTGAGAAATGAATGAATGAACAAAAAATTATTAAGTACTTATAACATACTAAGCACCAGGACACAAATGGAAAAATGGAAAGAGTCACTCAAGAGGGCTGTCTAGAGAGGGATCATCCATGCAGGACCCATTCTGTACATTTGTAGCTTCTGGTTTGCAAATGGGCTAAGGAAGAGATGCCCACTTTTTTAGTCCACTAACTTAAATGAGGAGAAGCCTCCCAACCTCACTGCAGATCAGCCCTGAAGAGCCCCTGACTGAGCTGCATGTGTAAGCTGCTCTAACACCTCCCTTGAAGGATTTAGGGAGGAGTGGTTCAAGTTCTGCTGGACACTGGACTTTGCCCACAATGATGGGGCCTGGTTGTCTTTTTAGCTGCCTTAGGAAAGTGACCCCAACCTGGGTAAGCACTGGGGCTCTGGTGAAGGGAGCAGCTTCACTGTGGGTGCCCAGGGCCCCTCCCCCATGGGGAGATGACTTGCATGCCCCCTCCAGGAAGCCAGATCCCACCATTGGATGTTTTGTGCCTGGTGACCCCACGTGGGATTGCTGGCGGGAGCCAGTCCTCCAACCTTTGACCATCATCCTGGGGATGAATCCTCTAGTATGGCATTCATCACACTGCAGAGGAGACTGGTGTTAGTTGACCTTCTAGTAGCATCACTGGGGGCCTGCCTGAGGCTGAGATTTCTGACCTTGAACAGAAGGCTAATATTGTACCTAAAGAGGCTGGCCAGAGTCTCAGGGGTCTACAGTCACTGGTCCTCCTTCCTGACTGTGGGACTCTTGCAATAACACTCTACTCCTGGCTCTAGGCACGACCATCATCTTCACAGCCAGGAATGATTTACCCCAAATATGTCACCTTATTCTATGTCCCAAGCTGACTTCAGACCAGTGAACCAGGAGGCCACTTGTTTTATCTTTTTAAGGGAGTGGTCTGTCTGGGTGGGCATGTGGAAGGATCATATGATGACACTCTAGACCCTTGTCCTAACCCTCTGCCCCATCAACCTTGGGAGGAAATGTAGATGCCAGGACGTAATTCCATCAGGGAGCTTTGGGTCCTACGACATCTTTTCTGGTTAAAGACAAAAAGTGGCCCCTTGGCTTGTGCTCTAACAGAACAGAGCCCCTAACAGGCAGTCACAGATCTTCTGCTGCTTTTGTTTCCTCTGAACCCAAAGCCTGCACAGCTCAACCAAAGCATGCCAGGTCAGCAGGCACACAGGAAGGGCTCTGTAAATCTCCATGACAGGAAAGTTTTGCACCAAGATCCAACCTTCCCTGTGGTTTTATCCAACCCTCCTCCTCAGTGAATTTTGCTACCTTTCAAGCTCCCACATGAATGGACCAGGTCACATGAAGTCAAAGACACATCAAAGACCAAAAGGCATTTTCATTCACAGGCCAGATTTCCTTATTCAGCTACACACTGTTAGCCACGTTTTCTGCCTGTCCTCCTTAAATGAAGGTGAAGTCACAGCTACCTTCTATTGTTATTCAGTCATGTCTGACTCCCTGTGACCCCATTTGGGGGTTTCTTGGCAAAGATACTGGAGTGGTTTACTATTTCCTTTTCCAGTTCATTTTATAGAAGAGGAAATTGAGGCAAACAGGGTAAGTGACTTGCTCAAGGTCACACAGCTAGTAAATGTCTGAGGCTGGATTTGAACCCAGGTCTTCCTGACTCCAAGTCTGGTGCTCTATCCATTGCACCACCACCTAGCTACCTACCTCCTACTGGATGCTTTTCCCCATCCTCTCTTCCATCATATTCCTCTCTCTTGAGAAATGACTTTGCATTACTCTATATTCACCTACTTACATATCTGCTGTGTTCTCCCCTGCATCCACAACAGAATGTAAGAGCCTCGGGTGCAGGATGATTTTGTTTGGGTCTCTGTGCCTCTGACTCCTGGAATAGTGACTGCCACACACCGCTGAGCTGAACTGCATTGGCAAGAGAGCACAGTCAATTAACACCCACCACATGATCCTCCCTTGTCCACTGTTTTCCTTCCTTCTCATCCACTTTGACTCTTCCCAGATTGTGACATTCTATAGTTCTTGGGAACACACACAGGGAACTCATCAACCAACTTGTGTTCCCAAAAGAGACAGGTAACACTAGATAGTGGGAACAAGGAACAGAAATGGAGGACAGTGATAGAGGACTGACTTAGCCCTGGAGAGATATGGAGCAAGGTCAAGAGTGTGGCTGACTTTGTTTGACTGACTGTGCTGGGGGAAGGACAGGATCAACTAGTGGATGTCATCACTGTTCAGAGTGGAAGGAATAATGGATGGAGACAGAGAGAGATGGGGAGAGAGTGAAAAAGAGAGAGACAGAGAGGAGAGACAAACAGGAAGACAGATGGAGAGACAGAGACAGACAGATGGACTGAGAGAGAAAGATGAAGGGAGAGAGGAGGGGAGAGATCAGAAAAAAGTGACATATTCAAGCTAAGAGACAGCCAGGCGGCACAGAGTGCTGAGTGCAGGACTTCACATACTTACTGGCTATCCAAGTTATTTAGGATACTTCCTCTCCCTTGGTTTGTTTCCTCATTGGTAAAATGGGATAATAGCACCTACCTCACTTGTTGCTGTAAAAACCAAACCAAACAACACAGGTAAGGCTCTTTGTAAATCTTAGAATGCTATATAAAAGTATTAGCTGTCATCACCATCAGCATTATTTAAACTTCACATAGTTCATTCAGTTCAGCTTCAATTTCTGACAAAATTCATGAGCATTTCATTAAAAGGATGGTTAGTAGATATCTAGAAAAGGAAGCAGTGATCATAAAGCACTAGCTGGCTTTATCAAAAAAGTCATGCCAGATTCTCCTCATTTCTGTTTTGATAGGGTTAATATCATTGACACAATAACTTAGAACTTCAGCAAAGCCTTTGACATGTTGTTCTTTTGGAAAATGTGAAGAAATATGGGTTATGTGATACACTTTGGGTACATTTGGAACTGATTGTATCACTGGACCCAGGGAGGAGGCATCACTGAGTCAACTTGCAAGGGAGTCTCTAGTAGAGTGCCCCAGGTCTCTGCGCTTGCTCTTACGCTGCTCTTTTTAAAGGACATTCTTATCTGATGACAACACTCAAAGGACTACTGAACAAAGTTCCTTCTATAATTACGTGTCATATAATTTAAAAAATTGTGAAATGCAACGGAGATACATTTTAGAATATGTTTAAGTTGCATTTTGTTTAATCAAATCTGATCCTTTAAAAAATATAACAGCAACAAAAATAAATAAATAAGAAAAGTGGAACCTTCAGTTTCCCTACTTCTCCATCAGCGATGTACCTGTAAAGATGTCTGCTATGAAAACTGCCCACAAAAGCTCCCTTGTTCTCTACTTCTGTTTTCATTCAAGATGCTCCATGTACCAACACAGAAAATTCTCACGAAGATTTTACAGTGATAAAAGGGCCACTGGTTTCTTGATAGAAGCATCATGGGTAGTTTTTTTTTATTCTCTTGAAATCTTTTGCTCTTTCTTTAAAATATCTTGAAAATCAGCCCACACATGCCTTTAATTTGCTTTACCTCAAAATGGATTCCTTCTGGTCCAGTCATTTTTTCTGACATCATCTTAAATGCCATTCCTGGTGGGTCTGTCAGCTTCAGCTCTCTCAGCACTCCCTCTATTCAGTCACTAATGTGTTTTCCTAAAATGCACATCCAGCCCAGTCACCACCACCCCCTCCCTCCTGTTACCCCCTTCTTAGTAAAAGCCGGTGGTTTCACATCACCTTCAGGACCAAATACAAAATCCTCTAGTTTAAAGTTTGAAGGAAGCAAAGAAGTTTAAAGAGTTTTTAAAAAGTCTGACTTTAAGTGTCAAGAAAAACTTCTCACCACATCATCAGATTGACTAACATGACAAAACAGGAAAATGACAAATGTTGGAGAGTGGGGGAGTTGGAACACTAATCCATCATTGGTGGAGCTGTGAGCTAATTCAATCATTCTGGAAAGCAGTTTGGAACTATGCACAAAGAGCTGTAAAAGTGTGCATACCCTTTGACCCAGCAATACTGCTTCTAAGGCTGTATCCCAAAGAGATCATAAAAATGGGGGGAAAAAGACCTATATGTACAAAAATACTTATGCCAACTCTTTTTGTGGTGATCAAGAACTGGAAATCGAGGGGATGCCCATCCATTAGGGAATGACTGAACAAGTTATGCTATATGAATGTAATGGAATACTAATGTGCTATAAGAAGTGACAAACAAGCAGATTTCAGAAAAACCTGGGAAGACTTATATGAACTGATGCTGAGTGAAGTGGGCAGAACCAGGAGAACGTTATAAACAGTAAGAGCCACAGTGTTCAAGGACTGTTTCTGATAGACTAAGCCCTTCACACCAATGCAAGGACCTAAAACGTTCCCAAAGGTCTCTTGAGGCAAAATGCCATCCACATCCAGAGAAAGAACTATGGAGTCAGAACACAATGAAGCAGACTGTTTTCTCTTGTGTTATGTTTCATTTCATTTTGTTTTTCTCATGATTTCTCCCATTCATTTTAATTCTTCTATGCAATATGACTAATGTGAACATGTGTTTAATAGGAATGTATGTATAGAACCCATATAACATTGCATGCTGTCTTGGGGAGGGAAGGGGAGAAAATTTAAAATTTATGAAAGTGATTGTTGAAAACCGAAAACAAATAAATTAATAAATTGGGGAGGGAAGAAAAAAAGAAAAACTTCTCCACAGTTGGAGCTGTCTAAAGAGGAGTGGGCTGCTTGGGGAGGCAGCTCACTGGACAGCTCCAGAGTCAACACTGGGTGGACATTGGTCACATGGGTTCTAGAGCAGACTCTTTGTCCCTTCTTCATGGATGGGATGGAATAGACAACCTTTCACTGCTTGTCCTCTGTCAGAATGTGAACCTTAAGGGTCAGCATTGACTTTGCCTTTCTTTGTATCCCAGTGCTAAGCCCAGCACCTCAAAAATGGGAACCACTTTATAAATGCTTGTTGTTTGAATGTTGGACTAACAACACTGACAGATTCTGTGTCTGGACAGCTTCTCCAAGACGCTTGGACCACCAGCCTCACTCCGGTCTTCAAGCCAAAGGATATTTTCCATCTTCCTCTTCGCTGGCCTTCCATGCACCCACCTTGGCACTGAAGTCACCAAACGCTCCTCCACGGTGATGCCAGCCTCGTTGGGAGGCACTTGTCAGGTTCCTCCCCGGACATCTTTGCCTTGGCCTCAGCTCCAGATATTGGGGCAGGAGCTTCAAAGTATCTCCAAGAAAGTCATTTGCTTATGGTCCATGTAGGTGCTGCTCAGTCAACAAGCATTTATTAAGCACCTACTATGTGCCAGGTATTTTACTAAGCACTTTACCAACATTATCTCCAGCAACCCGCAGACAACATGATAAATTAGAGATACTCAATGAGAGAAGGTGCCATGTACAAATAAGACATATCTAGGATGAATTGGGCTTGGTCTCAGAGGACAGCATTAACATAATGGATGCTTGGGAAAGGCTTCCTGGAGTATGTGTGGGGGACTTGAAGGAAACCAGGGAAGCCAGGAAGCAGAGATGAGAAAGAAGAGCCTTCAAGGCATGGGGTAGGGGAGGGGAGCCTGAAAAAAAGCCTGGAGCTGAGGGATGGAGGGTCCATCTTGTTCAAGAAATAGCAGGGCGGCCAACATCACTGGATTGCAGAGTGCATATGGAAGGTGTACACATGGGAGGAGTACATAGGTAAGACGATTGGAAAAGTGGGGAGGGGGCAGGTTATGAAGGGCTTTGAATGACAGATGATTTTAGATTTCATACTGAAGGCAGTGGTCAGAGGGCCGATTCCCAGCCTAGCACTCGCATGAGACAGCCCTAGGTCTGAACTTTCCCCATTCGTAGACTGACCAAGGGATGAGAAAGCCCATCCAGCACTCTGAAGCCGTCCGGCATCTGTCCAAGGAGGTCCCAGGGCTCAGAAGTGATCCCCACCCCAGTGAGGTAGTCTGGGAGCACTCCCCCTCACTCCAGACTTGCCTAAGAACTCTCTGGGAAGACTTTGCTAGAGACCCCTGAAGAGCCTCCTCCCTATGATTCTACCTTATCTAGGGCAGAATTCCTCCCTCTGCTGAGCCACTTCAGTCCAATCTTCAGATGTCCAGGACCTTCTATGCTTCAGGAGGCCCTACCCTCACCTCAGAGACTGAAGGACCCCTTCCCTGAGGACAGATTGTTCAGGATTTAAGTTTTGCCCACCTCTGGGTCAGGCACAAGACATCCCCTCCCTGGGGAAGTGCAGGAAATAAAGGGCCTGGAAGTAATCTGGGGACCCCCCTGCTCCTTGCTTCTCCCTGGGAGGCCAGGCTGCTTCTGGTCCCCACATGCTGCTCTTCCTGAGACCAACCCACCAAGAACATGCCATGTCCTCCCCTTTCTCTCTCCTGGGTGAGGGACTACCTGGGGAGGAAGTGGGGTACCTTGGAATGTCCCCACAGTGCCCTGGGCTTGGAAAATTTCAGACCAAATTAATTATGTACATTAAAGAAAGAGGGGGTGCTGGGACACAAGCTGTTGGTAAGTGAGGGCTTTGGGTTTCGTGAGCAGTCTCTGTTCTGTTCTGCTATGTGTATGGAAGTGCCTGTTGTGTTTGGGTTTAATTCACTTCAGAATGTGAAGAAATAAAACACGCACAGGTGCACAAAAAAGTGCAGAAACTCAACTAAAATTTTGAAAAATCAGTGAAAAAACATGCCCTGTGATGGGGCTGGGGATGGAGTAGGTGAAGACAATAAATGGGGGACGGGAAGGGGACCCAGCTCAGCTCTGGCGGTGGGACCAGGGGAGACTCAGCCACCAGCTCAGGGTCAGAGTTGGACCATTGGAGGCTCAGCTACCAGCGCAGAGGTGGTGTCTGACCATCTGTCAAGGGTACATCCTTCCTCTGAATCTCAGCAAACCTTTCAGAAGGGGAGGTCCTTTCTTTTCCATATATACTATTGGAATTTGATTTGAAAGCCCTAACAATGCACAGACTCGCATCAATAATTCAGGCATCAGGGATTTTATGAGTGTGGGTACTTCTTCCACCATCAGCAGACATTTTAATGAACAGTCATGTAGATAAAAAGTCAACCTTCTGGTGAACTTAGCCAATCTGGGAACCCTAAGTACCCATGATAAAAGCAGAAGTCATTTGGAAGGCTCTGGGTCTGCTGTAATAATTCAGAAAGCTGTAAAATTCCATGGAGGAGACCTGACCTGAAGCAAACCTCTGGCCTTTCCAAGTAGCCTCATGGAGTGCCCCTCCCCTTCCATCAAGCCCCTCAGTGGGGGGTGATGAGATGCAGCAGCCAAAGAGCAGGCAGAGCGGGAGGGATGGCAGGGCAGTGTGGTGGCAAGGTGCTGCTCCCCTACCTTTCATTCCCTGTCCTTCTCCTTCCCCTCCTCCTCTTTCTCTTCTTCCTCGACTCTCCCGTTCCCAGGAATCAGGAATGAGGAGAAGCAGCTGGAAGCCCTGACAATGACAGGACACTGAAGGGAGACACACCAGCCTTGGGCACTGGAGAGATCCAGATTATGCCCAGGCAAACTCCCAAGAAGTCAGTGGCTGGGTGCTGGGCTCCACAGTCTGCCCTGGGGGCCTTTGTGGACTCCTGCATTGGAAAAGGACACAGGTCCTGGTGAGCATGACCAAAGCTCAACCACTTTACACTGGGTCCTCAGACTCAGGGCTAGTGCTCTAAGCAGGTCCAACACAGTCTGCCACTAGGACAAGTGGGAGGCACACAGTTAGCTGCCCAGTGGTTACTTAAATGTATTTCTGGCTTTGACCTTTTCTGCTGTTTTATGCCTATGAATTTAAAGTCACTTTTGACTCAACAGCAGATGGGTATTGAGGACTCAGTGACATAGAGTAGGGGAGGCAGGGGCAAGGTTTCCAGCGGGTGAGGCTCAGCCTTGTCTTTCTTGGATGAATCTGCATGCAGTCAGTCTCAGCCCCATCCCCCACCCCAACCCTCCCAGAAGAGGCACAATTGGAGGACAGAAAGTCCCTGGCTACCATCTGAAGTCTCTCATCCTTGGACTTGGGGTGAATGCCTAAACACTAGGGAGAGCAATGGACTTCCCAATTTCTGGGCTTTCTGTGGGGACAGGATGAGGATGGTTGCCAAGGAGAGGTGCCACCTGGCAGATGGCTCATCTGTTGTCCTCCTCCCTCTCAGAGCATGATCAAAGGGACCTTAGGGATACAGATTTCAATGGCACTGGGAAGTCCTTGGTGAGGAAACTCCCTCCACCAATGAGGTCGGCACCTCCTCTACAGTTTATAGCCATGGAGGAGGGGAGGAAAGGAGCATTTATTAAGCACCAAAGAGTGCTAAGCACTTTGCAAATAGCATCTTATTAGAGAGTTGCCTGGGGGCACTGAAAGATTAAATAGCATCCCTAGGGTCACACAGCCAAGATGGATCAGAACCGAGCTCATCTGGCTCCCCATCCACTATACCACACTGCCTTCAGAGGGGAGCAGAGGGGTAACTTCATCTGAACTCAATCCAATTCAAGAATCTTCATTTTTTACAAGTGGGCATTCAGCCTCTGTCGGAAACCTGCCAGCGCTGATCAGCTCGCTAAAATGAAAAGCAGCCCCTTCCATTTTTTTATATCTCAATTGTGTAGAAGTTTTGATTTTTAAAATATTCCTCCTCCTACAACTCTTTTTTCACATGATAGTTCTGGGAGAGGCAGGGCTAAATAGTGGGTTCCTGTGGAAAGATCTGGGATTTCTGGTCAACTTCAGGCTCCATTCAAGATGGCAGTGGGACGTGGTGGCCAAGATGGACTTGTGAGATCTAGGGAGAAGGGTAGTATTCAGCACCAGAGAGGTGACAGCTCCATGGTACTCAACAAGCATTTACTAAATGCTTATGATGAGCAAGGGACTGTGCTAGGCACAAGAGGCAAAAGGACACAAAACTGAAACAAGCCTTAAGGAGCTTAGACTCTTCTTTGAGAGTAGAATACATGTATCAGCCAATCAAGACAGAAAGTATTTATTAAGTCCCTCTTATGTGTCAGTCATTGTGATAGCTGCTGGGACTACAGACATAAGAAAGGAAATAATTCCTCCTCTTAGAGAGTCTGTATCTGAAATACTGTCCTTGGCTCTGGACAACACATTTCAGGATGGACTCTGGCAAACTAGAGAATTTCCAGAGAAGAGTGCCAAGCTTTGCGATCAGATTGTTCTTTAGGGTGTTGGGTTTAAGACAATGAGATGGATTAGCAACAATGAGTCTGGAGCAGCCAGGCTCCTTGAAGATGTGTAACCTTCCAATACCTAAAAGACTGTGATGTGGAGAGAGATTAACCATGTTTTATTTGAAGAGAAATATGTGGGATTTCAGAGGTAGATTTAGGTTCCACGTCAAGAAAAACTCCCTAACAACTCAAGCTGCCCCCAAATGGAGGAGTTGCTCCTAGAGGTGGTGGGTGCCTCTCACTTTAGATCTTCATGCAAAGTCAGGTAAGATTGTCACAGGAGATAATTCTTGGGTAGCAGATGGATAAGATGATTTTCTGATTCCTTCTCACTCTTAAATTGTGTGATTCTGTAAAACATTCCATGAGGCTCCACTTTTTCCCTACTAAATGTTTTCTTTACTGCCTGGTAAAGCTAACTAGCCCTGTGGATATGAGGATCAGATTCAACCAAGGTGGTGCCCTTTGAGTGCACCTTTATAAAATCTACACACTTGAGATAAATGTCACACTAAAGAATTTGCTCATCTTTCACGACTGCAAGGTTCCCAACCTGTTAGAGGGCTGTGCTTTTGAATGGTAGGGAATCTTGACAACAATGGCCAATAGGATGCTTGGGCAAAGTCTTCAACTTCCACTCCCTCATTTGACACACTAGGGAAATGAGTCCCAGAAAAGATAAGTGATTGGTCCAAGGTCACCCAGGTGATAAAAGGAAAATCCAAGGGGTGGACTCCAAAACCCAACCCCCTTTCTACTACACCACTACCTTTCCATGAATTATTAGGGAAATGTATAGCTCAGTACAAGCATAAAAATCTATCAGAAATAACTCCTATGCTATGAAAATGAAATCTGTAATGAAAGCCCTAAAGTTATTTCACCCGCAGTTATTTATAAAATAAGATTGTCAAGTGTTTACCTCTCCTGCACCCAATTGGGCCCACCTTGACCCAAGTACATGCAGACTCCCCAAGAAAAGAGAGAAGGAAAGACAGAAAGATTACTGATTGTATCTTTGCCTACATGGAGAAAAAGAAGAGATTTTTGTGCTGCTGTCCATCAGGGATGGGCGAAGAGAATAATAAGAAATGGGAGAAGAGAGCCCAAACTAAGCTGTTTTCCTACCTACCTGGAAGAGAAGGTCAAGTGCTTGTTGACTTAAAGTAAAGAAATAAGAGAAAGTAATCTCAAAAAGCCAACCTCTTTAACCCCCACCTACTGCTTCCATTCTAATTTGTATATGTACAATTGTAGCCTGCCCAGCTCTGCCCTCTTGAGGGCAAAGGCAACCATGTACTTTCTGAATTCCAAATTCTACCAGATGTTACTGTCACTGGATGTAGCAGCTCTTTCCTTTATCTTTTTAAAGTTTCATTGATGCCTTTTGCCTTCCATTGTAACAAAGAAAAACAGTCAAGCAAAACTAGTTGACCCAGGGGAGATAATGATCCTTTTCCAAGGCACAAATCAGTTTAAAATCAAGAGGTTCCTGCCCTCTTCACAACAGAAAGTCCTCTCCTCAATCCAGTTATATGTCTTCTCTTTGCCCATTTTCCCAAAATTATTTTCTTCTGACTAAATCCAAGGTAGGCAGGGATTTGGTCTTGTGCCTCCCATTACAAACAACCAAAAGATTATTGTGTATCAACTGTTAATTATTAAATGGGGCAAAAATCAGGATCCTAACTAGTGACACCTTTATGTCATTAATTCAAGCCTCAATACCTTAATCAGTGTGAGGATTCCCTCTTGCCAACCTATACTCAAACTTCTCAAATCTCTCTATGCCTTAGGGGACTTTTTAATGAATTGTTATATTTACTAAAAGCTAGCCTTCTGGTGAACGGAGACCAGTTGTCAAAGCATCACGGAACTGTAAGAAACTTCAGTGGCCACCTAGTCCAATCTGTATCTGAAAGAAAATCCTCTCTATCACATCACATATAAGTGTGAGTCATACTTGGCTTGAGGAGCATCGACAGAAGAGGAGGGAACCACTTCCTCACCCAGAGTACCATTCCATATAGGAAATAAGATTTTTAGAGACAAAAAGAAGAAGAAAAATCACACAACTGAGCAATTCACTGAAAAAATCTCATATCTACAATGTCTATTACTCATAGACCTCCTGCCTCCATCAAGGGCTGGACTGGGGAGTTCTCTCATCTCTCTTCATTGAAATCTTGATGGATCTTTATTATTTTATTATATTCACTTGTTTTAATTTGTATTCTTATTATCAAATTTAGATATTTGGTTTTTGTGATTGTGAATATTTTGCAATTTTTCTTTGGAGAGTTGTTTATTCATATCCTTTAACCATTTAAGTATTGGGAAATGATATCTAGTTTTTAAAGTCTTTCATAACCACTCCTTTCCCCCAACTTTCCAGTCTTTCTCCAGCTCACCCCATACCCACACCCTTCTTTGATCCAGTGATACTGGCCTCCATGCTGTTCCTTGCCAAAGAATTCCTTCCACTGTCCCTCTTTCCCAACTCTGGGCATTTTCACTGACTGCCCCCATGCCTGGAGTTCCTTTCTTGTCTCAGCCTTCTGGTTTCCCCAGTTTCTTTGTGGCCAAGGCAAATTCTCTCCTTCTACAGTAAATCTTTTCTGGTAACACTTAATTCTTGTACCTTCCCTCTATTTGTTATTTCTGATTTATCTTATCTATAGTTGGCTTTACATGTTATCTCCCCCATCAGACTGTGAGCTTCTTGAGAGGAGGGGCTGTTCTTGGCTTCCTTAGTATGCCCAGAACTTAGCACAGTGACTAGTACACAGTAGGCACTTAAACTTGATTACATGAAGCCTATGTAGCTCAAGCTTTCCCTCTGCTGGCATAGACTCCCAAAGCTGAGGGTCATCTCTACCTCAAGAGAAGACACTAGCATAGAAGAAAATACAATTTCACATTCTTATGGGTAATAAGGAATCCTGATTTCATTCCTTTAGTGATCTATGTCATGGGAAGGAGAATGGGGAGAACAAGTAACTGGTCCTTTTTTGTATTTATTCCTATGACCAGACTGACTTCTCAATAATATCTATTTATCCTGCTACAGTGGCTTGTAACTGAGTTACAAAACAAATTGAATAACCCGTGTTCTTGTGCTTAAACCCAGCATTAAACCAACATGTGAATTTCTCAGTCCAGCAGAAATCCCACACTGCTGAAGTTGTACGTCTGGTCCTTCACTTCAGAGACACATCACAAAGTACGTTCTCTAACCCATCCCCGAGGAAACAGCAACATTCCCCCTCCTCCAGGAGTTTTTGAATCCTCTCCATTTATAGTTGACCCAATTTTATCTGTAGAAGGAAAACACATACATAGGCCTGTGCACGCACTCACACACCAACACACATACACAGACAGACACACGCGCGCACACACACACACACACACACACACACACACATACTTTTCAACCTGTTTTTGAGTTGGTTTAATTGCTGGAACTAAAAAGATTCCGTCTGCTCAGTCTGAGAGCACTGGGGCTTTGGGGCAAGAGGAGAGAGCTCAGATGCTTTGATCATCCACATTTTCTCTTGCTGGATGTATTTTCTTCCCTTGGTAGGTCATCTCATATTTATTCCTCTGAGAAAGTTACCCATCAGCTTCTCTCTTTTAAAGTCCTGAGGGCTTTTATCATTCCCATTTCCCTACCTTCATTCCAATTCCTGGGTTTATACAGAGAAGGCCCTTAATAAATGTTTGTCAAATAATTAATGAAAATAATTACAGACATGATACAAGCAGCTAGGTGGCTCCGTGGATAGAGCTTGGAATTGAAATCAGGAAGACCTGAATTCAAATCCTGCCTCAGACACTTACTAGCTGTGTGGTCTGCTCTCTGCCTCAGCGTCTTCATCTATAATGTGGGGATAATAGACCTTACCCCTTGGGGTTGCTGTGAATATCAAGTGAGTTAATATATGGAAAGCATTCCACATAATTAAACAGTGTTTTCAAAGTGCTTTGTATGTATCACCTCTTCTCAAACGCTGCTTTTCACGATGGTTAAATGACTTTCATCTCACAGGTCCCAGAGATGGAATTTGGATCCGGGTCTTTGGGAGCCATACACAGCCCTGCACCATCTGTACCACATTGCCTCATTTCCCCACAAGCCCGTACCTCCTGGATTCATGCCCGTTCCCATGCATGCCAGCATAGGATTTGGATACCAATATTCCTCTGCTGAGTTAGCTGGGTCCAAGTTCATCAGAGTCCTTCTCCTGGGCTAGCAGGGGTCTTCACCTCTAAACCCTCATGAACTGGGTTCCATATCCTCTTAGGAACAACTCACAAGCTGCTCCCATGGGTGGCTTCTTGCTTATGGGGAGCTGGTGAGAGGTTGACTGAGCCTCCGTTTTCCCAACCATCTAACTGCATCAATTCCATTTGTTGGTGAAATTTCCCAGGAGGCATGGGTATAAGCCTGATTCCTCTGTGAGCACTGGCTCCTTTTTCCTGCCTGTCCTCTCTTGCCCTTTCTTCCAGCTAAGGGAGGAGTGTGATATGTTTAAGGACAAGACATTATTAAGCACCTACGAAGTGCTCGGTAACAGAACAACAAATACTTATTAAGCACCTCCTATATGCCAAGCAATCTAAGGCCTCAGATCAGAAGGAAGGAATCTTAGAAGAGGAAGGGCCCTGTACATCACCCCAGCCCAGCCTACAGCTGAATCAGGATCTCTTCAGCATACCCAACCAAGAGTCCTCAGGCCATTTCTCCAAGACCAACGATGAGAAGATGCCTATCGCCTCCAGCAGCAGCCCAGGCCACTTTTGGAAAGCTCAAATTATTAAGGAGTCTGTTTGTTGTGGGGCTTTTTCCTGGCCTGTGCAGGGAGGATCATAGAGGGGAATGGCCTGTCCTGGGGCTCAGCCCAGGGAATGAGTGAGCTGTGTAAAGAAAGTATCCCAGGCCAGGTGCAGACAGACAGCAGGAGCCTATCAGAAAGGGCCTAGAGACACTCTTATCAGGTCCAAGGGTGGTCTTCCTCTTGCCTAACACTAGCAGTATAAGAGGTGCCCATGTGGGTGGGTGCTAGATTCCCTGCCCCACTCTGTGTGTAGTGGCTGGTGAAGGTAATTCAGATGGGGGCTAAGAGAGCATCTGGATCCCAAGAGCTTGAGTGTTAAAGGTCTTTGTGTGACTACACCTGGAACTGATTTTTGCAATCATCTCAATTGGCCAAGAACAAATGAATAATGTCATTTGGATTTTCTAACTTCTGATACAGCAAAGAGTTTCAGGATTATGGAGTTAGTTATGCAGCGAAGAGGGTGGAGCAGTAGGTAGGGCTGGGGCTGGAGTCAGGAGGCTGTTGTTCAGTTAGGTCCTCATTTTCCTGAGGTCAAATCTAGCATCTAATACTTACTAGTAAGTCTACCTCAGTTTCCTCATCTGTACAATAAGCTGGATAAAGAAATGGTAGACCACTCCAGCATCTTTGCCAAGAAGACTCCCAATGGGCCATGAGGAGTCGGACGTGACTGAAAATACGCCTGACACTGTGCTGCACACTCTACAAATGTGATTTCCTTTGATCCCCACAACAACCCTGAGAAGTGGGGGCCTTTATTGCCCCCTTTACTGAGTAGGAAACTGAGGCCAATTGGGTGCTCCCAATACAACAGAGTTGCTCCAGGGCAGGAAGGGACCTTAGAGGTAATTAGACTCCGCTCCCACATCCTACAACCATGGAAATGACTTTGTCAAAGTCCAACAGAGCAGGATGCCTCTCGGCTCCTATGTTGTCCAGTCTAGCAGCCCTGGTCATGGAGGCCACAGACTTCTGTTTCTGAGGAAGGGGAGTGCGGAGCTCCCAAGGCTATTAGGCTCAAGCTGCCTCCTCTTTTCTAAGACATGAGACCCAGCCTTCCAAGGCTCCCAGTCCTTGGCTGCTCCCCTTCTGCATGTCATTTCTCACACATCCAGCTGGTAGCAATTTTAACGACCTTGCCCATGAAAATCAGAAATAAGTTTTAAGGCACCCAAATAGCTGGGAATCGGGGCCTCTTGGCTGCCTCCAGCGCCCAGCAGTCTCTTCAGGGGTGGTGGGCAGACAGCCCCTCCTCCGTGTGCCTCAGAGCCTCCAAGTGCTCCAGCAGCAAGCCCCCCTGCTTTAACCCTGCCAATGCAAGGCGCCTCCCCAGACACACTGAGGGAGAGCTGGCCCCCACATGGCCCAGGCAGAGCGGGCTTCCAGAACCTTTAATTCCCACCAGTTGCTGCTGCTTCTGACTCAGGGAGTCATTAATGCCTCTGGCTTTGAAGTAGAAAAGAAGTCAAACTCTCCCACCCCTCCCCCTCCCCCAATTTCCTCCCTGCAGATGCTGAGCATGAAACAAAAGCCTGAATTTCAAACCTGCCCCAGAGTCATCACTCCTGTTAATGGGAAAGATGCGAAGGGGAATGAGCGCCAATGTAGCCAGTGAACTGTGGCAGTGTCCACATCAGTCAGGCTTGGGGAGTGACCGTTGCTTCCCATTGCCAGGCCAAAAATGAAGCTCTCCCCTTCAGGGCCCAAGGCCCACAGGGTGAGGATGAGGTGCAGGCTGGATATCTCTGCTCATCAAAAGCAGGAGTATGGGGGGCTCTCCATGGGGCAAGCTCTCTAGCCCAGGCACACAGAACCTGACCAGGGCCTTCAGAGGGCTCCAGACCAGGCAGCAGTTGCAGCATCCCTGCTCTCCTGCTGGAATGGATAAGGTTCGGGCAGGAGCTGATGCTAGGCATTGCCCATTGGCCCAAGGAGCATTCAAGGGTCCTCAAAGGAGCTCTCCAGAGCCTCAGGCACTTAGATGTCCCGCTCCAGCACAACTTGGGGGATCAATCCTGGTTCTGCCTACAGCCTGTTTGACTGCTTACCTGCTTGATCACTTCTCATTTCTGAGTTTTCTTCCTCTGCAAAATGGGAGAACTGGACAGGCAGTCCCTGAAGTCCCAGCTCTCAGTCTGTGATCCTGATACTCCAAAGACTTGAGAAAGGCAGGCGAGTGGGTAGAAGCTCTTCCACGACTCTTGCTCTAACTCCGTCTAGGACCACAGCTTATATGCCCCCAAAGTACAACGGTCATACTCTGGACCCTTCTTTGTTTGTGTTTCATAAGGCTGTGAATGACTTCTGTGAGAAGCAGGGCTGGGTTTGCTTTGGTTTGCTTTTCTCTGTATCCCCAGCACTTGGCCTGGCACCTGGCATACGCAGGTGCTTAATAATTGCTAGTTGACTAACTGCTGAAGCCTATGGATCCCTTCTCAGAACGTTTTTATGTAATTGAAAGAAATGCTCTACTTCATTTAAAGGTTAGTGAAAATAAGGGTGTAGTTTTCTCCTTAGTTCCTGGACTCCTGAGATCTATTCATGGGTCCTGATCTCAGGCTAAGAACTTGGTTAGACAAATAAGGCTATGACTGACCCCAGAGACACAGGACAGAAGCCCTTTGCCCCAAGCCAGTTCCCTGCAGTTTGTAAGAAACACAGATTTGAAGGATTTCAGCCCTTGAAGACCCCTAAAGATCAATTATTGAACCCTCTCAGTTTTAGATTAAGAAATACTCCCAGAGGCTAAGAGATTTGCTCCAAGGTGATGGCTAATTAGTAGAGTCAGGGCTGGCCGAATAGAGCCCCCAGTGCCTCACTGACTCTAGTCTGGAACACTGATCGATCGATTGATTACTGGCTCCCTTGCCCCTTTTGGCCTTGAGCTCTCCTGCAGCACTTTGAGGGGTGGGCTAAGCCAACGTTTCCAGAAGTTCATGAGGAAGTGTATTTAGCACACATTGTGCACTCTCAGAAGTGAGCTGTGGGAGGTTCAGGCTCATGGTTTGGGGTTACCTCAGCCGGTGGAGGGCTTCTCATCCCTGGAAGTCTTCAGACAAAGGCTAGAGGACCACAGGGCAGGGATGTGGAGGGAACGACCTTTGAGGTCCTTTTTGGCTCAGGGCTTCTGGGATGCTGGGATTCTGCATTCCCCTCCCCCCTAGCGCGCTCCTCTCCCTCCACAGCACCAGGGGCTGAAATCCTTGAAATTAAATGCAGCTGAAATAGATGAAGCCATGATGGCACTGGTGGCATGGGGCTGGGGCTAGGGGCGTGGGGCTGGGGCTGGGGCTGGGGGCGCGGGGCTGGGGGAGAGGCTTCCTGATCTCTTCTGAAGAGCCGATAGACTGCGCTGGGTTTTCAGGGTCTTTCAGAGCCAAGCTCCAGCCCACTTGTCTACCTTACTGTACAACGGGAGGCAGAATGTAAAACACAAACACTCCAAGGCAGAGACTCAAGTGATCGAGGCTTTGCGTCTTTGGTTCTAGTTGGGTGCCTTGCCCATGGCAGGCATGTCTCCAATGCTTGTTGAGTTGAACTGCATGCAGGTGCTTGTGTCTTTCAATCAACATACCCTGCCCCCAGTCCAAAAGCTGTCTGGGAAAGTCAACCCAGAAGGGTACCAAGGACACCTGGCTTCCACTGAAAGCCGGTTCCACCAAACTGTGATAATCCAAGGGAAAGGAGGAAACTCCCAAATGAGCTAGAAAACGCTGTCCCCAGTCAACTGATGCGGCCTCTCCCCTGCCAGACCTGGAGACACAGGGATCGGCTCTTACTTACAGTTCTCTTCTGAACTCTGGGATGATGATCACCTTCCTCCTCCCCCATTTTCACACACTTTCCCGACTCTAATCCTAGCCCTAACCCCCTGACTCTTAAGAACAGTTGGGATTGTGTGACATGGGAGACACTGGCACAGGACCGCCCAGCATGGTGTGACCTATGAAGAGAAGGGGCTGTGCTCTAGAAGCAAAGCAGAACCGAAACAGCAAAAAGGAAACGCAGGATGCATTGCGTAGAGAATCTACCCCAAATGGTCACGCAGACTATTTGTGCCCAACTGCAGTGGAGCATTCTGAGCTCACATTGGTCTGATCAGCCACAGTGGGACACCTCGACACTCGACTCTAGCATAGTGATGCCATTTTGGTCCTCTTCGAGAATGAAGGACAACAACCCACCCTTGGGGCCTTCACTTTCCCATTACAGCTGGGTTTTGTCCTCTAACTTGGAACGTTTCTTTGTGATGGCCCTTCAAACCAAGTCATGGAGTTTACCAATTCTCCAGGCCAACCAGCCTCCCAGCCTTGACTTACAGATGAGGCCATTAAGGCCCAGAGGGGCTGAGAGACCTGCTTAAAGTCAAGCAGATTAAAGGACAATGGTCTTCCCCCTGCCCCAGGCCTCCTCTCTCACATCCATCATTAGCAAATCCTGTAAGTGCATTGACAGCCCTCAACGACTCGAGCAAGGATTCTGTTTCCTCGGTGGACAGTTTTATCCCCTCTCCTGACTAGTGAGATGGTCTCATTAAATGGTGAGTGTGTCCATGGTATTTTGTCTGAGCATAGGCCTAACTCGAGGTGAAGTTGTGGTGGGGCCCCGTCCCCCACCCCCACCCCTGCCCAAATATGACAGACAAAGTCATTTATAGGGAAGTTCTAACAACAAAAATCAGCCGAGGGCACTGACCTTTCAACACCTTTTCTTTACAAAGCTGAGAAAGGGCCTGGGAAGAGCAGCCACTTCAGAATCAGGAAAACAGACAGCCAACTTTCACTGGGACGCCTAAGGTGTTGGATTTGACTCATTTTCTCTCTGACGCTTTGTCAGATCCCAGTACCTCCAAGAAGCAGGACTACTGGTGGACACATCATTGCTTAGATAAGCTTTTATTGTATCTAGGTCCTTCCTGGGCACCTTTTCATCCAAGGAGGACTTGCTTCTGGAGAGCTTACCTGCAGATGGGCAATCATTTCCAGGAGGTCAATTCTCATCTCTGGGCAGAAAACGCCTGGATATATTTAGTCATCCCCGCTCTCTCCCTTGATCGCCACTCTCACCTCTCCAACTCCCAGCTGGGCATTTCTACTAGGCCTCGTGGGCATCACACATCCCAGAGGGGGAACAGAATGAATTCCCTTTGCCCCAAACCTCTTTTTCCAAATTTCTCTGTTACTGTTGAGGACAGCTGGGCTTAGCCACCTTGTGCCACCCTGGGTTGTCCACTCCTTCACCCTTCATGTTCATTCATTGTCAAATTTTGTCTCTACCTTTACAATGTGTCTCATGTGCATCCTGTTTATCTACTCACGTGGCTGTCATTTTCTGTCCCGACACTATGTGTGTATGTGTAACACAATTATCTATTGATATATGTATATATGGACACACATATACATCTGTATATATGCATCTAGATATTGTGGTTTTCCAGAGCACAAGCTTCCTAAAGGCAGGAACCACTTATTTTTTGAGTTTCTTTTTCCCTCAAAATTTATTATTTATTTTCGACATTCTTAAAAACAAAAAATGGGGCAGGGGGAGAGTTCCAAGATCTTTCCTTCCCCCACCCACTGAGAAGTCAAGCAATATAATATCAACTGTATGTATGGGATCATGCAAAATTTAAAAATATGTAATTAAATAAATATTTAATTTAAAATGCTAAAAGTATTCACAGCAGGAAATATTTGAACTTTTCTTTGAATGTTCAGAGCCTGATATAATGTTTTGCTCACAGCAGGCACTTAATATATGCTTATCAGACAAGTTATATTAAAATATACACCTAGGAGAATTATGAATACTTAAAAGAGTGGTGTTTACTTATCAGGGGAAGCCACCTGAAGAGTATCTATTGTCTGGACAGGTACATGCAGGGGATGGATGCTCCAGGGAGCTGGTTCATGAAGACAGACATCTTGGGCACTTGCTCTGGATGAATAAGGGACTGCCCAGCCAGACATTCTGGAGACACAAAGGGAAACAATTCCAGTCAAAAGAAAAAGGAAGAGTTATCTGAAGAGACAGCTGTGGATGTCCAGAGAAATCAGTTGAAATCCACTTAGATTTCACAAAAGGAACACACAGAGATTATACCACAACCCTGAGTCATGAGAAGAAAGCACAGGCTGGCCTCAGCTGGCCAAGGATGCCAAAAGGTTGGGGTTATTTGTTTGCTTTGTTGTGTTTTAGCTAAATTGGGAAAAAGAGGAGAATCTAAAGGAAGACTGAACTGATTTGGCTTTGGGTTGCTCTGAAGAGGAGAATGACCTTGACCCTGGAAATGATGACTTATGAATGGCTAAGGGGCATGAGGCAGGAGGGAGTGACAGAGCACACACTGCCCAGATGAATTCCAGTCCCCTGGTTGAGCTGGGCTTCAATATTCTCAGTATCCAATACAATCAACAACTGGGATTGCTGGGCCACGATCTAGAAGGGTTTTGCAGGCCTGAAGGGTAAATGACCAGAATTTCAAAAAAACAGGAAGGGAAGAGATCCACAGGTGACAGATCAGTGAGCCTGGTGTCTACCTCTGGGAAAACTATAGGAAAGTTCATTAAAAACTTAGCGGTTTGATCTAGAAAAGGAAGCAATGATTGCCACGCAGCCACAGCCTCATGGTGGACAAGGCAGGATAGACTCATCTCCTTTTCTGTCAGGGTGAGTATTTAAGATGAAAGCGAGGATGTGGTTTACTTAGATTTTAATGGAGCATTTGCTAAACTATCTCATCCTATTCTAACAGGGAAAGTGGAAAAAAGTAAGCTGGATGACAATAACTAAACCGTCAGATGAGCTGCTCAGAACTGGGGTCAGAACTGGCCAACTGGACAAACCCAGAGGCTTAGCCATCAATGATGTGATGTCCATTTTCCCCTGGGTCTTTAGTGGAGTGCCCCAGGGATCTACACTTGCTGGTATCACTTAATATTTTTAATTAATGACTTAGATAAAAGGATAGATGGCCTGCTTATGAAATGTGTGGGTGATTACAAAGCTGAGAGTGATGAATAACATGTTGGATAAGATTCAGATTCAATAAGAACTTGACAGGTTAGGCCAATGAACTAAAGCTAGTAAGAGCAAACTCAATAGGGACAAATGTAACTATTAAACTTCTTATACTTCTATTGAAAAAAAGTAACTTTATAGATAAGATATGGGGGAGAGGTGGCTAGTAGGGTCAGTCTGCAAAAGATTGGGGTGAGAGTGATGGTCTTTGACATAGTGGAGTCCCAGTACTTATTAAGCACCTACTATGATCCAAGAGCTAGACTCTGGGTGTCCAAACGACAAAACAATTCCTTCCCTCAAGGATCTTACCTTCTAAAGAGAGAGACAACAGGTATTTATAAACGTATACATACGTTTATTGTTGTTCATTCATGTCTGATTCTTTGTGACTCCATGGACCACAGCACACCAACACTGTCCAGGGAGTTTTCTTGGCAAAGATGCTGGAGTGACTTGCCATTTCCTTAGAAAACAAAATAAAGAAATCTAAACCTGTAGAGAGGAAATGTGCTTGTGGGGCTGACCACTGATGGACCTGGTGATCAGTCAGGTCCTTTCCTACTCTCAAATCCTGTGACTCACCCAAGGTCGCATAGTTTACTTAGTGTCACAGACAGGCCTAGACCTCAGACTCCTAGATCAATGCACTTCACATACCTTCATCCATTTTATATTCATAAAATATGACTTTTCCTGGAGAATGAATTCATTTTCTGTGCTAATAAACACAGAAATGTTAGTTTCCCAAGGGTCCTTTGTCCCCTTCCACCCCACAGGGTTTGCTAGAGCTCTAACTCGGACTGGACCTGTGAACTTTGCCCATAAATAAGAAATCCCCCTGGCATCTCAGCATTTCCATTTCCAAACACAGCTGGAATATCCTGGATAATGAAACCACCCAGAGCCTCTGCTTCCTTGCAGAACCCCAGACCTCTGGGGTATCATAACACTGGGCCCATCTGACACAGATAAAACTAGGAACAAACCAGGAGATAAATCCAACAGAATTAATGGGTCTGTTTTCCAGAGAATATAGACTCAGAGCCACAGAGGCCAACCTCCCTTGATGAGTGACTGGTTCTACGTTACCCTGGACAAGTGAACATCCTCTCATCAAAATCCTCCAGTTATGGGGAACTCACGACCCCTGAAGCACCACCCCTGTTCTACCATGGGAGGGCTCTCAGTGTTAGGAAGTTCATTTGAGGTGGAGAGGTGATCTGCCTCTCTGGGCTTTCCACCTTGGGTCTGCTCTGACCTGGCATGCTGTCATTCACATGAGTGAGGCAATACACACAAGTGGAGAAATATACACATTGATTCACCATTTTCACACCATACGGGTACCATGCTGGACAGAAGAACCTCTTTTAATCTGATCTGGGGCCTAGTGTCACCAGCAAACTCAGAATGTCTTGGTTTTTCCATCTTTACTACCTTTCATTTTTAAGAAACCAAATATACTGACCACCTCTCTTCCAGCAGAAACCTCTAGAGGGAGCACCTTGTCAAGGCGACGCCCTTTGGCTGTCTACAAGGAAGGCTTCCGAGACTACACTCTTAACTCAGTGATTTAGTCACACACCTCTTGTCTCAAAGTCATTGCTGACAGAGTTTGGGTACCCCAGGAAAAATCTCCTTTGCCTTTTAAAGAAATAGGAATTTTATGAGAACGTCCCCTTCTTTTCTTTACCTACTCAAAATGTAGAAGGCACTACCTTGACTCATCAATAGGGAAGGTGGGGAGGAGGAATTAGGAGAAAAAGGGGCTCAAGACATCTCAGCTAGTTGTCATTAGGAGAGTAAGTCCTAGAAGAGTGATAGGATAGTGGGAGAGAGATCCACCTCTTGAGAAATCAAACTGTCCCTCTTTCCACCTGGATTCTAGGTCAGAGTATAAATTTAGATAAAGCACTCACATCCCGTAGCCTCCCTTCCCTGGGAGGCCAGGGGCTGTCGCCAAAAGCTCAGCTTCAGGAGCTGAGTCGAGGTGGGAGGGTCTAGGGCAGGAGTTCTGAGCCATCTTTGGTCATGGACCATTGAGAAGTCTGGTGTAACTGATGCACCCCTTCTCTGGATGAAATAAAAGGTGTAATTTACACATTGGATAAATGAAGTGAAGATGTAATGTCTTCCCATTTTTTTCTTACAAGTTCACAGATCTCCATGAAATTTGTCCAAGGGCCACTTGGGGCTTCCTGGACCCCAGGCTAAAAACCCCTGATCTAAGTACAGGGGTGAGGAACCTGTGACCTCGAGGCCACATGTGGCCCTCAAGGTCCTCACATGCAGCTGTTTGATTGAATGCAAACTTGGCAGCTCTCTGCCTGCTCCTTGGCCCCACCATGGGCAGGGGTCTGCTCTGCAAACCATCATGGGCACCACACTGCTCCCTGCTCCTGGCCAGGCCTCCGCACAGTTCCCTTCCCACCACAGGGTCCCCTCCCTGGATTCACTCCTTGAAAAGGCTCCTTGTGGAAGGAGTAGAATTTGGCCATGAGGAGTAACACACAGCAGGCTGGGCCTGGAGCCAGGGAAGCTTGAGTTCAAATCCTGTCTCAGACACTTACTAGCTGTGGAACTCCAGGCAAATCCTTGATCTGACTGCCTCAGTTTCCTCATCAGTGAAATAAGCACCATGAAAATACATGCCTCCAAGGATTATTGTGAGACTCAAACGAGATAATGACTCAAGGGCTCTGGAAATTCAAAGTGTTACTGTTAAAAAATAGAATGCCTCGGAAGGTAGTGAGCTCCCTGTCAGGACTGTTATGGAAAGAATTCTGCTACTGAGAAGGAAGGGGCTGGGTCTAAGTTTCTTTAGGACTCCAAGATTCTTCAGGCCCTCTGGCGGGATCTGCCTATATCTTAACAGAGTCATTGGCTACATTTTGATTTCCATTCAAATTCCAAGCTTTATCATGAAATCCCCTTCTGTGGGGCTGCAGAGATGGCTGCAGAGATCCCCTAATTCGGGGATGCCTGGGCAGACCCGGAGGACTTCTCATATGCACCTAATTGTCTCCTCTCTCTAGCTTTGAGCCTGCCACTGGGGCATTGCATTAGGGAGTAGGAGAAGTGGGTTCCAGTGCCAGCTCTACTACTAATTAGGTATGTGACCTTGGGCATGTCCCTGCATTTCACCATCTGTAAAATGAAAAGACTGGATGAGATTTCAACTCAGTAAACATTATTAATTAATTCTCCAACATTCATTAATTGCCTACTGTGTGCAAAGCACTATGCTCAGAGCTTGCAGTCTCTGCCCTCAGTGTGGAGCCCACAGAGTGGTAGCTGCCTACACCTATGTGACAACAATATAAGATCCCACATGACAAAAATGTTAAATGTATATAAGGACACTATGGGGGAGGGGGAAGTTGGCTTCGGGAGTCTAAGAAGACTTCATGGAGTAGGGGCCGTTTGGGTTGGATTCTGAAGGATGAATAGATATCCAATAGGCAGAGGGAGACAGGAAGGCCAGGCCAGAGGCAGGAACATAGAAGCATTCTGGGGGGACTGCAGTGCCATCTGCTTGGCCTAGAGGGCAAAGCCTGTGAAAGAGAGCAGCTGCAGACTGGGCAAGGCCTTGAATGTTGGGTCCAGGCATTGAGGTGGGCTCTGGATGGATCAGAAGCCACGGAAGATTCCTGAACAGAGGGGTGGGGAGGGCCGATCCATGCAGCAGCAGGGAGGACGGGGCAGGATGTCAGGACGCTGCACAAGTCCGGCCTCTGAAGGCTTGCCCAGGAAATGGGTAAGGAAAGAGAGGCAAAAGTTAAAGAGATATCGGAAATTGGATGCTGGAATTGGAGTCAAGACCTGCCTTGGACACTTACTAGCCCTTCCAGCTTGAGAACCAGGACTCTCCCATGCTACATCACTTCCCCTCCCTGGCCTCAGTTTCCCCATCTGGAAAATGAGGGGGTTAGCTAGATGGCCTCTGAGGGACCCTCTAGCTTGGGATCTGTGATTATATGGACTGACTAGAGAGGCAGGGCTGGAGCAGAGTCAGAGGTCACACATGGAGGGAGATCTGGCCCTGGGCAGAGCCCCTCCTGCTCTCAGGAGATTTCTGGCCCACCTTTCTCTGCAGTCAGATGGGAAAGGGAAAAGCATCTCTGCCTCTGCTGAATTTCAGGGAGATTGTGTGAGCTTCCGAGCAAATGCAGAGGTTTGGTGACAGGCACAGACATTGTTCCCTGCACAGCCTGGAGTAGGGCGGGGGGCTTCCTCTCCCCAGCCTCAACTCTTCTGGGTGCCTCCTTGACCTGTCCTCTGAAGGACAGGTGTTGAGAAGATCATGAAGGGATCACAGAGAAGCACCTATTTTTACTCCCCTTCACCAGGGTCCTCCTGTGATGCTTCTCCAGGATCTGGAGGCCAGACCTTTACTGCTAACACCAGCTGGTCCCTTAGCTCTGAATATCCAATCCCACAATCCTCAGCTCTTAAAGGCTGGGCCCTGAATGTCCAAGTTCTCCTAATAAGAACCGGCGTTTGCAGAGCTTTAAGGCTGACAAAGCCTTAGCTGATCCCTCTTTTCATCTGGTCATCTGTGAGATCATCACTCCAGGTCATCGTCATCATCATTTCCATCAGGCACTGAGGGCCCATGGTCACAGACACTCATGTGCGAGGCTGAGGTGAGGTGTGTGGTGAGACACTCATGACAGGCTCTGACTATTACATTACATTGTCCAGAAAAGGTTTTGAGAGTGAGCCTGAAGGCAGATGTATCCGTGTTTCCAGAGGGCCAGCTAAGCTCACCACCAGATTAGCCCTGGGGATGTTGAAATTCGAGGCCATAGCAATTTTGGACAGCCCCTTCTGAGTGACTGAGAACTGTGATCAGCACTGATGGAGTGACCGTTCACAACGATGAAATGACACATCCGTGATGCTCCAAAACACACGAGACCATGGAGGAGGAAAGCAGCAGATACAGCTGAGTCATCTGCCCCAAACTGAGCATTTTAATTCTTTTTCTTTAAATCCCCAAACTAACCTTTTTCCTCCCCCTCTGAATTAGCATGTGGAATAAAATTCTTACATCAGAGATATTTAGTTTTCTGTCTGCTGAAATAATAACTCAACAGAAACTCATGTGACTCTGCAGATGCAATGGGAATTTGGCCAGATCAGTCAATTAGCTTTATTACACACCTACTGTGTTCCAGGAAGGCAGAAGTAGGCTATCTGTGCTTACACTGCCAAGCTCTTGATTCATTTTTTTAATATAAGGAGAAAGGAAATAAATATTTTTAAGTTCCTACTATGTGCTTGGTACCTCATTGTTAATCATTAGAATTATAGATTCTGATAAAAAAAAGTTTTCTTTTTCTTATCAGAATAAAGGAGAAATGACATCTGAAAGAGTACACAGACCAACAGAAGCTGATTTATTTGGGGAGTGAACATGCAGGATATAAATGTAAGAAATGAAGTTCAGAGCAGCCAGAAGAGAAAAAACATCCTCTCTCCGTTGTGTCCAGGTAATTAAATTCAAGCCTGAACAAGGCCTCGCAGTCCAAACATGAGATCGCTGAAAGAAATGGCAAAGTCAGGCCAGAAAAGCTAATTCCATTCCATTAACCAGCCCTAAAATGCCTTCTTCAGCAAGGTTTCCTAGCAAGGTTAATAGAAAGTAAGTTATCATTTGAAAAGAAAAAGAGGAAGCCTGTCACGATCACATCCCAATGCATTTTCCAGAAGCAAGTTTCAGGACTGAATGAATCTTTTTTACTCCTCCACTGGCCTCCCGCCCGACAGGGCACTCATTCATCACGTCTTCCTAGCTTCTCATAAAAACTCATCAAAGGTATCTACATAAGTGAGGTCAGCCAATAGAGTCAGCCAGACTGGAAAATGTCAAGCTGGAAACCCCAAGAATGCCCTTTGCCCTTCCGCCGCCAACTCTAGTAGTGAGATGGTTCTGTCTGAATTTCCCAGCTAATTATCTCCATCTCCCCCCAATTATTTTGTCTAAGACAAAACCAAAGTCCTTACCATCTTTTGTGTAAAGCTTCCCCACATACACTCTTAGCAGTCTGGTGAAGCCTATGGGCCCCTTCTCAGAATACAGTGTTTGAATATATAAAATACATAGGATTACATAGACAAATACTGTCATCCAAATAATGTTTAAAAAAATAAGTTCCCAGAGCTCAGGTTATGATTGCCTGTGACTTACACCAGTGTTTGAGGAAATTCAAGTTTCAATGTCTGAGGAAAAGCGATGAGCTCCAGGAGGCAAATGCAGACAACTATTGATCGGCCGTCAAGGAGTGGCTTGGGGAGGTGTGGGGATTTCCTCAGTTACGGTGATGAGTAGCATTCTACCAGTCACAGTTTCTCAACTGATCCTTCTCATACTAATAAATCATAAAGACTATGAATATTTGCACTCATTCCTTTGAGACAATTCTCCACGGAGGTATAAAGAAAGTAGACACTTCACAAACCCTTGGTTCTCCTTGGTAAGATGGAACAGGTCATTTGCTGCAGCTACAAGCGCTGTGTGGGATGGAGTCAAGACTGAAGACAGTTTCATCCAAGTCAGAGAAGCTGGTTAGAAGCTGCTTCTAATATGGGGCATGTGTCCCAAAGAGGTCTTCACGGCAGTATCCACCGTGTTATCAAAATGCTGAAACAAAGGAAGTGCTTACTGACCAAAGGACAGTTGGCAATGGGTGATCTATGCCTGTAGTGGATAATAATTGCACCATAAGAAAGGAAAGCACATGGCACCCAGGGGCACCCGTGGATACTGGTGTGCAGTGACAGAGGGGGCAGAAAGCAGGGACAAGAGAACAACACACAAACACACAACTACAAGGTACACAAACACCACCACAACACAAAGGGTCATTCAGTCCTGGCAGCAGTGGGCTGGCTGAGGCATACACAGCGAGTGCTTAAAAAATTCCTGTCTTCTGACTCAGGAACTGGATGTAGAAGGTGGCATCCCCAAAGTCTTAGTGTAACATTAAGCTTTAATTTTAATATTAATCTTATTACATAATGTCAGTTAATATTAATGTTTAATATTTAACATTAAAGCCTCAACAGCTTAACACTGCAGTAAGACTTTGGGGATTCTCTGGATAGTGTCCCACGTAGGGATGTGCTGGAGGCAGCTTGACCCCTCTCAAGAGAGCTGACTGGGCAACGTTCAGACTGAGCGTTTGCACCACAGACATCAGCAAATACTTTGAATCCAGATTTGATGCACAGTTTTGTTGACTGTCTAAACTTAAGAAAGTGATGGGGGAAATGGATTAAGCTCAAAAGTGTGTAGTGAGGGGGGCTGGTTGTTAAACCTTTACCTGCACAAACTGTATTACTGAGTCACTTAACTTTGCTTCAATGTCTTTTTCCGTGTTATGTCATGGCTGGATTAGGAGAGTTAAGGAGAAGCAACTGGTATAAAACCAGAGATATCAGTAAAACTGAAAATACTGAAAAGAACCTTCTGGCCCCTTTTCAGCAGTTCATCTGAAAAAAGGTCTGAGGGCTTTCGTGGACCACAAGCTCAACATTCATCCTGAATATGATCCAGTAGCTGAATCATGATCTAAGGTTCTGTAAGAAAGGTGTGCCACCCAGGACCAGAGAAGCCAGAATCTACTATCAATAATCCTACTGGACCCCCAAAACTGCTGGGAACCAGGACTCCTGAAATTCTTTAAGCATTCTATGTAGAGAAATATTTGGGAAATAGGACACACTTGAAACAAAGAGAGATTCCTAGGAAATATCAGAACCTGGATAACAGGGGAGATGGTCACATTAATAATGAACATATAAATCTGTCAAAAATGGTGAAAAATGAAGGACTACCGAATAATGAACACAGCAGCTTCGGCAGTAATTCCCAAACTCCAAGATGAACAGAATGACTTCAGCAGATAGTCACTGCAGACCAGGAATTTCCCATCCTAGACAAAGTAGGTCAGATTTGTATGATGCCTGGCATACAGTAGGTGCTTAATAAATGCTGATTCCCTCCCTTCCCCACACACTCTGTGCTCCCCTAGATCAGGGTGAGACCACAGGAAATGGTTGACTCCCAGGAGAGAGACTGTTGTGTTTGTCCTCTGTTCTGGAAGAGGACCATGACATCAAGATGAGGCCATGACTTGCGGTTCACTTTGAGTGAGGGAGGGAGGCTGTGCAAGGTCTCTAGCCTCACTTTCTTCTCCTGAGCCATCTGGGTCCAGTGGACTGATAGTTATCAGGATGACTGGAGATGACTCGGGATGAAATGGGAGACCCGAGCCCTTTCATGCTATAGTCTTATAGCATTCTCACTTTGAGTGAGATATACCATTCAATGAATAAGCTTCTTTAAGTAGAGAGGAGAGAAGGCAGGAAAGGAAAGAACATGGGCAGTGTGGGGTCTAGCCTCGGGCTGACCAGCCACAAGCACCAGAGACCAAAGCCCCCAGGAGGAGTTGCCCCTTCTGGTCTGTGTCCTCAGTTGTGACCCCTCTGGAGCTCCCCCCGACTAGGAGGCTTCTCCAACGCATCCCCCTTTCCTGTGCTATCTTCCACTTTAGGGTGTAAGCCCCTTAAGTCCAGGAACTATCTGCTTATATTTGTGCCTCTGGTTCTATATCTGTGCCTGGCACGCAGTAAGTGCTTAACAAATGCTTTTTTCCCACTTATTCCTTCATTTCAGGGAGAGCGTGGAGCTGAGGAGGCCAGGTTATGACACTCTGAGCAGACCATACCTGGAGTCTGGCGTTCTGCTCTGGGGTCTGGCAACCCTGAGGAAAGGCCTCCATAGGTGGGACTGGCTGAATTAAGTGGGGATGTTTGGAGGGCCCAGGACAGCTGGGGTCCAGCGTCTGAGGTGGGATCAGACTTGTGGTTTTTGACCCCTCTGACCAAGAAACAAGAGCCATGATTGGAAGGTGCATATAGGCAGCTTTTGGTTTGACCTCAGGAAAAAACACAAAACTTCCTACCAGAACTATCAGGGGTTGGGGTAAAGGGAGCTGGTGCCCTTGTTCTGCACACCCACTCTCCCCTCCTTTCATTTCCTGGGTCTGGGTTTTGAGTTTTCAGACATGTAAATCTTGGCACTCACCACCCCATTTCAGCCCCAGTCCATCTCAAGTTGATCAATCCATCCATCCATCAATTGATCGCCCCTTGGGAGGTCTTCCAGTGGTGGATTCTGGCCCAAACCCTCGGCTAAGACCTCACATAGGGGATTGCTGATGGATCAATGTTGTACTAGGTGACTTCCCAGCTCTGGGATCCACAGGTCCATCTAAGTTGCTCCCATGTTCCCCTGCTGACCTGAAGTTTCTCTGTGCTTGGCTTTGCTTCCTCAATGCCTGAGGTTTGGCTTTGAGAATAAGAAAAGACCGTCTAGCTGTGAAGCTTTAATGGAATATCTTCTGCATGCATGTGTCTGTCAGGCAGAGGCTGGTTGTGGTGGGATGCTGCATCTATAAGTCTATAAGTCAATCAGTTCATATCTATAAAGTACCAGGCAGAGAGTTCTCTGCACAGAGAGCCTGGTTCTAGTTCCAGCTCCACCCCCAACTAGCTGTGTGTCATCGAGAAAATCTCCTGATGTCTTCTAGCTTTGAAGGTTCGGACTGAGGCATCACTGTCTTTGGAAGATGCTTCCAATGATGACTCAGGCAAGTCAACGAGCTTCCCAGTGTTAGGGGAAGCCAATGAGAAGCCTTGGAGTTAGGAGATGGTGTTCTGGTGGGAGGAGCAGCCAGGAGGCTGGGGACATTGACTGCCTTTGAGGAGATAGAAGATATGAGAAGGCTGGAAAGTTGGGAAGAAGCCAGGTACGCAGGGATTTTACAGTCAAACAGCAGAAAAGGACAGGCATGTTAGAGAGAGTACTGATAGTAAAATCAATAGCTTGATTATGGGGGGTGAGAGAATGAGGGGTCCATGACTCTTAGTTTGGGAGCCCGAGGACTGGTAGGAAGAGGTACCCTTGAGAGTAACAGGAAAGGGAGGAAGGGAAAGGTTTAGGGGAAATGAGTTTGACTCTGGGCATGTAGCACTTAGAATGTCATCCAGGTTGAGATGTTCAATAGATGATTATGGACAAGAGACTGACATTCAAGAGAGAAACTAGGGCCAGATCAATAGATCTCAACTAATTGGCCAACATTTATTAGGAACATCCTATGTGCCAGACACTGTGCTGGGGCACAGAAAAGCAATGAAGCAAACTACCCTCGCTCTCGAGAAGTTGATGCAGACTCAGTAAAGAGTGAACCACACAGACATGTGCGGCTCTGAGGGAGCCGTGAGACCTTCTCTGAGTCTCCTCCCTTCACCCTTCTCCAAGGGAGGCTGATTCCTGAAAGAACAGGCATCTTGCTTCAGCCAAGAGATAGGGCACCACTCCTCACTCAGTGGGAATTATCCAGTGCAGCAGGGCAGGGAGAGGGATGTGCCAGCGCCTTCCTTCAAGGGCCTTGCCTCCCTCCTCCAGGCCCCCAAACTCCAAAGGCTTCCTGGGAAGAGTGCAGGGCAGGCAGGCTTTGCCTGAGGCTGGAGAGTGGGGAGCCCTCGAGGATGGGCAGTCACAATCTCACCCAGGGGCTATGGCTGGTCAAAAGATGAGCCACAAGCCTGTATTAGGTACCTCTGTTTGCTAAGTTCTGGGGACACAAAGAAAGGTGAAAAGTTCAGGTCCTGTCCTCCAGAAGCTCTTGGTTTAATGTGTGATGAAGTGCAAACAGCCACACATGTGCAGGATACAGACGGAGCACACAGGGAGTAGTCTCTAAGGGGAAGGAAGGCCTGGAGTCGCCTCCTGCACATCGAGGGGCTTGAACTGAGTCTTCGGAGGAGTCAGGGATGCCAGGCAGGGCCTGGCAGAGGAAGGGAGTGCCTGGGCTGCCACAGGAGGTATTCAGAGACCTCTTATTGCTGGCATCACACGGTCATTCAGGGCAACTTAACCTGCTCAGAGGTAAATGCATCTTTTCTGCAGGCCTGAGAGGCCTCCTAGAAGCAAGGCCAAGGCCACTCCAGCTCCACTCCAGAGTCCAGCAGACACCCAGTGAACCCATGCCCGTGGATCACAGTTGCTCAGGTTGGCTCAGCACATGGATCCAGGCAGGCAACGCCCTTCTTTCTGCCAGGAGGGGCCAGACATTTTTTATTGTTTAATGTTTATCGGGCATCCATCAAATGCTAATTGTGATATGGAATTTAAATGAGGTGATTGCCTCCCACACCCCAATGAAGAGCCCCATTAAAACCAAGGGGCACAGCCCACGCTACAGGTGGGGCAGTTCTCCCTGGACCTATTGAAACAGATGCTAATATGTACAGCCCCATCTTCCCCTCCATGACTGTGATTTCTGTGAATACCTCAGGGACACCCTAAAGATGTTTCTGGGGCCCCTTTATCTCTGCCTTCCTAGTGTTTGCAGTTAGGTGCTGAAAAGCCCAAGAATACGGCAAGGCTGTGGGCTGTAAAGCCTCAACTCTCTAGGGAATTAGGGAAGTCAAGCCTGAGTTTGAGGGTAGGATAGTAAAAGCTAAAGAGGGACAAGGTGTTGTACTGGTTAGTGTGAGGCTTGGAATCCAGAAGTCCTGAGTTCAAATCACACCTCTATCTATTTACTAGCTGGATGACCCAAAGCAAGCCTCCTAATCTCAGTTTCTTCCTCTGTAAAATGGGGCTAATAATAGCACCTCTCTCCCAGAGTAGCTGAGAGAAGCCAGCAAGATAAAGGATGTAAAGTGTTTTATAAACCTTACAAGGTATAATGTTTGGCTTTAACATATCACAGGCAAGGGAAGAGTTAGAGTCGGAGGGTTAGAGTTTTGGTGAATCCCATCTGTAACTCTGAAAATGGCGCCAGGGCCCTGCATCATCAATGCTCTCTCTGAAGGCCTTCAGAGGTGGTGGTGCAAGTGCCTAGGACTGGGATTATGACTTATTACTCTATTTCCTGCTGCAGAAAGAGAGAGACAGACACAGAAAGACAGAAGGGAGAGAGACAAAGACTAATGTGTGAGTGATTACGATCTTTCCTTGCTTGGAATCACCCCATGGGGTTCTCCAAGGGCCCTGCAGGAGGGTCACTGCTGTGCTTCCTAAGCTGCTTGGTGGAGGCTTAGAGGCATCTTCCTCCAGGCTCTCTGTGAATTTGCTTCAAGAGAATCTAGCCTGGAGAGATCCACTGTATCACCAACATTAAACATACACCCTCCACAAATTTATAAACTGCCCATATGAATATGTCATGGGCTCAGAGATCTGGATTTGGAAGAGACCTTGGAGACCACCTAGTCACCCACTCCTTTAATGGGGGTGAGTGATTTGATCAGGGTCATGCAGCTTGGAGGCACATGGCAATGGGAATTTGTAGATGCCAAGCCCAGCACCCACCCACCCCATCACACTGACCAGTAAAGGGGACTCTTGGTCCTGACCTTCTTCTCCGGACCCAGTCTCTCTTTTCTCCTCTAGCCTTGGATGGCAGCTGAGATCAAGGCTGGGAGGATGGACTCATGGATCCACCACTAACAAGCCAAGTTGAATGACCTCCCCTCTGGGGCCACCCACCAGAGAATGGTGAAGACCTGTGAGAAGACCTCTGTCGGCCAAACCATCTTCCTAGCACAGTTTGCCCCCTCCAAAGCACCCTAGGGAGGAGTAGCCTGGGCAGGAACAGCAGTCTCTCAGAAAGTCCTATGGCAAAAGCACCGAGGACAGTCCTCGACCCAAGAGGCAAGAAGGTGGCTGATTGAATCAATCAGTCACAGGACAGAGAACCCGGTGGTGATAATGGAGAAAACTGCAAAATGGTCTCCAATTAGAGCCTGAGGACCTCAGACTGAATTAAGCCCAAGTTGTTAGGATATCTGGGGTTAATCTCACAGAGTAAGTGCCCTATAAATGTTATCTGTTATTATTATTTCTGTGGTCAGATGGAACTGGATGTAGAGACCACGTCCTGCGCTTGAGGGAACACCACTGGCAGAGGACCAAGACACCCCGAGCCTTGGAGGGTATTGGAGAACATTGGAGGAGGGGAACAGGTGATGTACCTGCTCTTCAGGTTTTGAAGGGCCAGGGTCAGCAGTTTTCCATACTTAGTGATGGGGATGGCATTGCAGATTGTACGTGTGAATGACTGTGCATAAGTAAGGTATTTACAGGATAAATCGGAGGAGATCATTTAGGGGGATCTGAAAGGTTTCTGGAACAAGGGGAAATTTTAGGGGAGATCTGAAGGAAGCCAGAGAATCCAAGGGACAGAAATGAGGAGGGAGAGAGTTCTAGGCATGGGGGACAACCAGAGAAAATGCCCAGAGAGCACAGCCAAGAGAAGGAGGGTCTTACGTGAGGAACAGCCAGGTGGTCAGAGTAATGGAATTCATGGAGAAGAGTGACATGTGAGAAGATGGGAAAGGTAGGAGGGGGCCCAGGCAACGAAGAGCCAAACTGAAGGTCTTCCAGTTGGTCCTGGAGGTTATGGGGAGCCCCTGGAGTTTCTTGAATGGAGGTGATGTGGTCAGGAATGTGTTTTAGCAGATTGATCTGACAGCTGAGTGGGGGGATAGTCTAGAGGCAAAGACACAGACCAGGAAACTGCTTTAGTCCAGGCTTTAGGTAATGAGCAGCTATTCTCTGGGTGGCAATGTCAGAGGAGAAAAGGGGCACATTTGGAAGATGCTGTGAAAGTGAAATCCACAGGCCTTGGCATCAGATTAGATGCAGAGGGTGAGAGAGAGTGAGACATGGAGGACGAAGGCCATGTTGTAAGCCTGGGAGATGTCCTAGACAAAAATAGAGGAGTCTGGAAAGGGGGCAACAGAAACAGCAGGGGTTCAGCCTGGGTCAGATTGAGCTCAGCATGTCTGTGCAATGTATAGGTTGAGATGCTCAAGAGTTAGTTGGAGACAGGAGACTGGAAGTCATGAGAGGGGTTGGGACTGATAAACCAATCTGAGAATCATGAGATAATAATTGAAAACATGGGAGTTGATGAGATCCCCTACAAAATATTATAGATGGAGAAGAGAAGAGGGACTGGGACAGGTCCCTCTTGGGGTGAAACATAGTTACAGGGGTGTGACTTGCCTGAAGATCCAGCAAAGGAGCGTGGTAAGTAGCCAGAGAGGCAGAAAGAGAATCTAGAGAGAATCGTGTTATGAATCCTTAAGAGGAAGAGACAGGTAGATGTCTGCAGACCCTAGGGATTGGGTCTGGCCAAGACTGGCAATCAAGGGACATTCCAGCTCCCAGGGATTGAAAGAGGACCATCTGTATACCAGGGCAAGAAGCACGGGGGCAAGAAGAGGCGGTCCCCGGGGGTCTCTGAACCAGAGCAAGGCATGAGAATGCTAAGTTTTGAGGATGCAAAGACAGCTAAAACTCGATTAATGCAAATAAAAAATCCTGTGAAGTGGCTGTATCATCTGAATTTACAGAATTTGAAGTTATAATTATATGTAAAATATGCTAATTAGTATCAGCCTAATGAAAATATATAATGAAAAAATTTTAAATAAGTTATCTCTTTATTAACACACCAGAAAAAACAAGTAAAAAGGATTTCTGATCCAAGTTATTACAAAGTAATAGTAATTATACAAAGCATAATGTTTAATTTTTAAAAATCACCAACGATCATTCTCAAAGACAAGTCTAAAAGGACCGCATGAGGAAACTTGAAATATTTAAGAACTCAGACTGAACGGTCTTCTCTTCCTTAAACCTTCCTCTACTTGCTGGCAGGTGCAAAGATTTTGATCCACATCTCTTAGGATTTGCACACTCGTATTCTCACATAATTAACCAAGTGTACTTAGATGACCCTGAGCATTATCTAAATTCAGTCATTCTTCCACTGAGACCTTGCTGCTCTTATAAGATTTTTCAACACTTCCGCTAATGAGTAAATAAACTGGCCTAAAATAACTTGCCAATCAGACTTTGAAAACTGCTTTAATCATTCCCACTTTCTTTTTTGACAGCCAAAGAACTGGAATTCGTCTATGACTGAAACCTCTTGGAGCTCTTCAAGACCGATAAGCAAGTGTTGCTCTGAATTTAAAAGCCCTTTGTGGTCACCTCTCAATAAAGGTGATAGGCAATCTGTGGCTGTTCTGTCTTTCTTAGAAATGTAAATGCTGCAAAGTATTCTTTTTCAAAGAAACTCATTTTAGCCCCATTAAAAAGCCCTGCTGACCAGAGGATCCTTCTTGGATCGTTTTCATCAGAACATCCAGACACTGGGCTGACATGTCCTCATCTGCACCAGTTACTTCTCCGGTAATTTTAACATTATGCAGTTGAACTCAGTTTTTAAAGCCATCGAATCAGCCAGTGTGTTAGACTGTAAGCTCTTTTAGGGCAGGGACTGTCTTTTAACTCTCTGTATTCTCAGCTCTCAGTTCAGTGCCTGGCACATACAGAGTAGGCATTTACTAAATGTTTACTGCTTGACTGATTGCAGTAAAGCTTTCTTCAGTCTCCCCTTCGTCCTCACTTTTTTTCACTGCCTTAAACTGAGGCTTTCATCTCCTGGATGCTCTATATTCCTTGTGGAGGGGCCCTGCTGCCTCCACAGCTAAGGGACCCCCATTTCTGTCACTGCGTCTGTTCCTTGGAATGTTTGCAACTAGAGGGACTGTGGCCACACTCAAGCCTTTCAATGACCTCTGGCTTCTGTTCTAATATAACATCAAGCCTCTCCTTCTAGCTGATGCATTTCCATTAGAGGCCGGCTTCCTTTCGTCTGCTTTGTTAAACACTAAAAAAGTGAATATGATTGTTGGTTACCGTGGAGGGGGCCGGGCAGCAGTATTAAAACCCTCACCCCGCTCATGGAGGTCATGGAATTTTGGCTTGCATTCATCGTGACCAAGCATCATTTTTAAAACATTCATACTAACTAGAATCTTGCAATAGTCACCCTCCCATTAATCGTGAGCTAGTATCCAGGCAAGCCGAACAGTCCATGTCTTCAACAATCTTACATTCTAAAGAGGAAGACAAGGCACGTCAGGAGAGGGAAGGGAGGGCACTAGGAGCAGATGACCCAGGGGGCAGGATCGGGTGAAAGCTCCCTCTCAGGGCTCAGATGCTTTCCCCCCAGCACTGGGGAGAAGACTAGGGAGCTTGTCCAGAAGGATCAGAAAGGAACGCACTTTGGAGAGATGGCGGAGCATCAGCTTTTGGGTGGACAACCTTCCAAGAAACCGGATTTGGCTCTGACTCTGTCTCTTTACAGCAGCCAAATACAGGTGTGGGAGGTGGACGGTGTTCAGGGAGGACCAGCACCTCCGATGTGAAGTCTGCCCAGCCCTGTGCAGGGATGCTCGTCCACCTCTGGTTGCCACCTGATCTGCCTCCAAGATGCTGTACCACGTGAGGTGGCCAGGTTGAGGGTAACCGAGGGAGCTCAAACCCTTCAGAGGGTTAGGGGGTGTCTACCCCAAGCATGGAAAGACTTCCCCAGCAGAATGGGTGGGTGAGAACCATTGTTCCACCAGCCATCAGGTGGCTACAGCAGGAGCTGCAGAGCGCTAAAGCTTGGTTAGACATGGAAGGAACCAGCCAGAGTTCCAGCCTCTCAGGCTGTAGCATTACCCGATTTGGGGTTATTTGTCCAAAAGTAACTGAAATGGGCCAAACATGCCAGCTCTTTGTCGGGCCCTCTACAGACATCTTGACCTGAAGCCCAGGCGAACACCTGTGAGGGAGCAGAAGGTGAGCTCCGGCGCTGTTTCATTTCTGAGTTGCCAAGCTATCCTGTGGGCATGGGCACTGGAGGTAAGAGGGCAGGCCTTAGCTCCCTCTGCTGTGCCTCACCGGGCACAGTGCTAGTACGCAGACCCTCCATAGATGATAGAGAACTGTTGTGGTTGGTCCTGGGTCCTCAGAGGACGGCTGGCAGGGGCTTCTTGACTTGCCAGTGAGGGGCAGAGCGGGCAGAGTCTTCTGGGGATGGCCCAGAGCGCAGGAGGAGCCCTTGGCATCTTCTGTCTCACCAAGCTCCGGGTCCCCAGGGGCTGAGGGGAGACGGCACCTTTGTAACAGGTAATCTGATGGAGAGGTTAAATGGAACTGGGGTGCAGGGGAGCCCCTGAAACTGAGGGGACATAGTTGGTGGGAGCTGGAGCCGGCGGTAAAGGGCCCAAACCCCTCCAAGGCCTCCTCAGGGCGCTGGAGACCCTGGGGGTCTGGGGGAGAGGATGAAGGTGGCACACCGCCCTCTGGGGCAGGAGCCCTGCCAGGTGGGGGCCACGCCTGGCATCAAGACTGGCTCTTTGAGCCTTCGGGGTCCCAGAGCTTCTCCCGCAGACTCCTCGTTTTAAAGGGCCCGAAGATTCCGGTCCTGGAGCCGGGGAGGGGGGCTGCCCGCCCATGGGGCCTCTGCCCGCTCAGCGATGCCCCCTGGCACCCCCCTCCGGGACCAATGCTGTCTGCCCGCTGGGGGCGGGAGTGCGAGCGCCCGGGGGCAGGGCCCAGGCCGTCCTGCGTACACAGCAGGTGCTTAATCAATGCTCATGCCTGGGGCAGAACTACGAGGGCCCTGGGACCCAAGGGCGAGGCGGCTGGGCCTCGGGGGGCACGGCCGGGGGGCCCGGGGGCCGGGGGGGGGGGCACGGCTGGGGGGGCACGGCCGGGGGGCCCGGGGGCCGGGGGGGGGCACGGCCGGGGGGCCCGGGGGCTGGGGGGAGCACGGCCGGGGGGGGCACGGCCGGGGGGCCCGGGGGCCGGGGGGGAGCACGGCCGGGGGGGGCACGGCCGGGGGGCCCGGGGGCCGGGGGGGGGCACGGCCGGGGGGCCCGGGGGCCGGGGGGAGCACGGCCGGGGGGGGGCACGGCCGGGGGGCCCGGGGGCCGGGGGGGGGGCACGGCCGGGGGGGGCACGGCCGGGGGACCCGGGGGCTGGGGGGGGCACTGCCGGGGGGCCCAGGGACTGGGGGGGCACGGCCGGGGGGCCCAGGGGCCGGGGGGGGGCACGGCCGGGGGGGGCACAGCCGCCGGGCCTCGGGGGGCACTGCCGGGGGGCCCGGGGGTTGGGGGGGCCCGGGGTCTGGGGCGGCGCCCTGAAGGGGGAGGGGCGGGCGGGCGCACGTGAGGCCTCGGAGAAGCGGGCTGTCCGTGGGGGTTCCAGACACGTGCACGCCCAGGAGGTCACGTGGCAGGCGGTTCGCGGAGGGCCGGGGGCGGGGCGTCAGAGGGTTCCTCGCGGCGCGGGACTCTGCGGCTCCGCCCCTCGGCGAGGGCTCACGACGCCGGGGATTGGATGGGGCGCGTCACATGACCCGGACCGTTGGTTCATCGCCTTCGCGCCCTGAGTTACGTTAGTCCGGCAGAGGCCAGAACGAGGCTGGAGGGGCGGGGCCGGGGTGGGGGCGGGGCGAGCGCGGGCGGTAGCAGGCATTCTGAGGCGCCGTCGAGTGGGAGCGGCCGCCTTTTGCTGAGGGGGGAGGGGAAGGCGCGGGTCGGGCCGGGCCTTGAAGAATTAAAGGGGCGCCGGGCATGGGGTGGGGGGCGCAGCCGGGACTTTGCCCACCGGTTCCTGAAACGGGGGGGGAGAATCCCGTCTGGGATACACTTCCGCTGCCTTGGGGGTCTGCGCGCCTCAGAGCTAGGCTGGACCCGGATCCCTCAGGGGGATGTGTGCGGGGAAGGGGCAAGGCCGAGGCACAGGCTGGGAGAGGGGAGATGAGAGGAGGCGCGGGGAGAGCCCCGCGTGCCCGCGCGGTGGGCAGCGCCGTGGGCAGGCCGGGATCCCCGAGGGCGGTGGCCCCTGGATCCTCCTGAAGAACCTCCCGGGTCCGTGGGCTCCTTCACGCGCCTGGAAGGGGCTGTTCACCCTCCTCAGTCACCCCCCAGTCCCCCCCAAAGCCGCGCTGCCCCCCGTGTCCCCCCAGTTCTCCGAGCCCCGTGGCTGTGCTCACCTCTTGGAGCGCCCGCCCCGCCCGGTCACCGCCCTTTCCGCCCACTCAGCGCCCACTGACCCCCGTGGGGCTCGCCCTTGGTCCGAAGGAGCTGCCTTCTCTGTGGGGTTCTGGGGGGAGAGGAGAGAGCCGAGGCTTGGGAAAGGGCCGCCCGCCGTGGTCTAGGCCGGCGAGCCCCCCAGCCGTCCGCGCGTGGGAGTGGGGGGCAGGGGGCTCCTGAAGGCGCCCTGGGCGTGCCACCCCCTCGTGTTGACGGGGCAGCGCCCCAGCCTCGGCCCGGGGGTGTAGGGGACCACGCGGTCACGGAGCTCAGGGGCTGCCCAGGGCAGCCCCGCGAGGGCACATGCCAGACCTCGGGCTGTGCCAGGGCCAGCTGGGAGGCGGGGTGCCTGGAGGGCAGGGCGGCAGCCTTGGAAGGGTCCTGATCCGCTTTGCGCCCCCTCCTGCCGACGGGGGTCTTGTGAGGACCGGCCTTCCGCTCGTGGGCATGTGCCCAGACACGGGCTGTCCGCGAGTGGGCAGGAGAGCGCGGTCCTTAGTGCCTTCGGGCGGACGGAGTCCAGGCTCCGGTGTGTGCCCCGCACCCCGCACGCCGCGCTTGCCGTCACTGGTGGGGAAGTTCTCCTAAAGCCTCCCTCTGCCCGGCCCGTGGCCGGCGGCTCCTCCGCCCTCTGCTCGCCCCGTGTCTGCTGACCCAAAGGTTGCGCACAGTGGGATTCTAGTCCGTCGTTCTGTCCCGGACATGCCCCTCAGCCGTGCCGACGGCCATGGCCTCAGCTGGGAGCGAAGCGGGGAGGGAGTGAGTCCGGGTCGGGATCAGGACCCTGACAGAGCCCGTGGGCCCCGCCCAGATGAGCGCCCGATGCCCGCTGCTGGAGGAGTCCTGGCTGGGGCTCGGGGAGGGTGGTTCGGGTGCCCAGAAGGTGTAGCCTGGGCCTGGGGGGTGACCCCGCGCTCTGTCCGTCTCGGACGCTTTCTCTGCGGGAGCAGCGTCTTCACTCCTTCCAGGCTGCCTAGGAGACAAGCAGGACCGTCTGGGGGCGGTTCGGTCCAGTAGCCCCTGAGCTTGGTCAGCGCCCCAAGGCCGAGGCGCTTGTTAGAGTGAGCGGGCCTTGGAGCAAGGCTCGTGTTGGCATGGGGACTTGGAGCAAGGCTCGTGTTGGCATGGGGCCTTGGAGCAAGGCTCGTGTTGGCATGGGGACTTGGAGGGGCGTGATGCCCCTGAAAGCCCTTGGCTCAAGCCAGAATCACGGAGCTCGTGCCAGCGTGATACCCACGGACGAGTTCTCCCTTTGCTGGTTGCTCTCTCTCTCTGCCCACACCTTTTCCTCCGATCGATACAATAGATATCGTTTCCAATGAAAGACTAGGCACTTGATGGGCTTGGAGAAGCGCGGAAGTCAGCACTTCACTGGGAAGGTGTGGAAGTCCTGGGGCGCAGAGGCCCTTGTGGGGCTGTCACTGGGCAGGGAGAAGCCTGTATACTACTAACGGTACAAGTGGTTGTCCTGCTGCCATGCGGGCAGTGCTTGTGGGGGACAAATGCAAGGAGCTGTCTGGCTGGAAGCTATGGCCAGAATGCCGTCTGATGCTCCTTTGACAGGCAACGCAGGAGGCGTTGGAGTTTTGGACTCCAGCCTCAAACAGGTTGGCTCTTGACCTGGTCAGACAGACAGACAGACCACCTTCAGGGGGGTTAGTAATCAGCTTTATTCTAGTCTGGCCTTCTCAGAAGGGTTGCTGGTAATGGAAGCACTAACTACAGCATTCCCTAATCACTCATTTCACAGGGGCAGGAGAGAAAGGGGGGCAATTACCCCTACATCTAGATACGGTCAGTCAAGACAGGCATAGCTTGTGCACCCCCCTAAATCCTTCGGGCCTCTGTAGGGGCCAGTGGTTTCCTCCACTCACTGACCAGTGCCCACTTGCTTTATAAGGCAGCAGATAAAGAAGGCGTCTTGTCAACATTAAACTCACAGGCTGACTAGCTGTGTCATTCTGTGCCAGCATGGTAAATATTCCATTACATCACCCCATGTCTCGTGGCACAGCCTCAGTAGGACTGCCTACGATTCTGGGAACCACTATCTAGAGTCCTTTGGGCTATTCTGGGAGGTATTATCTAGCACATGGAAACTAGACACTGCCACGGCTGTGGACCCTGAGAAGCTAAACTCTAAATGGATAACAAAATCCTTCTGCATGTAAGGAGATGTGATACCCAACCAGTCCTTGCTGATAGCTTTACATTCGGGATGATGAGCTTTTTTTCTCTTCTCTTTCTATTCTGTATCACTACTTGGAGAATAGGGCTCTCATGTTCACTTTTATCTGTTAATATTAATGCAAAAATCATTCTCAAAATTGTCATTCTCCATGATGTCCCTTGTGAAGTCCTCATGACAAAGCCCATTTAATGACTTGAGCAGCCCAGGCCTGTTAAGCTTTTGTATTTCAATAGATTCCCACAGTGTCAGAAGTTACAACATAACTGATAAGTGGGCCGATGCAGCTTTTTTAAAGCCCTCTAGTGACAGAGAACCTATTAGCTAGCCCTAGGGCAACTCCCTGCACTTTGGGATCCCATTCATCATTAGGGGAGTCACTTTTAGTTTCTATCACCTTCACCTCAGTTGTCTATACTAGGCTAGGCTGTATTCCACTTCAAAACTAAGATCTCTTTTAGAAAAGTCTTTATTTTCTTCATGCTATTAGTTCTAAGAATTCTGCAGACCCATGTTCTTGAAAACAAGGGTTCCCTGTCCCCCAAAACCCTCTTGTGCTCTGCTCTTTAATTGCAAGGGTAGTGGCAGTGTTTCACTTTGCCTTTGTCTCCCCCCTTGTTGGAAACTCAGCTCCTTCCCTATGGGGCAGGTCTCTGTTCATCTGCAGTAGCAGGTGCTGAAGGTGTTCCTGGTGGGTCTTCTGTAGTTTTGGTAAAGATGGTATTTGTGGTTGTTGGTGAGATGGGTGTTAAATTGAGGTGACAAGACTGGGAGTTCTAGGATACCTGGATGTAGCAACCCCAGAATACTTCTTTCTAATATCAAAGCAAATGCATTGACTCCTGGTGTGGTTAACCCTCTGGCCCCCTCCCTATGTTGTATGTAAAAAGCAGCTTCTTATGGAAGAATGAATAGTTGAAATTCAGTTTCTCTATATAGGGAATGTTCCTGGTGAATAGACTTTAGGATGTAGAAATCCTCCTCCAACTTGTGTTTGAAAATTGCTGTTCCGCAGATAAGCAGCAGGTCTGTCAGTTTCTTGACTCAGTGGCCCTTCTCTCTTGAACCGTAGGGTCTCAGTGTCATTGCTTTCTCTCCAATTGTCTTCAAAAAATCCTCTCTTGGAGTGATTCTGTTTCTGGACTGGCCTGACTGCAGAGCATTATGTGATAGCTGGATAACTGCCCCAGGATGGGCTGGGCCAGCTTCCCTCAGCATTTCTGATGAGGGACAGGTGCATGTGTCACAGTGTCACCTGGAAAGAATTCAGACTCAGACTGTTGCCAAGCAATAGGACATTTATTGGGTGATGCCCCCAGGGGACTCTGCTCCTTTTGGGAGGCAGGGTGGCTAGCTGGTTTGACAGTGGTGAGAAATGGGAGAAGGGGAGGGAGAAGAAAAAGGAAGAGAGGGAGCACTGCTCTGGAGTCTCATGGTGTGGGGTGTTCTGTGAATGCGTACAGAAGAGCCCATGGAGGGAGGGGTCAATGGTCAGATTATGATTCATGAGCACTTCCTGGTGGGTCACATCCTGCATTCGGTTTCATGTCCTGCATCCTATCTCACATTCCACATCTTGTTTGGACCTGCTCCATCTGCCTTAAGCACTTTCTGATTGGTCACATCCTGTCTGCCTCATCATTTCCAGAAAGCCCTAGACCTTGGGTTGACAAAAGCCTCCCCAGCTCTGCTCCCTGGGCTCAACTGAGGTGTTATTTGGAACTCCCAGCTAGCAAATGGAAGGGAAGGGAGACATATCCTCTCCTTTCTTTTGATCACTTTTCTACATTCCAGGCTGGGTCCCTTCAGTGAGGAACTTCCCTCTAACTTCAGGCAACCATCTAGTTTGGGACATTGCCCAGATATGTGCCATTGCAAGCTCCTCTCATATGTTCCTACTCTGTGGAATAGGATTCCCCACTTTTTCTTGGTGGTCTTCGGAAATGAGCAGTTAGGAAAACATCATGCTGAGTCTTTGTTCCGGAGGCAATTCTGTTTCTTGGCTGCTTTTTCCTGTCCTTGCCTGGTAAACTCTGACCTGTATCTTCCATTTAGAGAATGATTCTGTTTCACTTATAGTCAAATGCTGAGGGTGGATTATTTTCTTCAGAACATGAGGGTATTGAACATTATACAACTGAATTCTTTTTTAAAACCATGGGGCCAACCAACGCTTGCAATAAAGGTTTCTTCCATCTCCAGTTTGTCCCCATTTTCTTTCACTGCCTTAAGTAAACTTAATGCCTTTGTCTGCCTGGCTGCTGTGTTCCTTGTCCATTGTGGTCCTCCATCTTCACAGTTGAAGGATGATTCTTCTAATGCTGCAGTGCCTTTCTTCCTTGTAGTTGTTTGCAAACCACAACAAGCTGCAGCAACTGCTTTTTCCTTAATTTCACCTGTGAGTTTTTAATGTTCCAGACTCTAGAATCCAGCATTCTGACCTCTGGTTCCCTAGAATTCCTCTGTCCTCCACGTTCTGTCACTCAGTTATATCAAGTTTTTGTTCTAACGTGATAACAAGCATCTCCTTTTCTTCATCGTCTATTTCCATCTGAAGGCTTCTTTCTTTTGACCACATTGTTAAGAGACCTTTTTATTAAAAAAATGAGCGTAACAGTTGGTAACATGTGACAAGAGAAGAGTTGGATGGAGCAGTGTTACACCATTCAGCTAGCTCATATGGGTCACATTAATTGAATTTTGGCTGTCGTTAAATGCAACCTGGTTTTCCATAATTCACACTAAAATTGAATTATTGAAACTTGAATTAATCGTAGCATAGCCATATTACATAATCAATGACTCTTGTTTAGCTGTATGAGTGACTATCTCTTCTGATTTCCCTGATAAAACAGAAGTTGTCTGGTGGCTGACTAAAGAGTCCTAACCCTTCTACCGTGATCTGACCATTGTTCAGATAGTTGTAGTCTCCATTCTGAGCCTCAGGCTGGCTAGTTCTTCTTGTGTCTGACTCCCTCCTCAGTTTACTTTGCTGTATCTTTTTCCAAGTTATACCCATTAACTATGAACATCCCCCAAGGTTCTGTCCCAGGCTCTCCTTCCTCTATACTATTTTGCTTAATGATCTCATCAGTTCCCACAGCTTTAGGGCTTTGTAAGAGAATCTGACTTTATGAACTGCTGGGTTTTTGGATGGAGGTAATCAGTTCTCCTTGGTCTTGTTGGGTCCCCTAAGTTCCTGCAGCAACCTCCTCCACCTCCCACTATTACTACCCTCTGGATCTCTGAGGTTTAGATTTTCATGTCCTCTCTAGCTTCTCAGGATAGAATGTTGGTAGCATTGGGCTTCCTCTCTACCTCATGGCTTTCTTCAAATCCCAGCCAACATCCCACCTTCCACAAGAAGACTGTTTTAATCACCTTTAATGCTATGCCTTCTCTCTGGATTATCTCTAGTTGACCAACTCTGATTTATCAAACACATAGTTTGTTTCTGCATAGTTGTTTGCATGCTTTCCTTAGACTGAGCTCCTTGAGAGCAGGGATTTCTGTTTGTTTTTGTTTGCCTTTGTATCCATGGGGCTTAGCATTGGCACATCATGGGTGCTTCAATGTGTCTTCATTTGACTATTGCATTCTGAGCTTTTTAGTACCATGGTGAGGGCTGCCCCGCTGTTCACTGTTGATTCTGGCACTTCTGTGCTTCCCACCCTGGGGATTTCTCAGCGGGATCCATCGGATCTTGCTATTTGTGTGTGTTGGGAGGTAACCATGCTGCTGCTGGCTTTGCTCACAAGCCCTCTTTCTTGTTGCTTTTGGGCTTCTGACTTATCTCTCACTCAGTTGTCAGGAGGAAAAGGTCACTAGTTTTTAGTGATTTCTTGATTATTATTTGGTCTGGTGAGAAACTCAAGGCTTTGCTAGGTATGTGGGAATTAAGTATTGTCTAGTTAAAGCAGCCTTCTTGGCCAGAAAACTAGTTTTTTGTCTGTTTTCTGTGCATTCCTTAGAAGAATGCTTTATGGATCCTCTTTCTTTCTTTTGGGCTTTTCTCAAGAGGCCACCAGACTGTTGTGGATCTGAAAGTTTGGTTAAAAGAGGCAACAGGCAAATACATATTGTTCATTCCCTTAAAACTAGCAGTTACGTGGCCATGAAGTCAGAAGGAAAACCTCTGACTACCTGATAAAAGAATGACCAGGCTTAAATGCACTTTACCATGAGAAAGGGATTTTCTTAGTTGTATAAGCTGTAAATTCGGTGAGAAAAGACAATTAACAAGGTAGAGTCAGTTGGAAATAAAGGTCCTGGGATGTCTGTTTTTCTCTGTCTCTACCTCTCACAATAAGAAGAATCCCACCCTTCTGGTTGTAGGCGTCCTGTCATAAACAGGTCTTTGAAGTTGCTGACACAGGAAAGGGCGTTTTTAGAGCAAAACAAAGCCGTCTGATTGATTAGTTCAGGCTTTGGCTCTTACTACAAGTCAAAAATGATGTTAAACATTATCATTTCCTCCTTTTGGTCAAAGGCAAACCGAAGGATTCACCTGTAGACCAAGAAACGTATGGAAAATCTCTAAACAACCAGTCCTGGGTGTGCAAGGGGCTTGGAGGGAGGGAACTGTTCTTCAAGCAGGTCTGGTCCGGATCTTTGGGAAAGCTGTCCACATACGATATCTTTTTCAGACCCCTTTGAAATTAGATGGCAAGGTCTCCTATGGGCTTAGATGTCCACTTGGTAGCAGGGGCAATAGACGTGACAGGTGGATCCAAGAGTCCGTATAGTCAGAAAGACCTGACAGGGGTTCCCAGAAAACATATTTGATAATTGAGAGGAAACAGCACAGCATAGCTAACGTAGCTAAAGGCACATAGAAATGGGTCAGTTTTCTAGCCATGCAGGGCTAGGTTCAAACGGTATAATAAAGGATTTCAGTTTCCTAGCTGTTGAGGTTTGGGGTGATGTGGACCCCAAAATACAGACACGCTGGGTCGTGAATTTGGCACAAGCCTTAAAACCAAAGAAAAACAAAGTTTATTAAAGATTCACCATACTGGGTTGACTCTTAAGGAGTCTAGGCATTTGTAATGCTCATATTGACAAGTGGGCCAGATAGAATCTCAGCTAGACAGTCAGAGCTGGATTGAATCTGAGTCCCTTCATGGAGGTGAGATGGAACTTAAATACAGAAAAAGACAGGGAAGAATTCAGGGGTCATCAAGCAGTCTCAGGTCCCAGGGGTGATCTAGATAGGGGAGGTAGATCAGACCCAGGCAGTTCCTGATGGGAGTGGCTGGTAGTCCAGACAGTCCACAGTCCTGGCTGGGTGACTTGGACCTCAAGAGAAGTGACCAGTAACAGGAGGAATATCAAAGAATGCGAAATCCAGTAAGGGGAATCCAAAGAGCCCCCGAGACCAGGCTTTCTGGGGCCCTTCAGACAAATGGGACCAAAATCCTCCTGGTCCAGGGGACAAAGGTCTTGGATTGGGCTTGTCCCCCATCATTCCCCCCTCAAACAGATGGGACGCAAATTCTTTTGTGGTAAAGGGCGAAGGTCTCAGCTTATAAAACTGCTTTCTGCTGGCAAGGAATATAATGCTGTCCCTGCCTCCCTAGATCCTGTTCAAGAGGTCAGACTTCAGAACCTGGGCTGTGCCAGGTCCAGTGGGCTAGAGAACTTGGAGGCTGAGCTGTCATCTGGAAGTGGATGGCTCAGACCCTGGAGGAGACAAACCTGGCAAGGATGTTAAGCATACAAGTACCAAATAGGCATAAAAGGGTTATAGCCAGTAATGGAATAAGAGTAGGAGCAAGTATAGAAAGAAGCCAGGATTCCCATGAAGAAGATGATAGGGGGCACTAAGTTATTATGGTCTGAGTTTGGGTGCCCCAAGGATTGGAATGGTTGCATATTAAGCTCCCAGTTGGGAGGGGTGTCTTTAAGATAACAATGAGAGTGTTGTAAGTGGAAGGAGCTGTGGCATTGTGGCTTAACTTCTGAGTAAAACTTAAATAGGGGAAATCTACTAGGAGAGTGGATGGATGCGGCCAAAGGTGCAACTAGGAAATGCTCCCTTTGGAACTGTACAGTTCTGGATACACTTGTAAGCAAGATGTGGAGAGGGAAAGAGTATCCCATAGAGGGGTGACCAACATAAAAGGGGTGACATAGACCTCTGAGGAAGTTGTATTGGGGAGGGAGCTTTCCCAAAAATCGACTCCCCCAGCCTAGTGAGCTTCCCATTTTGACCAAGGAGTTATCCTCCCATAGGCAGAGGCCAAATGTATTTGAAGTATCAGGAAAGAGGAAAAAAAAGGTTAACAGTATCATTGCCAATTCAAAAGGAAACAGTTTAATCAGAGAGAGAGAGAGGATTAAAGAAGACTGTGGCAAGGCCAAAACATAGAAGGCCATCTTTGATGGGGGAATTTTTTTCTGTGAGAGATCCCCTTTCTTTCCAGATTGCTCCATGGGCATCTAGAACAAGGAAAACATATTTTGAGTAACTGAAAACATCCAACTGGCCTGGGGTCAGGTCCTAAGGAGTGGATCAAGACTCCCCAAACCTGTGCTCTCCTTCCATCAACGTACAGAGAGCAGTTTTTCTAGATTAGGGTTAGTTTTCGAAGTCTCAGAAGCTTTATCCTGGTCTGTCAGGCCCCTGAGTAGAGTCACAAAGGGGTTTAGCAATAAAACCACAATTAGGAATCTAGAGTCTACAAAATCCAGTCTCTAAAGAGACTGGAACTTGTTTCTTAGTGGTTGCAACAGGGGTAGTGCTTTTGCTCTGAGAGGTTAAGGAGAAAGAGGGGAGTGTGAGTTCATGGCCCAGATACTTTATGGACTGGCATGCCATCTGGGCTTTGTTCAAAGAGACCCTATAGCCTTGAGTGCCCAAGAAATTAAGGGCTTCTGTGGGGCTACAAATAAGAATATTATGCACATGCTGAATTAAGCTACTGTCTGCTAGTTTCAGGTCCCTTAAATCCCTTCCCAAATCCTGGCCAAATAAATGAGGGTTATCTCCAAACCCTTGGGGCAAGACTGTCCATGTTAGCTGGCATGGACTTGATTGACCAGGAGGAGTGCATTCAAAGGCAAAAATAAACTGTGAATCTATGTGGAGAAGTATACAAAAAAAAAGGCATCTTTGAGATCCAGAGTGAAAAAACATTGGGTGTGCCTGGGGATTTGAGTGAGTATAGTATATGGGTTGGGGACTACGAGGTATATTAGAGTAACACGTTCATTAATGGCCCTGAAGTCTTGAACCATTTGGTATTCTCCATTAGACTTTTTTACAAGAAGGATGGGAGTATTGCATGGAGATTAAGAAGGGACAAGAATTTTGTACTTAAGGAATTTTTCAATTAAAGATTGTAGTCCTTCCCCAGCCTCAGGCTTAAAATGATATTGACGGCAATGGGGAAACGTATTAGGATCCTTGAGGCAAACAGTGGCTGGGGTGGTGAATAGCTCTCCCAGGAATTCCCTGACCCCAAACAATTGGCTTAACTGTCTCCCACACCTCCAAGGGAACATGGGGAGGTCTGTTAAACAGAGAGGGAAAATGGAAATGAGAGGCTTGACTCGAAAAAACTGGCTTCCCAATTTCATCATCAGGCCCCTTCACAGCAAAGGGGTGGGGCAAGAGGAGATCATAAGGAAAGAGTGTTCAAACTACAGATCCTCAAACAGGCAGGAGAGAGGGCATGTCTCTCAACATCCCTTAGTTTTTCCTTCTATGCCCATAACCCGACAGGTGAAGGGGTAAGTAGGGTCAGAGTAATTGATTAGAACAGAGAACGTTGCTCCAGTGTCAATCATAAAGAGGGTAATCTTACCTCCAACCTCGATATTTGCCCAGGGCACAGTAAGAGAGAATGGAGAAAGTGGGAGCCCTGACAAGCCCCAGGCTGTCTCTCATTATTCTGAGTCTTGGGAAGACTGGAGGACAGGGTCCTGGGGGGTGGCTCCACCACTGTTCCAATCTCAGGGACAATCCTTCCTCCAGTGTCTCTCCTGGTCACATACTGGGCACAGCCCTGGAGGCGTCAGTCCTGGGAGCTTCCTCTGAGGGGCGCCCTAGAGGGGCATTCTGTGGACCAATGGCTCTCCTTGTGGCATGGAAAGCAGGTCTCACCATTACCCAAGTTACCAGGAATACCCTTGGGTCTTTTCCTGGCCATGGTGAGCATATTCTCTCTCTAGCTTTTTCTCTACACTTTTTTTCCTCTACTTTGGCTAAGTCTCTGTTGTTGAAGACTCCAAAGGCTGTCTCCAGTAATTGAGCCTAAGGTGTTTGGGGTCCCATTGCCAATTTCTGTAGTTTCCTCCTAATATCTGGGGTAGACTGATTAATGAAATACATGGCAAGGATTACTGTCCCTTCCGTAGAGTCATAAATATGCATTTATTTCTTAATAGCCTCTATCATCCTGTCTTGGAAAAGGGCAGGGTTTTACCTTTTTTCCCTGAGTAATTTCTTTAATCTTTTGAAAATTTATCTGCTTTTTAAACGCAGTTTTTAGGCTTTCTAACAAAGTATCATAATGATCTCCCTTTTTCCTATTCTCACTTTTCTGATAATCCCATCCTGGGTCACTAAGGGGAACAGCAACTGTTCCAGGGGTATATTTTGTGGGGTCATTACTAGCCAAATGATCTGAAAACTCCCAGACTTGCTCACGGACCCTTCTTTTCAACGGTACAATAATTAGATCATTCCAGACCAGAATATGTAGATCATTCCAAGAAAGTTCAAATTGTAGGAATATGTCCCTAAAACCCTCAGTAAACTTAGTGGGATCTTCCAAGTATCTCCTCAGTTTCTCTTAAACCTGAATGAGGTTTGAGATGGAGAATGGAACATGCTCTGTAATAGTCCCACTAGGGGAGGCAGGCACTTCCCTCAGAGGAAAAAGCCTGGAAGGCGCTCTGGGGGCAGGGGCTTGGTTAGAGAGATAGGAACTTCCAGTTTTAATGAGGGAGGGGCTGGGGAATGCTGACTCAACTGTTTCAGGCTGCAAGCCCAGGACGTCTGGCTGGCAAGGGGAAAGATGAGCTGACACCTGAGGAAGGGAAGGAATCAGAGAGGGAGATGGAAGAGGACTGACCCATTACAGGCGTGGGGTTGGAAGTCCCTTCCTCTGTAAAGGAAGATGTGGGAATAAGCCTTGAGAAAAAACAAAACGGAAAAAGTAACTGATGTTTTCCTAATTTCTTAGCACCGAGGGAATTCACAGAGTTGTGCACACATTACCTGATAGGGTGTCCATCCTTGTCTATGCTTTGGAGGGTATGCCCAGGTCCATGACCTTGAACACAGCCACTAGACCAAAAACCTGAGAGCATGAGGTGGAATACAAGACAGCCTTCTAGCTGCCTGACCTACTGGGACCTGAGAGATCAGATCCAAAAACCGCTTCCACGATGCTTGGAGAGAAGGGGATAGGGAGAGAGGGAGGCTTACATACCTTTCAGTCTTAGCAGAAAAATTAGAGATTAGCAGTTCTTCCGAGTTAGGGAACCAAAATATTGAGGTCTGGGGTGGTGGGAACCCCAAAACACCTACATGCCAGGTGCTGCTCAAATGAATTTGAAAGAAGCCTTCTTAAAGCCAGAGAAAAAGTTTATTAAAGATTCACCATACTGGGTTGACTCTTAAGGAGTCTAGGCATTTGTAATGCTCATATTGACAAGTGGGCCAGGTAGAATCTTAGCTAGACAGGCAGAGCAGGATTGAATCTGAGCCCCTTCATGGAGGTGAGATGTAACTTAAATACAGAAAAAGACTGAGGGAAGAATCCAGGTGTCATCAAGCAGTCTCAGGTAACAGGAGTGATCTAGATGGGGGAGGTAGATCAGACCCAGGTGGATCCTGATGGGAGTGGCTGGTAGTCCAGACAGTCCACAGTCCTGGCTGGGTGACTTGGACCTCAACAGAATGCTAAGAAGTGACCAGTAACAGGAGGAATATCCAAAGAATACTAAGTCCAAGGAGCCCCCAAGGCCAGGCTTTCTGGGGCCCTTCAGACAAATGGGAACAAAACCCTCCTGGTCCAGGGGACAGAGTTCTTGACTTGGGCTTGTACCCCATCGTTATGACTATCTTATACAGTTTTTGTGGAAAAATCCAAATGTGAGACCTTATTACCAAAACCTGATGAATTCTGAAGCCAGTCATGTACATCTCTGTGTGATTCTTACAGGGATCGGTCTGATCCTGTGACTTTTCTTCAAAGTTTGCTACCCTTTTTAATTAGAAATCTATCTCATTACATCTTTGTCTAATCATTTCCTCCTTTGGAGGATGTTGTCTCCATATGGTACTTATTTGGCCATGAATATAGGTTAAAGGTGTAAGCTACTCATTCCTGCATCCCGTAATAGTAACTCAGAGATGTTCCTATATCCATCTATTAGTTAATGAATTTAGCCTTGTACTTGGAGAACTTCTTTATTATAGACATTTTCTAGAAAAGAAAAAGAGGGACAGTGTCATATGTCTTAACAGAAGGAAAGACCTTTCTTAGCTCTGTTTGATTCCAGGAATGAGGCACCATCTGACAGCCAATCATGTGGTCACTAGGTGCTAAAAGCAAGACTTAGGAGTAATCAAGTGAGGAATTTCCTTTTTCAGAAAGGAAATAGCACATCTGGGAAATAGAGTTAGGAAGATCCTACCCAGGCTGTGTCCAAGGTTGTCTTCAAAACCATTCCAGGTATCCACCTTTAGCATTTCTGAGCCTGCTGCACATGCCTGTTGGCTTTATGATAACTTAGACAACTATTCCTGTAATCAGAGCTTAAAACAATGGTAAATTGCAGGCTCAGTCTTAAATAGCAAATAAATTTTGGCTGGTATCCCTCAGATAGGGCTGTCTCAAATTTGATTGAGCTATTAATTATCAAATCAAGTTACATAATTTTTCTGTCTTCTTCAAACACTTCCTCACACTCTCTAAAAATATTTAAACCATCTGAAACTGACACAAAGTATCCAGAACAACTATCTAGGGACAAGAGGGTTTTGGATAACCCACATTTGTTCCCAAACCTTATCTACCTTTCATATTTTCAATCAGACCTTCACTTATCTTTCCAAACCTCTCAATCATATTCTTTAGATTATTCAGTTTTCGTTTATATTTTAACCATAAGACAAGATAAGTTGTAAGTTATTAATTTTACTAACATAACTGTACTGGAATCCCGTTCCAGCTTGAACAAGCAAAGGGGTTAATGGCTAACCTTATAGTTTATGGAATTATGTCTTTGTTTCACAAGTTTGTTATTCTTCCCTAATTATGCTCACTCTGGAAAAAAGATACTTCAGGAATTAAATCTTGTCCATATAATTATTTCAAACCCAAATTTTAACTCTTGCTTAGGCCATGGAATGACTACAAATTCAGATCAAAACAGCAAGATGTCTTCTGCTTTACATCCTAATGTAACAATAAATTATTTTGAAATGTTAGTAAGCCTTCTAAAAATCACACAAGATTTTCTAAAGCATTTTTTTCTAAAAGTATTTCCTCTTCTTTAAAAGCAGTTTAAAATTTATTCTGATGTTCACTAAACTTTTATGAATAAAATTAGTTGGATGTTGAGTCCCCCAAAGATCTATGCCTGCATGAGATCTTTCTTCTGGGGGCAAATGAATGAGGTGGGAGCAAGGATGGTATGCACTCCATTTATTCTCAACTAGCTCAGAGTATATATAGGCATTCTGCTTCCATGCATGCAAGAAGCTCATATACTGTGTACTGAGCTTACATGCTTGGCTGCTGCTGCTCTTGCTCAACATAACTGTGAAGGTTGATTATTGCTTAACGGTGGTCCATCACGTAAGTCATGCAAGACGTGACATCCCAAGAGATTTCTCCCAAGGACACCATGACCCTGATAACCCAAGAGTTCCAAACCCCTTACAGTTGGAACCTTTTAAAATGATAGATATCTCTTTCTTCCTCCTTAAAGCAAAAATAAATCTTTAAAATTGGAATTCATTAAAACTAAGTTGGTGTAAAGTGACACAAATTCACAAAGTATTATAACAAACCTAAATTCTTAGTTATTACAGAATTTCTAGATATCACAAGGTTCTTTGTCAAAAAGGTGTTTGTAATGGAGAGGGAATTTAGTTTCTATAAGACAAGAAGAACATATCCAATTAATTTAGCCTTATCACAATAACAAATTTTCCTTAAATATATCACTAGAAATTAATTATGTTCTGGAATTACACATAGTGCATAAACCTTCAAATTAACATACATGAATACATCCTTAGATGAAACAGGTTTGAAAATCACACCCAAATTTTTTAAGGATTCTCATTTCCTCAATAGGAATTCTACAACACGGAAACTTTTGCAATTTATATAAGAACTTATAAGGTTAATGCACTTCTAAATCATTGCAGAATATATGGAAGCCCTAAGTTTAAACTACCATATTTTTTCCATAATAGCCAAGGTTTCAGATGAAAAAATATCTGCTATCAAAGTAAACATCAACTTATCTAATTTCATCCCTTCCTTTTAAAAGTCCAATTCATAGACAAGATCCAAATTAAAATTGCTGTAACAATGTTTCTGCCTCACCGTGCTCTCTCAAATCTCACAAATCTTAGAGAAATTCAGAAATACAATTCAATTATAAAAATAACCCAGCAATAAATTCAGATGATATCATTTGCATTTCCAGAAATTATTGATCTTATTTCTTTTGGTAATTGAAATCACTTCAAAGTTAACAATTGCTTTAGAGAGAGATAATAATAGTATTGTGTGTAACATATACCAGTCATCATGATAAGCATTTTACAATCATTACATAATTTGGACCCCATTATTATTTTCCCTTTTACAAATCAGGTAGACCAGTCAAATAGAGATAAAATACAATTGGAACAGAGAAGTGTGAAGTTTACCAAGAGCAGAGAGACTGGTGTCCCAGTGGTAATAATTCCTGTATGCAGGGCTTAGGAAATGATCCCCACAGGCCTGATCCATCCACCTATCCCTTTCCCACAGCTGCAGAATTTACTAACCCTGAGGTGGTTTGTAGCTTCTGGGACAGGGTGGGCAGAATGTATAGGACCTAGGTGACATTTCCAAGTTTTACCTAGAAGGGTGGGCTGCAAGGTGCCCAAGGGCACAGGACTGTTAGAATCACTGTCAGTCTGCTAATTGCTTCCCCTACACTTCTGCATTCTCTTCTCTATAATTTGATCTAGGATGAGAAGGGTTAACATGAACCTTTGTAGCTGTTAAAAATCCCCATTCTGAGATACTCTCTTAACTCTGAGAGGGAGTGGGGAATGCTACATGATCAGGACTGGGAGGGGGTGTTTTAGTTAGGTGAGCTCCTGGAGCTACCCACAGCCTTAGGAATTCTTTCCCAGTGATTTCAAATGATCGGTTCCCTTTAATGATTAATCTCTCATCCTACGAAATCTGCTAAAATGATTTTACCTTAGATAATCTAACTTTCCATTGTAATTCCAGGTTGGCCAGACCAGAACAACAAGCAAAAGTGTTAAAGTTTTGTTTGTTTGTTTCTCTAGTTTAAGCCCTTAGAAGTCTCTGAAAGCCTGCATTTTAAATCTTACAAGATAACAGATTCATGATTCACAGCACACATGATATGGACAGAGACATATACTGACAGAAAAATTGACAATCAATGACAGGACAAATACAAACAAAACTCACAATTAACAGCAGAGACGGGGAATCAGAAGCTTGTTAGAAATCTCCATCATAAATTGGCCATTATTATTCTGAGGAAAGGGGGTTGCAATGATTCAAGACCTGACAGAATAAGGGTGTATCCTGCAACCTTTGCTCAGAGCACCCCTATGGGTCATTGGAGGGGAGGGGAGGGGAGTGGAGGGGAGGGGATGGGAGCCTTGGCCCCTCCCCAAAGTTTCTGACTTTGCATAACCTTGAGAAGGGTCCTTCATTCAAATTTCCAATGCCCTGATTTCTTACAATAGTGACAAATACCAGGTTTTTGGTCCCTTATCACATTAGGGGTGGGGTGTGTAGCTGTGTGAAGCTCTCTTTTTGCTTTAAAATCTTCCTCAACTTGTTTCTAGTGTTTTGGCAAGCTGGAGAGCCAGCTCAGCTATAATCTGCTGGAAATCCTTAAGGGAAAGAGCGGAGGGAGGAAGCAAGGAATAGTGTAGAGGAGGGACAGAGTTTGGAGGAGAAAGAGGGGATGGGGTTGTTGGGAAAGAGGAGAGAGTGGGGTGAAGGGAATTAGCCAGTGTCAGGGGTGGTGCTGAAGCAGCTTTGGGAGTCTTAAGGGAACAAGCCTTTTGGTTCTCTGTCAGCAAGCCCAAGATGAAAACATTCCACTCCTGGATAGATGTTTTGTTGGCCTTTAAACTTAATTTGGTTTTAAGATAAAGTAACTTTGACCAGTCCAAAAGAGCCCTATCATGGCCATCATAATTCAGGGCTATTTTTAGTTAATTGACACTAGTGCTAGCAATACTTATGTTAACATTTCCTGAGATTGATCAGTGCAGGGGATCTATACAGAACATTTGACCCATAGACTTGATTCCTGCCCCTGAGCTAGATTTAAAGGGAAATTTTGGACTTCAGCCAAACTAGTGGGAGTCCTTTGGGAGCTGGGAATAGGAGGACTTACCCGATCCAATCGAGGTTTAAGACTTCAGGAAAAATGAATCCTGAGGCACCTAAGTTTCTTGGCTTTGGGGAGGTAGGGCGCTGGTCCTTCCTGGTCCATCAGTTCCAATCCGAGTCACATCACTATAAGTCTGGTTAAAAGAGGCAACAGGCAAGTACATATTGTTCATTCCCTTAAAGCTAGCAGTTACTTGGCCATGGAGTCAGAAAGAAAACCTCTGACTGCCTGATAGAAGAATGACCAGGCTGAAATACACTTTACCATGAGAAAGGAGTTTTCTTAGTTGTTTAAGTTGTAAATTTGGTGAGACAAGATGATTACCAAGGTAGAGTCAGTTGAGAATTAAGATCTAGGATGTCTGTTTTCTTGTCTGCATATCAAGATAAGAAAAATGCCACCATTCTGGTCGTAGGCATCCTCTCTTAAACAGGTTTTTGAAGTTGCTGACAAAGGAAAGGGCATTTTTAGAGCAAAACCAAGCAATCTGATTGATTAGGTCAGGCTTTGGCCCTTATTTTAAAAAAAGTAAAAATGATATTAAATATTATCACTGTCCAATATTACTTTGTACTGGCTCCTTAGGACATTTTTCTCATGTCTTGCTTTTGTAGAGTCCTGACCATTCTCCAGGGTCATTTTGGCAACTGTTAAGTTGTTCAGTCCCTCTACCGCTTGGTATGGAGTGACCTGCCATTTTTTGGTATAATGTGTGTTCCTTTGGCAACAAAGTTCCTTGTTAAAACGTGTCACCTTTTTCAAGATCTTGATAATGGATTGGGATGCCTCTAACAAGCCTTTATCAGCAGAGGCCATTGCTTCACAAGAAGTCCCTTTAAGCCTCTTTCTAACCTGTGATAATCATTTAATATCATTTGAATCTCAAAAAGGGCCGGAGCCAGAACTAATCCACCAGAGGGACCTTGGTCTAACAAATTCCCTCCTTTGTTCTCTGAGTAAATTCAGAGAATGCTGGTGTCAACAAGGCCAGAAGGAGCTGCCCAGAGCATTCTTCTGTTAATGATTGCCAAGGACAGGGCACCTTAACCTGAGAGTGGAGCCTTTCTTATCTTAATAATTTACGGACATGTACTATGTTATGGCATGTTCATGGTAAAGAAAACGGAGATATCCTGGGTTGTAATTGCAATTGACACTTTGCCAACTCTCTTATCGTATTTACTACCTATTCAATTAAGAAAATTCCTTTCTCCTACTGTGGTTAAACATGTATGGAGATCATACATTTGAGTTCTGAGATTGCGATTGTTGTAAGCACACCTCTCTCACGAATGTTAACAAATATGTCCAAGCCTGTGGCACCATTCCTGGGAGCTTTGGATGCAGGCCCTGGAGCTGCAGACCCTGCCTCCATTACCATTGCTGCTTGGATTTAAGGCTCCTGGCATACTCCATGCAGCTCACATACTTGGTCTGTGGGGTCTTCCTGACAGTGCAAAGGTGTCTTTCCAAGTTTCATTATTCCTGCTAATGCCAGTGCCTTCCTAATTAGTTTGCTTTCAAAGTCTCTACTTTAGTCATTAAATTCTGGCTGGAAATCCACATACTGTTCTGTAATATCTTAGCATCTGTGGTCTCTTTCTGGCTCCAGGTTGGTGTGCCTGGTTGTACTGGTTAAAATACCTGGCCAACTAAGTGATGGATCATGTTTCTACATGATCTTTCTGATACAAAAAGATGATATTTGAAGCCATAGAAGCTTGGGATTGCTTATGCTCTCCAAATGTGTAGCACAAGATGGTTGCATTTTGCTTTGGTTGTATCATACACAAGCCACATGCTTTTTACACACGTTGCCATTTTAGGCCAGCAAAATCTCTTTTTTACTAGTTCAAGGTTCTCTCCTCACCTCAATCTGCAGTGTCATCCTGTAATGCCTTGGTGGCCATCACATATCATGCACAGGACAGCACCAGTGACTTTCTGGTACTGTGTGGGGTCATTGACAGTCCAATACTCTGAACAGCACCAAGGTTTGCCATTCTCTCAACAAGAAGATTTCATTCAGGGAACAAAACCCGACCTCCCAACAGGAAGCTTTTTGCTTTATTGCTTGTGTTACTTTCCATTTTCCTTCATCATAAAGTGTTCTCACTGCAAATCATGCAGGGAAAAGGAGATTGGCTTGGCCCAACAGAATTCCTAGATATTAGTGATAGCCCTTTGGGTAAAGGCTCAAGCTCAGCTGCATTTCCATTGCATTTCAAAATGGGTATCTGAGCCTTCAGAGTTTTCATGGATTTCATTAGAACAATTTAAGTGGCCTGAGGCCTACAAGATGATACATCATCATACACATTGGTCCTCCTTCCTGGCAAATAGTTTATGTCGAATATGGTTAGCCCTGCGGCTACCTATCTTAGCAAGCAGCATCTAAATAGACACTTATCAGAATATGTCTGCATTGTTTTCTGTCCACACTGAAAATTTTAATTTAGCACTGTACACATGGTCTTTGATCTTGGTGACTGGTCACCTTAAAGCTGAGAATTGCAGTTGTTGTGGGGGTTGTTTATCTCACTAACATCAGGTTCTCTATTGGTGAGAGCAGCAGGTTTTTGTTGACCATTGCTTTCTTGGTACTGACCTGTCACCAAGGCTTTAAACTAGCCTGAGTAGGGGCTTTCCTGGCTCTACCTGGGTGGATTCTGGTTCAAAAGGGACATGGCTTACCCAATCTGTTCTCACTTCTCATCCCAACAGTGTATAAATGGTTTTGGAGGCTTTAAACCAAGCTGCCTTCCCTTTGTCCTTTGTCTTTTGCTTCTTTTTGATCATATATCTTTGAGCCATAAGATCAGTAAGAGGTCTGATAGCAGCAGAGCTCTTCATATAATTAAGAGCCCCTGATTCCTAAAGAAATGCTCAATTCTACTCTCCTGTTCATGGATACAGCAAGCTGAGGAAAGTTTCCGTTTTTTTATTATTTTTTAAAACTTAATTAATATTCAGCTTTCGACTTTCATTTCCACAAGATGTTGAGTTTCACATTGTCTCCCCATCTGTCCCCTCCCCCCGCCCCAAGACGGCACGCATTCTGATTATCACTTACCCCAGCCTGCCCTCCCCTCTATCACCCCCCACTCATTCCCTTCCACTTTCTTCTAGGGCAAAATAGATTTCTGTACCCCATTGCTTGTATATCTTATTTCCCAGTTGCTTGTAAAAACAATTTTTAACATTTTTTGAGTTCCAAATTCTCTTCCGTCTTCCCCACCCAACCCTCACTGAGAAGACAAACAATTCAACATATGTTATACATGTGTAGTTAGGCAAAACACTTCCATAATCGTCATGTTCAGAAAGACTAACTATATTTCCTTCCATCCTATCCCACCCCCTATTTATTCTATTTTCTCCTTTGACCCTGTTCCTTTTCAAATGTGTTTGCTTCTGACTAGCCCTCCCCTAATCTGCCCTCCTTTCTATCATCTCTCCCCCTTATCCCCTTCCCCCTTACTTTCCTGTAGGGTAAGATATCCAGTTGAATGTGTATGTCATTCCCTCCTTAAGCCAGATCCAATGAGAGTAAGGTTCACTCATTCCCTTTCACCTCCCCCCTCTTCCCCTCCATTGTGAAATCTTTTTCTTGCCTCTTTTATGTGAGATAATTTACCCCATTCCGTCTCTGCCTTTCTTCTTGCAATATATTCCTCTCTCATTCCTTATTTTTAGATATCTCTTCATATTCAGCTCACCCTGTGTCCTCTGTCTATCTGTCTGTCTGTCTGTCTGTCCTGTTTACCCTTTCATGCTTCTCTGGATTCTTATACTTGAAAGTCAGATTTTCTATTCAGGTCTGGTCTTTTCATCAAGAAGCTTGAAAGTTCTGTATTTCATTGAATGACCATTTTTTTAAGCAAGCTTCAGACTCATGTCCATATAGCCTAAATTTGGGTTTACTTGTCACTGAAACCATAGAATCCTGGATCCTTTCATGGTTGGTTGGTGGTTGTCCTTCGTTCTCAAAGAGGACCAAAATGACATCACTGTGCTACAGTTTGACTGTGACTGATCAGACCAATCCTAGTTCGAAATGTTCTACCACAGGTCAGGAGCAAATAGCCCATGTGAACATTTGGGGTGGATTCTCTACATTTGCCTTTCATAGACTGCCATGTTTATAAATACTATAAATAAATACTAGTATTTCTCTAGTATTTCTAGTCTAGAATGACTAGAATACAAGGTGATTTGGGATTCACTGGCCAGTGCAGCAAGTTATTTCCAGCTCTCAGTCTTGACTGCCCTTCTGTGCAAGGTCCTATTTGATCAGATAAACTGTGAGTGGAATAGATCCAGTGAAGACTCCTCAGAATGTGAATTCTTCTCCCAGGGGGTAAAGGAGACCGAGAGGCTCAGGTTACAACGCCTTCAGAGTTGAGTAATTCCCATATAAGGATATGCTATGTAGTGTATTAGGATCTCAATGACTGGATAAAATTCGCTAACTCTTCAGTGCCTAATTTGCATGTGCCTGAGCAGTTGGCAGTCCTCAAACGGGTCTGCCTCATTCACATGTACTCTCAATGCTTCATTTGCATATGCTGACATGTATTTTCGAGGGCTTTGTAACAGAGAGGGGGAGGGAAATTTGGACTGGATTTCAAAGGGATTGGCTAGATTTCACACCTAGAATGTAAGACCATATTTCTCAGCCAATGAGAAAAATAGTCAGTGGTAGGAGGGGTTTTCAGGTTAGGATCTATATATACATATATATATGTCACTGCTCTGCCTTTGTCTTCGGCTTCCCTGCTCCAGACTACCTGGTGGAGGGACTGCCCTGCTTCTTGCTTCTGGAGAATCGAATAAAGGAACTTTCTGTTAACACTTTGAGATGCCTCTGAGGAGTCAATTTGAGTAGGGGGTCTTGCCGTCCCATACAACCGGAAGCCCACCCAGTGGATATTTAGTTTCAGTTCAGGGTCTGAGGGCCAGGGTGACTGATCTGCACTCTTGGCCCTGCCTCCATTTCCTGAAACTGTTTTTTGGAAATTCAGTCCCTTGTACACCAACCCTGCATTCTTCTCTCTCTGGCAAATGGCATTCCTCTGGTTAACCAGGCCACAACTGTTTGCCCCTTCCTGTCTGTCTCTCTGTTTTGGCCATGACCTTGATTCCCACAGTCATAATCTCTGGTCCTTCAGATCATTTCACTTGGAGTAGCTAGGAGTCATGGGTTGTTCTGTCTCTCAGAAGATATGTGTGTGTTTGTTTTTTTAGCACATTCTTGCCTTTGAGTCTGAGCCACCAGAAATAGTCTCGTCTTGTTTCTAATGGTCCACACGTGCAGGAAGATGCCCTGGCATCAGCTCAGCTGAGCTTTCTGAAGTTGTATTGTGGCAGACGGCCTGTATCCCCACGCAGCTCGGTGATGTGGTGAAGAAGAAAGACATGGGAGGCAGGAGAAGATAGGCCAACTCCGTTTATTGATCAGAGGGTCAGGGTATTTATTGACAGAAACTGCAAGCTTAGGTGACGATTCTGCTTGTCTCCTGCCCTAGTAATTTAATCAGTCTTATCTTAAAGACTGAGTCTAAAGGGCATCTATTTTACATATCCCTTGTTTTCTGTAATTCTCTTGTTTGTCTCACGGAGACAGCAACATCTGGGGGGGGGGGGGCATGGAGAGCCATTCGGGATGATAATGAGCACAGTCTCAAAGAACTCTTTCCTCGAAGGTCTATCCTGATCTTGTCAACCGCACTCCACCCTGGCCCTCAGTGTTGTATCTTTCACTCTTTCTAGCATCAGGGCAGGACTGATTCAGGATTGCTTGAGCTCTTTGCGATGTATGAGGCCTCTGCATATCTTGTTCTTTTCTTTGTCAGTCTCTGGAATCAACAGGAAGGCTTTCTTCTTGTTGATGAAATGAAGCTTAGCATACACTTGCTTTGCCTTCCCCCTTCTGGTTCCCTCCAGCATCCTTGTCACGTGACTTCAGGCTTTGGAGTCCTCAGACTCCGTCTAGTTACAAAGGTAATGGCCGTAAGACTTGTCTAGCATCTGTCTGGCTCTTTACCCCTCTGGGTTACCTGCTGATGCTGCTGGTGCTTTGGGTGTGTCTACTCAGATCCTTCCATGGGGAAAATGAGAGCACTTCCCTTACCTCCAAAATAGATATTTGTCCGTCCCATTCAGATTGTCAGCTTGGTTAAATAAATGGACAGAATAACTTCTAATCACTTCCCTCATTTTGTTGCAAATTCTCCTTTTGAATTTTTGATACAGGCAAGTTAGTTTCTGTCTTTTTAAAATCAAACTAGCTAATAAGTGACCTGCTTTTGCATTATTTTCTTTTTAAAGTAGCTAGTAAGTCAGTCTGTGTTGTGGGGATGGAGTAGGTAACTTTTCTCTGCTGCTTTCAAAGTTTCAGGTTGCATCTACCATTGTTCCATGACCAGAGACTTCAAGGGGATCCTCTTCCAAGGATGGGGAGTAATGTCCTCCAGGAAACCAAGGACCCAATCTAGAGCTTGGGGAACCAGACCTGTGGTTTGCAATCCTAAGAACCTTGTTGTATAGAATTTTTCTTTAGCAGACAGGCATATCAATCTGCAGCAAGGAGCTAGAATATGCTACTGTTCTCCATTCGCTTCTGAGATAGGTGTAATATGCACACCTGACCCGTTTTCTTTGTGTCTGTTGTTAAAAAAGAGAAGAAAGGAGGAATGGCACTTGGAGAATAAGGAGCCAGGATGCTTGAGTGATGGAGTGGGGCAGACCCTGAATGATAAGCCTGTCCCAGGCAGAGCTGGGTGAGATCTGGCTCCTTAGAGCCAAACTCAAACCTGGGTAGACCCTCCTGCAGACCCTCCAAGGTCACTCCTTCCTGCCTGGAAATGTCAAGAGCTCTTATACATGTTGTCAAAAAGTAGTGATACAAAATATTGAACTCACTTTGGTTTTTCTCTTAATGAGGCAGTAGAAAAGTGAGTCATTTTCTTGAGGGAAATGACTTTTTGTGGCCAGGCACAAGAGAATGTATTTGGGGTGCAGAGCTCTTTGGACCTCACCCACAAAACCCGCAAGATAAACACTAGATTCTTAAGGGTAATTTGCAGATCATTGGCACTTAGTGTGAGGCCCCACCCATTTGGAGATGGTTATGGTCATTCTAGCACACAACCATCCAATCTTTTGGGCACTGAGGTGGCGGAAATGACTGGGCTCCCAAAGGAAGGCAGTTATAAAAGGACAGGGAAACTGTTGTTGCATCTGAGGAAAAGGTAGGACAGTCAGTAGCACTTGTGTCCCTCAGACAGACCCTCTGTTTCCTCTTGGGCTGCACAACAAGGCACATCCCAGGTTCCAATCCCAGTAGTAGATCAAAGGAGTAGAGACCCTGCTCCCTGTCGTCCATCACCATTACTCCCAAACGGTGGTTGCTGCCTTAGCTAGATTGTTGGGGCAGTTGTCAGAAGGGGTCTACTATCTAGTCTACAATCTACAGCTGTTTTTTCTGACCTTTCCTCCTCTTTAATGCTTTACAATCATTTTTTTTTGCTGTTGTCATTTAGTTAAACGGTTACTACTCACCACACTCAGGAGCCTTACCTAATGTATAGCAATGGATCTCTGTAGGGGTTGCCTACGGCCATGGCAGGGCCTGCTCAAAGACCTAAACATCCTTGTAAAGGGATCTGACCTAAACTTAGGAAGTTTATGCTTGGAATAAGATCCATGATTTTGTTGTATTTTCTTGGTTGTGGTGGCAGCACCATCTCAAAGAATTCAGTCAGACCACCTCTAATCCAGGTACAGGCAGGCGTTATTGGGAACGACCCCTCCGCTGGGCTGAGTTCTGAGAGGAACCAGCAACTTAGTAAGACAAGACAGGCAACTTCGTAGTGTAACGATGTTGATTACGCAACAGAAACTATGAATGTTACAAAGGCAGGAGAGGTTCGTTAAGGGATTAAGTAATGAGGGAGGGGTTACTTCTATGGTTCAGTGGTCAGACGTCCTGGTCATGCTGCTTTCTGATTGGCTAGCTGTTGTGGTCCAAGTGTGGTCCAGATGGATAGTTAGGTATTTGTGGACCTGTATGGGCTAAAATAGAAGATGTGATTGTGGTTGAGAGCACAGATACACCAGTCCAAATATGTGAATTGGATCTGGGGGCAGTGGCTATATTGAGTCTGGGGGCCTCTGAAGTAGTTAAAGCCAGATTGTGCGGTCAAATCAGGACATACTTTCTGTTCAGTGGGGCCCATACAGAAGTTAGAATGTGGGGGCTGTGGGGGCAGCTTTATTAGAATTCCATCAATCTCATTGTGGAGAATTCCTGGAGTTTTTCTCTGAGACAGAGGAGCCCCGGGTCAGCAGCTTCAGTTCTTAGAGTTGCCAGTCACAGCCAGTGTGCACCCCAGGCTTCTTTCACCCAAAGGTAGCTCTCTAGCCAGTAAGATACTGTCCTTCTCAGGAAAGAAAACAGGGTTTGAAAATCAAATACTAGAGTAAAATAAGGTGAAGGTTAGCAGAAGGACCTTTGAGGAGGCATTTATTTGCATTTAAACATGTTCATTATCAAATCTGTTAAGAATTTTAAGAGATTAGAGATTCTGCAATAAACAGAGCCCTCCATATAGGACTAATTGGTTCATAATATAATAAAGGCACTTTAATAATATCTCACATTTATATAGCACCTCCTTTATGCCAGGAACTGTGCTAAGTACTTAAAAATTATTTCACTTGATACTCACAGCAAGTTGTCCCCTGTTATTATCCACTTTACAGATGAGGAAACTGAGGCAGACAAGGTGAGTGACCTCCCCAGGGTCACACAACTAGTGCCTCAGGCCAAATTTGAACTTAAGTCTTCCAGACTCCAGATCTCATACATTACTCTCTCCACTGGACACCTAGCTGTATGTATGTCATCTGGAGACACCACTCTCCCCACCTCCCAACCTTGAACTTACTCATCTTGTTGTGGCTATATACATAATCAGTAGGATAAGTATACCTTTACAGAAATAGTGTGAGACACCCCTATGGGGAACATGGAGCAGACTTGAAATTAGTAACTAGAAACTAGAACACAGTTTTATAAGCTTAGTCCTTGGCTTTCCCACTGATGGGGTGATGGGACCTGGACCCCTAACAGGAGAAGACTATGTCTTTGAAAGCAGCTCAATCCCTGAATTGTCCCATACATTTCAGCAGCCCAGATCTCTGGTGTCTTGCCTAAGGCATCTGGCCCATCCCAGACTACTTCATCTAGCCTAGCCAGAGTAGCCAAGGACCTTGAGGGAAACAGAAAGAGGCCTGTGTCAATTAGGTGGGCCAAACGACCACCACCTAGTGACCACAATGCTGGTAGAAGGAGCCTAGGGAAGAGCAGGACCTTTCAAGCTGCTGTCCTGCTTCTAGTCTGGCCTCTGTGGTTGCAAACCCCAACTTCTCTTCTTCTAGAGCTACTGAGACCCAGCAGAGAAGGATACCAAAGTCATTAGCGCTGGGAGAGACCATGGGGAGAGGAGAGAAGAGGGAGCTTTTGGTGAATGGCCACAGCTTTTCAATTAAGTTCTGGCCATAGGTTGCTTTTATTTGGGGTATCTCATCACTGGGAAGTCTCGTTGTCTTGAAAAATTGAATCAGGCTTGGTACTTATGTTTTGGAATAACTAGGTGACAACGTAGTTGATAAGGTTCTGGGCTTGCAGTTAATGAGACTTAATCTTCATGAGTTCTGATCTAGCCTCAGACACTTATTAGCTGTGTGACCCTAGGCAAGTCACTTTACCCTGTATACCTCAGTTTCCTAAGGCTTTGTATAGCAGCTGTGGGAAGTGAGTAGGTTGATGAGGCCACTATGGGCTATAGAAAATTGGCTTTTGTGGTTGCTTTTCTCATGCTATGTTTTATGAAATAGTATTAGACATTACTTTAGTCTGAAGGCCTTGGTCTAATCTGAAAGAGAAACTTTAGTGTTTTGTTTTTTTTCTAATTATCAGTTATGAGGTAGTGTCCTGTCCTGAAATCTTCTTCTCCTAAAGTTCAGGGAGGAATTCTGTTCTAAGACAAGACAGAATCAGGGAAGGAAGATTTTGAGTAATCCAGCTAACTTTTGAGTTCCCTTTTTTAAACCTTGCAAAATGAGTTTTTACATTAACAAGTTTGCAGAAAGGAAAAGAAAGGGGAAAATGTGCTTTAAACTGCACTGAGTTAATCAGTTCTCTCTGATCATTTGTTTTTCCTGTTGGGTCCTTTGGAATCATTGTCTTGATCAGAGTAGCTGTGGCTTTGACGAGTGATCATCCATTGCTGTCACAGCTGACAGTGTTCTGGTTCTACTTGCTGCACTTTGCATCTGTGTGAGGAATTTGATTATCTCAAGAACCATTTAAAGCCAATTTAGCAGACAATGAGAGTCAAACAGGCTGGTCAGTGAAACTGAAAATTACCCTCCCCCACCCCACTTTCTCTTAGCCCCTTTCCTTCCTCTCTGTTGTGTAAGATAAATTTATACCTCCCATTAAGTGTATGTGTGTGTATTCTTACCTCTTTGAACCAGTTCAGATGAGAGTGAGGCTCAAGTGTTGTTCCATCCCCTCATTTCCTCCTCCATTGTAAAAGCTTTTCTTTATATGCCTCTTCTCCATTTTTCCTCTTCCTACCTCCTTCTCCTAGTGCATCCCTCTTTCTCAACCCTCCATTTTTTTTTTTTTACATTATCCCAATATCATCAGCTTAGGCTTATGCTCTCTGTTTAAATGCCCTTATGATGATAAAGTTCTTATAAGTTACATGAATCATCTTCCCACATAGGAATATAAACAGTTTAACTTTTATTGAGTCCCTTTTGATTTCTCTTTCATGTTTACCTTTTTATGCTTCTCTTGAAGTCACGTTTTAATGTCAAACTTTCTATTCAGCTCAATTTATTTTTACCTGTTCATCTAGAATGCTTGAAATTCCTCAATTCATTAAATGTCCCCTTTTTCCCCTGAAGGATTATACTTGGTTTTTCTGGGCAGGTGATTCTTGATTGTAATCCTAGGTCCTTTGCCTTATGGATTGTAATATTCCAAGTCCTCTGCTCCTTTATTGCAGTAGCTGCTGAATCTTGTGTAATCCTGACTGTGGCTCCAGGGTATTTGAATGATGCTTTTCTGGATGCTCATATTTTCTACTTGACCTGGGAGCTTTATATGTGTCATTTTCCTGGAAGTTTTCCTTTTGGGATCTCCTTTGGAAGGTGATTGGTAGATTCTTTCAATTTATTTTGTAATCTTCTGAATCCAAAATACCAGGGGCAGTATGTTGTCTAAATTCTTTTTTTTTTTTTTTGATCATACCTTTCAAGGAGTTCAATAATTCTTAAATTCACTCTCCTCAATCTATTTTCCAGGCCAATTTTTCTGATGAAATTATTTTACATTTTCTCCTAATTTATGATTCTTGTTGTTTTATTGTTTCTTGATGTCTCATGTAGTCATTAGTTTCTATTTTATCAATTCTAATTTCTAAGGAATTATTTTCTTCAGTGAGGCGTTGCGTATCTTTTGCCACTTGACCAGTTCTGTTTTTTAAGGGTTTTTTTTCTGTATTTTTTGTGCCTTTTTTAACCAAACTGTTAATTCTCTTTTCATATTTTTTTGCATCCGTTTCATTTCTTTTCCCAATTTTTCCTCTACCACTCTAATTTGAGTTTAAAAATCTTTTTTCATCTGACTTGTGTTTATTTCTTCCAGGATTTTGCGTTTTTTCCTTTGAGCCTTTGTAGCTATTTTCACATTGTTGTCTTGTGCATTTTTGTCTTGCTCTTCCCTGTCACCACAGTAGATTTTTACAGGTTCTTTTTGTTGTTGATGATTCTTTTCCTGCTTGTTTGCTGAGTTGGGCTCTGCTCAGTGGGGAAATGGGGGAGCAGGGGCATGTCCCAACCCTGAGGCTTTTTCATGCAGCTGTTTTCATAGCTAGTTCTGGGAGTTTATAAATTTAAATGCTCCCAAGGCAGTGTGATTCCAGAATTGTGGTCACTGATTCCAGGACTGATTCCTGGAAGCAGCAGCTGCTGTTGCTCCTCAGAGCCCTGGCTCCCTTGTGACCACAAGCTCTCTTCTCCACTCTTGCACTGTGCCTTGGAAGTGGGTATGGACAATGGAATTGTTAGACAGAGCCTAGTCCTGTACCCAGCTCTAGTCCATTGGGCCCCTGTAAGCTCTTTGTGACCTGTGTCCAATGCCCTGGCCATCTCTGGCTGAGTGAGAGCTCCTGCTGCCGAAGACCTACAGCCATGGTGCTGCCTGCACTCCAGAGATACAGACCTGACCTTCTGACTTCCTAAGTTGTCCTGGGCTGGACAAATATCCCAACTCTGTTGGCTGTGGCACCCTAGAACTTGATATGACACATTATTTGGAGAGGAATATTGGAGAGCTCACCTATCAAGCTTCCTCTACTCTGCCACTGTAGCTCTATCCCTTCAGTTTTCTTTTGACCAGGCTATCCAAAGCATGCGGGTGGTGTTGAATGTCAGTCCAGGGTACACAAACTTCTGTCTAAACAAATTTCCATGAGGCTTCTGACTGCACCTTGAATGTGCTTGCCCAGTTATACTACAGATTTCCACCTTATTCTTCTCTTGGTGTTCTATACATTTCACTTAAAGGAGGTATTATGAGTTCCAGTGGAATTGACCCATCAAACCCAGGTGATGAGTTCAGATCCAGCACCATTGCATTCAGGGTAATTTATGTGCTGATGCAAGCTTGGTGATGGTATCTATGTCATGGGCCTCCTAGTCTGCATTTGTAATCTAGAGAAGCTCTGAAACAAATCTGAAAGATTTGTGTTCTGCTTCTTCAGCTTGCACAGTTGGCCCAACTAACACAGCAGGTTGGGTTTGGGGGGCCAAGGTGTGCAACGTGTTGCCCTCTCAATAGAGGGTATTTGACTAGGGGTGCAGAATGAGAATTGGCAGAAAGGCTCAAAGTGTTGGTTAACTTTATTTATAATTTGTTACAAAGGGAGGTGTTCTGGATTGAAGTTGGGGTTCAGGGTATCATTGGGAGTGAGAGTGATGTTAAAAAAAATCAATAAAATAGAAAAAAGGAATGGAATTGACTAGAAGTATCTTCTGTCTCCTGAAATATTATGAAACTTTGACTAAAAGACATTCACACAGTTCTATGCATCAACAGTGGAACCAGCTCAATCAAATAACTACCTTGTATGAGGAATTTAAACTTTGTCAACAGCTATGACTCATGCATCTTAGTCAAGCAGAAGATTTACCCACATGAGGAAGATAAACAGAGTTTACGATTTTCAGTCAGGAGAAGATACATTTATATTCTCAAAACACCAATGAAAGTTTAGGATGTGCCTTGCAGGGCAAATCTCAGGAAGATAGGACAGAACAGTAACCATACACTTACCTGTGCTACATTGGGCCTGACTTTTGAGGCTGCATTGAGAGAAAATACTTCTTTGAGACAGGAAGTCTCAGATCCTATAGACCTACTTGTCAAACTCACCTCAATGAAAACGAGGGAAAAAGTGAGAGCCCCTCTCTAAGACAGGAAAAAAATAGAGTGAATGAATGAATGAAAAGGCATTTATTAAGCACGTATTACTGCTGGAAATAACAAGAAACATAGTCCCTATTCTCAAGGAATTCACTGTCCAGCTGGCAGAGAAAATGGGTATGAAAGAAGCCTACTGCATCCAGATAGCAAAGTGCAGGTCCTTGGGGTATACAGCAGTTCCTATGACAGGGTCCTGGGGTCTGGCACTTGTTAAAGCTTCTAGAGTTTGAGAAGCAGTGGCAGATGGTCTTCCTGATATTGGATCACTTCCCTCTTCTCAGTTCATACAAGTCTTCACAGGTTTCTCTGAAGCTTTCCCTTTGATCATTTCTAAAGGTACAATAGTAATCCATTTGTGATGATAATTTTTCATTTTCCTTATATTAAATTTTATTTTGCCATTCCTCCTGGAACATCTGGTTAACTGAAGCCTGTTTCCTGTTAATATTAATCTCACCTGGTTTCTAAAACCTTACTCGTAGAATGATAGTATCAAGGGAAGACTTAGACAATACTTGTGGTAAGAAACATTTTGTGATAAAACAGAGACAGGAATAATTTCAGCATCTTTTAAAACCTTCCTAAAGATTGCATTTGTTGAACTTTGATTATCTTGGTGACATGTAAAATCTCTTCCCTTCAATGAACGCGCTGTGACTTCATGAAAACGTAACCTGATAGTTTCACAAACGTAGGCGTTTGCAAACTTGGTGTTTAGATCCATAACTTGGTCTGTTTGCTAATTTGTTTGAACTTAGTGCCAATTTAATTGAAGGAAGCATGGGATAATGAATGACTAGGCCTTGGTGACCATTCTGTATGGTTTAAGAAGCCATGAAGATGGTTATATATTTAAACAAAATATTTCTCAGGCTCTGATAGAATTTGCTCCCTAAGGTCTTGTTGGAAGCTCCAGTCTTGGTCTAGGATCATTTCTCAGTCTTCTGAACTTGTGCTTCACTACAGTAAAGCCTCTATAATGTCTGCATTGGGGTCGATTTCTTCAGCAGCGGTAAAAGACCCCGTAAGCTCAAAGAGGAGATATCTCTCCCATATCATCACTTTCATATAATTGTTCATCCATATCTCAGTTCTTTGCCAACACAACAAGAGCTATAGTAACTATTTTTGTGCGTAGTGTTGTACGCCATTTCTTTCTTTTATCATTTTGGGGCACAGGCCTAGAAGTATCTCTGGGTTACCAGGAATGCTTAGTTTAATATTGTTAGAGATGGGCTTGACACACAAAAATGTATCGAGGAAGATTTATTAAAATAGAATTCAGAGGAATTGAACACTGTAGCCAAAGCTGACTCCCCGCCTCTTCAGGAGGAGAGAGTACCTTTTACGTTCATTCCCTTGAATGAATGGGTAGCTTCCAAGTAAAGTTACATGAAGCTTACAGCTTGTTCAGACTAATGGAAACTTGTTATATTGTTCTGAATTTTGGACTCCATGCCCCATCGTCCCCTGGCGATGTGACTTCATGTTCTCTCTGATAGCTTTTCCCTCAAACAGCTCATCAAGGGTGCACACAAGTTTCTGACCTCTACATGACTGTGCTAGGTCACAACTCTGTGTTAACAGAACTTCCTTGTTTCCCACAAATATTTTTTTAACATGCTGTAGTATGTTAAATTGCTTTCTTGTTATTGGAACTTTAAAGCCCTGTTTTTATAGCTCGGTCTCAGCCTGATGACAAATTATTCTCCTTCCCACCACCCTTGATTCAGTCAAACTGGCTTTCCCTCTCTTCTTCACACACAGAATACACTTCTCCGGCATCTTTTATGCCTGTCACGTCCCACCCCCCCACCACCTCCATTGGAGTTAGATCTTCCCCATGAAGTGATCCTGTTGACGTGGTATAGGTCTAAGCTGAGACCTCTGTCCCTAACTCCAAAAGAATGTGGGTCCCATTTGTCTACAGGCCCTGGAAAACCCCACCTTGAATTCTCCTTGAATTTTCCACTTGTTGAAGTCTCTGGCGATTGACTGAGGCTATAACCCCCTCAAATGACTTTTCATTGTTGCCTTTGCCAAAATTCTCTCTTACCATTTACCTTCATGGGAAGATCTGACTTCAAAGGGCCTGAGTTTAATCCCAACTCATATATAACAGGCCAAGATGGTCCTCCTCCCCAGGCCTTCTTCCCACTCCTCCCCTTATTCTCAGGTTAAGTGCCTTCAGCTTGGGCTTTGCTCTTTACATGATGTTTTCTCCCTATATAAATCCAGTGTCACAGGCTATTTGGAAGGTAAAAGGAATGCAAAGGCATTTTGCAAAGGACGGTCTTTTGGTACCAAAAAGGAGGATTTTTTTTTTTATTTGATTGTGGGGGTAATAAGAAGTCACAGAGTTCAGAGGGGTAGGAGTGTGTGTTAACTGTTCAGACCTGTGCTTTAAGATCACTTTGACCACTAAGTGGGCGATAGACTGAGGTGAGGAGAAACTAGAAGCAAGGAGACCCAGCCTCTTGTCTAGATGGTGCAGTGGTGACGTCTTACACCAGAGTGGTGGATGTGGCAGAGGAGAGAAGGGGACCTAAAATCACCAGGGCTTGACAACAGCTTGGACACAGAGAGTGAGAGGCAGAGTTGAGGCCGGTAGGTTGTGAACCTGTGTGACTGGGAGAAAGGTGGTCCCTTGAATGAGGAATAGGGAAGTTATTGCAAAGGGGAGTGTATTGGGAGGAAATAACCTACAAATTCAGCTGTGTGAGATGTACAGGTCATCCCATTTGAGATGGCAGCTAGAGATGGAGGTGGCTGGTACAGAGAGATATTCAGGCTGAGAGCCATTGGCACCAAGATGGCACCAGAAATCTTGGGAGCTAACCACCAAGTGAAATAGTGGAGAGGAGTGAGGAGAGGAGTGGGGAGAGGAGTGGGGAGAGAACCCAGGGCCCAACCTTGAGACTGTCTTAGTGAGACAGGAACAATCAACCAAACTGTCCAACACAAAGGAGTTCCAAGACCACACTGGCCCACCCACTTCTGGCTGGCTGTCTCTGCCTCTCTGCAGAGAAGAGTAATGATGAGCGTAATTAAAAAATCAATGTGAAGGAGACAATGCTACAGCAAACATAGTTATGTTTCACCTTCCTGAACCCTTCATTAAGTAGTTGAGTAAAGTTGAGTGTTTACGTGAAATCTGTGGTTGGGATTCTCTCCTGTAACTGACACTGTTCACTTCAAATCAGGAATGCGGAGCTTCTGGGTTATTATTGTTGGGTTACTATGATTATTCCCAGGCTCAGGTTGGTCCCTCTGTGTCATGATCTTAGGTGTCATGAGAACCGTCTAAGAGCCAGGAATCCTGTCCACTGTCCTTGGGGTTAAACCTTGGGAGCCTTTGCTGTGTGCAGTCTAACCTGTACTGGAAATAAAGCTCCACATGGTCACTGTCAGTGGCCAGGAGTCAGTTCTCCACAAGGAGACCAGCTGGACGTGGCCTTAGAAATGCCTTTGGTTTAGTGTATTTAGGCTATGGATTTTTCATGAAGGTCTCTGCTTCAGGGGTAAGTGGGTGGGTGTGGGCAGAGTAGCCCTGTTCAGGTAAGGAACACATAGCATTCACATCTGGCATCTGCTCCCTGAGAAGTATGCATTCTCCCAACTTATTCCTTACCTCTCCCTGTTGTTCGGCCTTGAGGCCGATGAGCTACCCGAGTCTGCTTACCTTTCGAAGGTCTTCGGTGGCCATCTGGATAAACGTATTGAGAGAAGAGACTTTCCAGAGTCAAACAAGGGTTAGGCTTTATTCAGGGTCTTAGTTACATATCCATATGCAGGGTGAATTCTTCCTCAGGAGAGAGGAATCCTCCTCCTCCCAAGGGGCAAGGATCATACAGCAAGAGGATGGGAGTAGAAGAGGGGAGGGACCCTCTTCCCTCTAAGGGCCCCGCAGCAAGAAGAGCCCCCGGAGGGGACTCTGCATCCAGAAGAGTGCCTTCAGGCTTTCCTGACCCTACTTAAGCTCTCCCAGCCACATAGTTTGCACGTGAATACCGTGCGTGCTCTCAGCCCCTAGCTAATTAACAACAGGTGTGCTCAGACCATGGGTTAATCTCAAGGGTGGGATGCTCTCCCCAGCAAGTTTCCCATGGAGAAGAGGTGGAAATGCACGAGATAGCCCGGGTCTCACACCTCAATCCCCAGCTGTTCCCTGGGGGGCCTCGTGAGAACTCTGAGGTTTAGAAGTCCTCACTTTTACCTGCCCAAGACTGTCCACATGAAAACTGAGCTTACACCCCCAACACCTCGTCTTCAGTGAAGCCTCAGTATTAAGAAGATGCTACACATTTAAATTCTGCAGAGAATATGGGGGAAACCCTTAGTTTGGGGGAAAAGTTATAGTTGCTACTCTGATGCCATATATGATACCGATAGAACCCATTAGGAAAATACATCTGAATGTCGGAACATCTACTTTTCAAATTTTAAAAAAGTTATTGATGCTTTTTGTTTTTATATCATACTTGTTTACAAATTAATCCTTCCCCAGTGTCCTCTCTCTTGTAACAATGGTTTTAAAAGAAAAAGGAAGCCAGCTCAGCAAAACCAGCCAGGTGAAGCAGTAGATCAGAGTGCCAGGCACAGTCAGGAAGACCTGGTTTCAAAGCTGGCCATAGATAATATTAGCTGTGACCCTGGACAAGTCACTTAAGTTCAGCCTCAGTTTCATCACCGGTAATGTGGGGATAATAGTAGCATCTATCTCCCAAAGTTATTGTGAGGATCCAATGAGATAATACTTGCAAAAGAGCACAATGCCTTCCTTGCCCATAGTAAGCATCATATAATGTTAGCTCTTATTATTATTCTAGTATGTGCAGTGTAGCAAACTCATGGTACTCCACTTTTGCACTAGAGAGGGATGTGTTTTCTTAATTCTTCACTTTCAAGTTTAGTTACAATTTATTCACTTACTCAGTAAACATTTATTAAGTACCTGCTACGTTCCAGAACCGGTGCTAAGTTCTGGGGATGTAAAAAGAAGCAAAGGACAGTGCCTGCTGTCAAAGAGCTCAGGATACAGTGGGAGAGGTAACATGCAACCAAATACGAAGCCATCTGCATACAGGGTCACTAGGAACAACTGGACAAAGGGAGGGCTTCCTGTAGGAGGTGGGGTTTTGTGTGGGATCTGAATAATTACAAAGAGCTCAGTTATGTTTTATTGTTTTATATGTGTGTATATGTATATACAAATGATATATTTATTATGTCCACATATCTCCCCCCTTACAAAAAAGCACGGTGGTGGCTTTGGTCTGAGTTACTCTTGCTGTCTTCACAGAAGGCTGAAGCAACCCTCAGGTCATAGTTTCCTCTGTCCAGTTTTGCAATACCGAATATACTGAAGAGACTTCAGTGAGTGACAATGAAGTGGGGGTGGGGGGCCTGCGTGGTTGCTCTCAGAGTGTTCAGGAACTCGAAATTGACAGCTTCCTTTTCTTCCTATAGGAAGCTAGGGTTTGACTTGGTCCAAGTCTGGCACTCCAAGTAGTGTGCAGACCATTTGATCCTTGGCTAGACCACCACAGAAAAGAGTTGTTTTTAGGGACGTGGGAGACTCAACTTCCTGGGGCTGGAGCCTTTCACTCAATCCTTCCTCTGGATCAGCAGCCAGGTCTCTAGGGTAAGTGAGGGGGACAGCTGAGGCAGAGGGAGGTTCCAGTGATGATCTCTCTCCTTCATTCAGACAGTGACCCACAGAGAAAACAAGGCTTTGCTGGGCTTTCAAAGATTTTCCTATTTGAATGCAAAGATGGATATATTAAAAGAGGCTTCAAAGCCCAGTGCCATGTGAAAACAAGCTTAGAGCTCAGACAATATCATGGATTGGAGGATTTTAGAAATAAGTATCTTAGAGGTCATCTATCGTTCACTTTACATATGACTAAGTGAATTAATTTTGCGGTTGTATTTAGAGAAGGAAAGAGGTGGGGGCTGAGGGGCTTGATGGCTGTCCTCAGGTACTGAAGTCCTCTCTGGGGAAAGAGAGATTAGATTTGATTAGAGGGGGCGAGTGTGTGTGTAAAGGGGCAAATTTAGGTTTTATACCACTGACCTGCTAAAAATTGAGGTTGTCCAGAATCTGATGGGCTTGGATGCCCTTGGAGGGAATGGTTTCCCCTGTCACACTGTTGAATGACTGCTTGTTTGGGGAGGTTGTTGAGGGAATTCATTTAGTTTGTGGACTCCTTTAAAATGTTTTCTGTTTCTCTAAAAAATGTTTTTTCTCGTTCTCCTCATCCTCTCACCCCTAGAGAAGAAAGAAAAACAACAGTCTTGTTAACAAATACACAGTCCAACAAAACAAATTCCTGCATTGGCCACATCCAAAATCTAGGGCTCAGTCTGTGCTCTAAGCCCGTCAGCTCTCTCTGGAGGTGGGCAGCATGTTTCCTCATCAGTCCTTTGGAACTGTGGTACTCATTATCCTATCAGAAATTCCAAATCTTTCAAGATTGCTTGTCTTTATAATGTTAATGTAACAAAAAATCCATTCTCTTCCTTCTGCTCTTTTAACTTTGCATCAGTTCATCTAAGTCTTACCAGTTCTGATAAACTGCAACTTGTTGAGCCATTCCCCCAATTGATTGGCACCCCCCCCAGTTTCCACTTCTTTGCTATTTCAAAAATAGCTGCTATAAATATTTTAAAATCCATAGTTTGTTTTCTTAGGACTGATCCCTCCCTTAATCTACCTTCTCTTTAATTTTTCCTTTTCTCTTCGTGGTTTCCTATTGAGTGAAATGTATTTTTATGCATGTATACAGGTGCATATGTGGGTGGGGCTTTGGTTGGTACGTATTCTTCCTTCCTTTCATCATCTCATATTAGGGTGAGCTTCAAGCGTCACCAACTCCCCCACCTTCCTCATTTATATAGACTTTTACTTGCTCACCCTGGTTATGGAAGACATTTTTCCTCATTCTTCTCCCTCTCCCCACCAAATGCATTCTTCTTTTCCTCACTTTCCTTCTTCCAACATCATCGAAATATCTGTCTTCGTATAGTGCCTTAACAACCCCTGATGATGATAAAGCAAAGGGATACATATATTATTGGAATGAAAACAGTTTATCATCATTTAGTCCCTTATGACTATTCCCTCACGTTCACCTTTTTATGTCTCTTGAATCAAAGCATCTCTGGGTCTCTGGTCTTTTCACCAGGAATGCTAGGAGGTATTTTGGGAAGTCCTCCCTCCCTCCACCAAGGATTACACTCAGTTTTTCTGGATGGATTGTTCTTGGTTGTCTATAGTCTTTGCTTTTGGGGGGAATAACTAGGTGGTGCACTGGCTAGAAAACTCAACCTCAAGTCAAAACAACCCAAGTTTAAATTTTACCTCAGACACTGACCAGCTGTGTCACCTTGGGCAAGTCACTTAACCTCTGCCTGCCTCAGTATTCTCAACTATAATATGGATATAAAAATTGCACCTACCTCCCAGAGTTGTTGTGAGGATAAAACAGGATACTGTGATAAACACTTGGAAAGCTTTAGTGCTATCAAAACTGCATTTATTATTAATGCTCTCACTGCTTTGTCACTTCAGACTCTCTGCTTCTTTCAGGTAGTAGCTGCTTAGTCTTATGTGATCTTGACTGGCTCTTCCTTTGTGACTCTTGTCTTGTCTTGGAAGCTCTCAAATAATTCACTTGGGAGTTTATTTCAGAAGGAGAATGATGGATCCTTGATGTTTTACATGGTTCTCTAATTCTTAGAAATCTGGGCAGTTTTCTTCTAAGATTTCTTGAAACAGAATGTCAGGGCTTTTTTTTTTTTGGTTACGTCTTACCAGTAGCCCAGTGATTCTTATGAAGTATCTCTTCTAGACAACATTTTTCAGATCGGTTGCTTTTCTATAACTTACATTTTCTTCCATTTTCCCTGTTACCTCAGGGAGTTGTTGGCTTCCATTTGTTCCATTCTAATTTGGGGAGTTTCTGTTTCACCTTGTAGTAATTGGGTTTTGGATTCAATGGCCTTTCAGGCCTCTGGTCCTAAATCTGTGATGCTCTGAATAGACTTTTGGGCTGTTCTTGTTGTGTTTGTCGAGGACCATGGCATCAGGGAAATGATACCATGACTTGCAAATGAATTGGATTGAAGTGAGGCAGGGCTGTGCAGTCACCAGCCTCACTTTCTCCTCCAGAGCCATCTGGGCCCAGTGGCCAGATATTCTTCAGGACAACTGGAGATGGCCCAGGATGCAGCGGGAGATCCTGGCTCTTAGAGGCTTCTCACTTTGAATGAGATGCACCCATTCAATGAATAGGCCTAAAAAATCAGACTGGGAGGGGAAGACCCTCAGGGTTCCTGGGTAAAAGAGGAAGTTACTCTTTAGTATAGACATTCACTCCGAGCTAGATGGAGGCTTGTCCAATCAATCAGTTAGGTTTGCAAAGCGCCTTACAAGTAAGGTCTCCTTTGATCCTCACAACAACCCTAGCAAGTAGGTGGTGTTATTATTATCTCCATTCTATAGATGAGAAAACGGGCACAGAGAGGTTAAGTGACTTGCCTCAGGTCACACAGCTAGATGTGTCTGAGGCTGAATTTGAACTTGGATCTTCCTGACACAGGTCACGCAGTTTCCAACAAACACACATACTCAAGATCTCTGTAGCCTCATAAGATTAAATATCCAGAGCTTCTGGGTATTAAATACCCAGAAAGGGACCTGAGAAAACATCTAGTCCAACCTGATTATTTTTCTGTGAAATGCCGAGAGTGTGGACTCCATCCTAAGTCATCAGACTCAAAAGCAGCATTGTTTGCACTGAACTACTCTGTCTCATTGACAGGCATGTGCTCCCACCCTCGGGAAGGCAGGACAGTGGAGCTGTGGGGGCAGGAAGCCAGCAACCTCCGTCATGTGCCAAAGACAAATGCCTGCTGGTTTTCCACATTTAGATGCTTTCCTTGGTCTCTGCTGTTGTTTTTGCTTTTCTTTGCTTTGCTTTGTTTTAAAAGATCCTTTATTAATAGGTGAAGCGGTATAGTTCCCTGGAAGGCATGCTGGATTTAGAGTAGAAGACTTGAGTTCATAGCCTGGCACAATACTATCTTGTGACCTTTGGCAAGACATTTAACATCTCTGGTCCTCAGCTTCCTCAACTGTAAAATTAGAGAAATGGATTAGATGACTGGAAAGGCACCTTCCATTTCCAAAATTTATGCTCTTATGACCGAGAGGTGCCCCTGTGTGTATTACATATAAACATACATAGGTGTATATGTGTATTATACATATTTATAAATATATGTATATACATACACAAGCAAATATATGATGATGGCACGGCAGGCAGGGCTCCCTTCGTTCGTGAGCATGGATGTTGGCTGTCTCTCCCCCACCCATTCCGTAATAGCTCATATACGTATAATGTAGGTGTGTGTGTATACATATGCATATGTAGCGCTTTAGAGTTTGCAAACTCTTTATATTAACTTGAATCTTCACAGCAGTGCTGAGAAGTACTATTATTATCATCCCCACTTTAGAGATGAGGAAGCTGAGGCTAAAAGCAGTGACTTGAGCAGGGTCACAAAGTTAGCAGAGACCTGAGACAGGATTTTAACTCCAACCTTCCAGAGTCTTGTAAGAGCAAGCACCCCAACGTACACAGGGGTCCTGCTATTGTAGGTTTTTAGATCTGCATTTCTAAAAGGAAAGCACCTTTTGAGGGGTCAACAGTCACTTTAATCAAGCACAGGTATCATTCACTTAGTTCAGGGGGAAAAGTCAGCACCCTGAATGTCAGAGAAGTCAAAATCTACAAACAGGGCTTCCAGCTGCCTGATATAAGCAATACATACAACACAGATCAACAGCCCGATAATTGTTTGACCATAGATACATAGTCACCAGAGAGAAACACCAACATCCGGGTTTTTAAAGACCTGGCTCTGGCTTCCCAGAGGCCTTGTCTGGTCAAACAAACACTTTCAGTCAGTAAGCCCCAAAGTAAAACCTGACCTCAGAATATTTGTACGTTTTTTAGAGTTAGAGGCTGTGTGGGTTACAAGATCCTTACCCAAAATTTTAGAAAAAGAAATTAAGAGTCTTCTTGAGGTAAGAACAGAAAGTGTTTTATTCAATTCTTGCAAGAAAGGAGTGTCCCTCCACCAGGATGGGGCTAATGGAAGAAGGCAGCTTACAGAGGATAAAGCAGAGAATCCCCCCCACCCCTCCCCCCCCACTATCCCACCTCTCCATTGGCTGGGAAGCAGGCTTACAATCTAAGTGGGAAAAACCAGACAAGACCCAGGAAGGATCCACCTATCCAAATGCACTTCTTTATTTAATACCTAACTAACTGTTGATGTGGCTGTTATATAACTAAAGTGAAAAGGAGGGGAGGGGGAAAAGAGGGAGCTTATAGTATCAAACAAAGGGAGATTTGATTAACTTTGAAGTTTCTGTTACAGTCCATAGCACTAGCACGGAGAGAAGAGAGGGGAGGGGCCATAACTGCCCACAAGCCCTGGATTCCTGGAAATCAGGTATCCAGAGAGAGAGGCCTTATGGAAAAAAAATTTTATTTAGAAAATACAATATTCTCCATATTTTATTATGAAAAGTCTTCACAGTGTCCTTATTTCACTCAATCCCTCCTCAAATCTCATCTCAGACACTTGTCACTCAGTAGCTATGTGACCTTGAGCAAGTCACAACCCCAATTGCCTCATCCTGGGTTATCTCCAGTCTTCCTGATGAATATTTAGTGACTGGATTCAGATGGCTGTGGAGGAGAAGTGAGGGTGGCAAAAACAAAGTCCAAGTGCAAGTCATGTCGTTATTTCTCTGATGGCATGGTCTTCTTCAGCAATAAAGGACAAGCACACACATCTGAAGCCTTTTCACACCACTGCTGATGTAAATTAAATGTGAATTGATCTCCTTCACTTTTTATACTCTCATACCACTCCTTCTCCATTACATTTAAGTCTTCATTTTCTTCTTTGGACTCACTCTCACACCCATTTCTCAAGATTCTTAATTTGGTTGATTCTGGAACAAAAGACTGGAGTCTAGAAGATATGAGACACTAAACAGTTCCATATACAAGGACCAAACGAAAGGAAAAGAATTATAATTGCAACAAAGAAAAGAATGGAATATGTCACTGATTTCCATTTCTCCCAAATAGACATGGTGGGAAACAATGGTTGCAGAGTCCCCACCATCCATGTAGCTGTATCATGTAAATGGTGAATGTTGGTCACTATTGGTTGTGTTTTATCTATATACAAACAACAAGAGGTATTTACCACCATACGTACCCCTCCCTTGGCAGCCAGTAAGTAATCCAGTGCTATTCAATTGTCCATGACCTCATGAGCTAAAGAATACAGAGATTGCTGTAAATTCTGTAATCCTGCAGCCGTTTCATTAGCAATTACCTCTATTGTCTTAGTGATCTTAGTTAAAATAGTCTCATGATCTGTGTATCCCACCCAGGGTATAAAGAATGCTGTGGTTCACTTGACCACCATAGGAAGTTATCCTATGAACTACGTTTACTGAGATGCATACGTGGGGCACTTGGATAACCTGAATTATTAAGGGCTATAGGGTTCTTAGTACAACAATCACACATAATGTGAGTGTAGTTGGGAGTTGAAAAGGTATTAACATCCCCTGCTACACAGATATAAGAAAAAGTTCCAATTTGGGCCTTCCCTTCCAAACTTATGAGTATAGGGCCAAAATGCTGAGATCTCAAATAAGTCTTATTTAAGAAAGGGTGGCTGGTATCAAAACAAGATACAGATCAAAAAGTATCCTTCTCTGGCTGGATCTGGAACAAAGGGGAGGCATACCTCGCAGAGGGGTAAGGCTCAGGCCATACAGTAAGATTCTGTAGTCCTCTACACTCACCCATCCCTCACTTGTGGATGTATTTGATAGAAATGCAACCAGTCTCCTTTGCCCTCCTCTTATCTGTGCTGGGACTCCTAATAACTTCTTTATCTACATTTACAAACAAGTGAAACGGTTTCTCCAGGGAAGGAAGTGCTAAGGGGGGAGGTATATAGGGGGAGGGGGGAATTAGGACTTCTTCCAGCTTCTTGAATCCTTCTTCCCCTTCCAAATTCCACTCAATCTTATCAGGTTGACCCTCTAACAGATGTTGATACATAGGTTTTGTAAGGGCTTCATAGGAATCAATCCAATTTCTGCAATAACCTACCAATCCCAAAATTTTTCTAAGTTCCCTTTTATTTTTGGGGAGGGGCATTTGTACTATTCCTGAAATCCGTTCTGGGTTTAATTTCTTCTGTCCACTAATTAAATGACCTAAATACCTTCCTTTTCTACAAACTGTAATTTATTTCGAGAAACTCTCAATCCTTCTTGTCCCAAACAATTAAGTAATTGTATTGAGGCATTGCTAACTTTTCTCTCTTTTTCCCTCTCACTAGTAAATCATCCACATATTGCAACACTTGGGTACCTCTTGGAGTCTGGAACTTTTCCAATATTTTCTCTAATACCTGCCCTAACAAATTAGATGGTTTCAGTGTATCTTTGGGGGAAGACATACCAACGATACAGTTGTTTTCTCCCTGTTCCGAGGTCCTCCCACTCAAAGGCAAAAATGTCTCTATTATCAGGGTCTAGAGGACAAGCCTAGAAGACTTCTTTTAAATCTATTACACTGAACCATTTTCCTTCTTCACCTATTCTTCCCAGTATAGCATAAGGATCAGGGACCACGGGGTAGGAGGGCAATACAATCTTATTAATTTCCCTGAGATCTTGTATCAGTCGATAAGTCCCATCTCCTTTGCAGACTGGAAAATAGGAGTATTAAAAGGTGAAATACAAGGTTCAAGGAAACCCCCTTCCAACAGTACCTGGATCACTGGTCGTAACTCCTTCCTACCCGAGGGATATAGGGTATTGTCGAATCCTCACTACAGCAATGGAGTCTCTGAGCCCAATCCTAATGGGCGTCATCTTAATTCTGCTGGGATTGGTAGGAGTCGGCCATACTTCAGGATGAATTTGTTGATCTTCTTCCCTTAAAACAAACATTCTAGTTGGAATTGGATCTGTGTCCCTCCAACCAGTAATTGAATAGCCAATTTAGTGATTAAATTTCTTCCCAATAAATTTATCCCGCTTCCGGAACTAACAGCAAACGATTCAAAGCAGTGGTTCTTTCATATTCAAATTTCAATACCTCAGTAAGGGGCACAACAAAATTCTCATCTTTCACCCTAGAGATGATGAGGGTTTCTTGAGATAACTCCCTGGAGCAACTGGGTAATAGATGAGAGGGTCACCCCAGTGTCCACTAAAAACATTATTTCTTCCCTTTGGGGTCCCACCCTTAAATTTATCAAGAGTTCCGGGTGGGTCATTTCTATGAACTGACATCCCTAATCTTCTAGCTCAACGAGGGAATAAACTTCCTGCTCCTGCTGCCATAGCAGGCAGTCCCTCATCAGGTGCTCCTCCTTTCTGCAGTTCCAACAGGTGAGAGGGAGTCTCTTTTCTTTTTCCCCTCTTTTCCAATCCCGTGGTCCCAGTCTCCTCATCCCATTAACATCTTTCTTTTCTGGCGTTTTCCTCCAGAACTCTCCTCTCTGTTGTTCAAGTGATTGAGTAATGGTCTGAACATTCTGGTCTAGAAGTCTAGCTTTTTGCTTTTTCTTATTCTCATCTCTTCTCACATAAACCTTAGTAGCTTCCTCTAACAGGTTTGCTAATGCCCTACGATTCCCATTAATCTACTTTCTGAATCTTTTTACTAATATCTGGCCAAGCATTGGTAACAAAATGTCATTTAAGCATGGATTCTGTATGTGGGTCATTCATATCTAACTGAATATTTACCCATGTTGTCTTTTCATCTTTCCAAGAATTCAGCTGGAGATTCATCCTCCTTCTGCATTATCTCAAAGGCCTTTCTAATGTTCTGGGGTTTAAGGGCAGCATTCCTGATGCCAGTTGTAATTAACTCTCTCAAATCCTGTATATGGATTCTATGAGCTTCATTATTATAGTCCCACAGGGGGTCCTGAGTAGGGTATTTTTGATCAGCTGGCACCACCCTGGCCACAGGTTCCCATTCTACCATAGCAGCCCTTCTTATCATGCCCCTTTCTTCTTGAGAGAATAGAATATTTAGGACATTCATTAATTCCCTCCAAGTATATAAATTGGGTCCTAAAAACTGATCTAATTGCTCTGATAAGCCCTGTGGGTCTGCCTTTAGGGCTTTCACTTTTTTCTTAAAGTTTCTCACCTCAGCTGCTCTAAGAAGTGCATTAACATAGATCAAGCCTCCTTGAGCTCATAAAGGAAATAGCTCATTGGGTGTTTTTGGTTTCATTTTCAGGGGTAAATTGTCCTGATCTTTTAAAAGTTATTTCAGTTCTCTAACCAGAGGACCATACAGCTCACTAGAACTATGTAAGTCCTCTTCCTCTTTTTCTTTCGGCTCAGGGGGAGGGGGGAGAAAGTGGAACCACCAAGCTCGCTGCAGGCTGGGGTGCATAGGGAAGAGGGAGTGAGAGGAACAGGTCCCAAGGATGTGGCTTATACTTCTCCTCTTCCTCCCCCTTTTTCCCTTTTAATACCATCTGCTGGGCTTCTGGCATCCAAAGGGTGGTAGAAGTGCCTTCCTCTGAATTAAAGGAGTTTTTAGCATTTACATACCGATTCAATTTTTGGCATAACCAATCTTCTGAAGACCCATATTTGGGCCACAATACTCCTCCTAAATCTGCTCCACCCCAGATAAAACAATATCTTATCATTTTTTCTTTTATCTTTTCCCTTATATTTTTGTAATTCATCTCGATTTTTAAGTCTATTCCCCTAGGGGCTATTTACCGGTGTATCATTCAACTTTTGCTCTGAAGTAATGGTTTTAGACTGCTCGTTTTCCATTATGAATTTATGAAGTCCATCACCAAAACTTCCAGGTCAAAAGACCTTGCCAAATTTTTGCAGGAGAGGTCACTCTTCTCCTACCGTCGTCACCCATGAAGCTATCTCTCAGAGGGGTCCTTTCACTGAGATTTTAATGTCCCGCAAATTTACAGAAGTGGTCACCGAACTTCCCGAGTAGCGCTGACTCAGCCAGACAACCTCCAGACCCCTCGGTGCTTACCTTTTTTAAGTCTTCTTGCACCAAATGACTGCTGTGAAAATGTTTTACATGATTGATTGCACAAAGTATAACCTATATCCGATAGCTGAGTGGGAGAATTTGGAACTTAAAACTTAAAAAAACCCCCAAACATTAAAAATTGTTTTTGCATGTAACTGGGGAAAATATGATTTTGAAAAATTGAATATTCCTTAAAAACAAATATTTACACGTATTAAAAACTATGTTTTTTGCATGTAGAAATTGTTTGATTCTTTGTTCTTGTGTCTGCCAGGCCAGGCATGTTGTGGTACATGTTACATTGTTTCTTCTTCTCTGTTTCCAAGAGAATAGTGAGTTCTGTCAGTGTCATTCTTAGGATGTTAGTTACCATTCTGAGATAACCACTGCTTCCCAGCGTCATTGATCATACAATAATCGCTAACATCCGTAAGCCATTTTAGGGTTTACAAATCTCTTTACATACGTTCTCTCATTTGATCCTCATGACAATCCTGAGATTGTGAGGATGTTTTGTCCAGAGGTTCATTATGTGCACCAGTCACACAGCTGGGAAGTCTCAGGTCTTACTGATTCCAAACCCTGTGCTCTGTCCACTGCATCCCCCAGTGCGAAGTGAGAGGGATGTGACTAAGGATAGTTTTATCTCCTCTTTACCTATCTTTTTGCCTTTGAGATTCTTCTTTTGTCTTTTAGTTGTCCCTCCTACTGACCTTCCTGGCTTCCTTTAAGTCCCATCTAACTAAAATTCTGCCTTCTCCAGGAAGCCTTCCCTAACCCCTCTTAATTTCAGTACTTTCTCTCTTTTAATTATTTCTATTTTTGTGGGGTATAGCTTGCTTTATATATCTTTATTTGTCTGTCACCTTCCCCATTAAATTGTAAGCACTTGAGTGCAAGGACTGTCTTTTGCATTTATGTATGTCCCTAGTGCTAAGCACAATGCCTGGCATATACATAGTATGCATTTCATAAGTTCATGAATTGAATTACAGCTGTTGCCAGCATTTCTAGAACCATATCAACTCATAGTGGGAAGAACGAGTATCCGTGTTTTGCCCCTGTATTTATTATATAAGGTTCAGGTATGTTGCCATTACATACCATGATTACCTTTGATTTTAGGTAGATAATTTTAATTATTTTCCCTTTATGCCCATACTTTGCAGTTTTTTCCAATTTATTTTTAATTTTCAACATTCATTTCCACAAGATTTTGAGTTTCAGATTTTCTCCCCATCTCTCCCCTCCTCCCATCCCAATCATGCATTCTGATTACCCCTTCCCCCAATCCACCCTCCCTTGTATCACACCCCTCCCTTACCTTATCCTCATCTTTTCTCTTTTCTTATAGGGCAAGATAGATTTCTATACCCCATTACCTGTATTTCTTATTTCTCAGTTGTATGCAGGAACAATACTTAACATTTGTTCCTAAAACTTTGAATTCTAACTTCTCTCCCTTCCTCCCTCCCCACCCAACCCCACTGAGAAGGCAAGCAATTCAATATAGGCTATATGTGTGTAGTTATGCAAAAGACTTCCATAATAGTCATGTTGTGAAAGACTATATTTCCCTCCATCCTATCCTACCCCCCATTTATTCTATTCTCTCTTTTGACCTTGTCCCTCCCCAAAAGCGTTTACTTCTAATTCCTCCCTCCTCCCATTTGCCCTCCCTTCTGTCATCCCCCACCCCACTTCTCCCCTTCTCCCCTACTTTCCTGTAATGTGAGATAGATTTTCATACCAGATTGAGTGAGCATGTTATTCCCTCCTTTGTACTTAGTAGTTTTTAGCATAAAAGAGGGTTGTACTTTTTCCAAAGGCTTTTTCTATATTAAAATGATCACATGATTTTGGATGTTTTGAGTTTTCTTTCATATGATTATGTTGTTTTCCGAATGTTGCACCATTCATCCATTGGTGATGATGAATGATTTCTGGGATAAACTGCAGTAATCCATTTGATGAGATTTTGTTTAAGATTTTTGAATCAATGTTCATAAATTATATTGGCCTAGAGTTTCCTTTCTGTGTTTTCTCTTTCTCTGGTTTAGATATTAGGACTTTTATCTTATAAAATGATTCTGGCGAGATGCTTTCTCTCTGAATTTTTGAGAATAATTTGTGAAATATGCGTTCTAACTATTATTTGAATTTTTCATGAATCCATAAGGCACAGGATTTTTTTTTCTTTTGTAGTTCTTTTACAAGCAGATCTATTTCCTTTTCTGGGATTGGATTATTTATTAGCTTTCTGACTTTTTAAAAATGCATATTCAGTTCACTAATCCTCATTTCTGTTTTGTTAATCTATGTTTGTAAGGATATGATTTTCCCCTAAAGATTATTTTACTTGTATCCCAGGAAGTTTGATGTGTTGTCCCATAATTTTCATTTTCTTCTATATAGTTATTGTTTCTGTGATTTGTTTTTTGACCTAGTAATTATTTAGGATTTCTCTGTTACATTTCCATTTGAGTCTGTATTTTTGGCTTATGATCTCTGGACCAATGGATATGTTTATTGTATTATAGTCCATAAAGGGTGTATTTAACTATTTCTGCATTTTTACATTTATTTGCAATATCTGTGTGCCATAATATGTGGTCAATTTTTGTAAAAGTTCCACATGGTGCCGAGAAATATGTATTTTTTTGCTGCCTCTATTTAAAAGATACCGTAAGTCTCCAGCACCTTCCCATCACTTTCCCGAAGAAATCCACTCTCTTATGTCCATTCTCCTACAAAACTGCAATCCTTATAAAATCAAAATTGGAACCTTGGCCCGTTGTCCATTATTCTTGCCTCCATCAGGAAGATGAGATTCCCCCAAGGAATCAATAACAGGCCCCAATTCATACACAAATACATTGAGTAACCAATTTTAATTGATTATCAAGTCACATCAAGTCATAAAACAATTCCAACTTCTAGTCATGTTATGCTTCTTTTAAAGCATTTACAAAATAAATCACAAGCCTTTCTTTTAATATTAACTAATTCTAACAAATATGATATTAACTAAATAACAGAATATTTTCACAAGCCCTTGACTTAATTATGTCTATACTATTGCAAAGAATTACAGGACTCTAACTTGTACAACACACACACACAGACACACACACACACACACACACACATACACACACCAGATGTCAAGGCTAAATAATTAGTTGTTTGGGTTAAAATCATAAGCCTAATAGCGCAATCTTACTTATAATAACGTCAGATGTTCCTGTACCAACATAGTAACAGATCTGGCATTGTGCTTGCAAAACTTTTGCAAGGGTACAACATTTCCCTTCTTGTCAGTTCCAGGCAGAAGTTGTGTAGCCAAACTTAAAGTCTGCCAGTTGTCAGTGGGGAAATTGAGTCAGGAGAATCCTACCTCAGCTCAAATGGAATAGTCACTCTCCCAACTTTTCCATGAGCTTACCCTGTGCTGTTCATGCCTGCACCCCACGGGGTTGCTGGCATCATGAACCAGTGACTCAGACAGTTTCTTGATATCCACACCTGAAATTAGACTCAGAAAAAGTCAAATAATAGTCCCATAAGATTTCAAATAGCAAGTTCCAATAATCAGTTTCAAATATGACTATAATCTCACATCTTTAAAGTGTGCCTTAAGTAGCTTGCATGCATTTCTACACTTGTTCTAGTTCATCAATCAAATCTCTCGTTAGCATCCTAAGTTATTGCTCTAATAGATTTGCATGTGTTTCCCAAGCTTTTCTATCCTTTTCTAATTATGGTCAGTCTGAAAGGATGAAATATCCACACGATAAGTTCAGACACTAACTTACGGTTAGGTCATCGAATCAATTCAAATCAAAACAAATACTGAACTTTTCCATCAGTGCAGAAGTATTCCATGAATTACCTCCCTCTAAGAAACTTACACGGAAAGTCTTTTCCCCAAATGGAAGATGTCATTTAGTTTCAGTAATGTCATTATATCAATACCCAATTGCACTTATATCATTTGAACCATATAAGGATTTTATTCCATACAAATACACCTTTATTACAGTTAACTTTAAATCTCCAGCTTTAGTCTGTGGAATATTTCTTTATTTCTTTTCCTTTATCTAATTATTCCCATGATATTTAGAAAGACTGTTCTATTCCAGGGGTTTTATCTTTCACATCACAGCACTGTGCAAGAGTATCAATTTACCCAATTACTTGATTGAAAATGGCAAGATTCCACCATTTTCTACCTGCATTGAGTACAGAAAAATGCCATAAATATGAAAAGCATGGACCTGATTAAATGAAGCATCACGTCCACCTTATAGTCAGACTCGGGGAGAGTCAGGTGGGAAAACATTCCTTTTCAGAGGAAAACAATGGGGAAGCTGATCCAGAAGGATCCCAAGCCCAGGCCAGGATTGTCCTTTCAGCTTTTTTTCTCTGAGGCAAACTTCTACCTGTAACAGTGACATTTTCTCTGAGTAACTAATGGCATCTCCCCCAGATTGGGGGTTATTGAGTTTAGAACACAGTTCCCAAAGCTTTTACATCAGATGGCAACAAGTTTCATTAATCAAAATTTTACCAGGACTCACGTCTTAAATTTTAAATTTGTCTTAAAATCCAATCACTAGAAATCATTTTTTTGACTTTAAGAGCTAGGTGTGGAGGTCAGCGGGGGTGGGGGGAAAGGGGAACCCCCCACACTGTCTCAGTAATACTTCCAGGCCCCTCCCCCTCCTTCCCTTTTGCCTGTGGGGAAAGATCAAGAAAGCTCTCTAATCTAATCTGGGATAAATAGAGAAATCCTGTGACTGCACTCCCACCTGAATTCAACAAATATCAGGGTTTCACCCCAAAACCTCAGAAAATTTCACAGTAGGTTTGAATACAAACTACCATATGAAATTATTACAACAAATTAGCTTACAAACAGAAATTTGGAAGGCCTTCTAAAAATCATACAAAAGATTTTACAAAACATTTCCTCATAAAATTATATCTCTTCTTTCGAAAACAGTTCAAAATTTATCCTAATATTTCTTAAATAATTCCCAAAATAAATTCCCTTAAATTCCCAAGTTTCCCGGTCACGAAACCTTTTGTACATAATTGACAAAAATTACAAGAGATCTTCAAAAAACCTGTTGTATAATTACCAGATCTTCTTTCACATACATGCCTGATTTATACCACAACAATTTTAACTGAAACTTCATTTTAAATAAAGACAAAACTTGGAATTTTATAATTCCTTAAATGACAGTATATTGTCAAATAGAATGACTCAACACCTTCTTAATCCACTCATCATTTTTCTCTTAACAGTACAATTCTTAACAACATTTAGATAAGAGAAATTGCTTTTTAAACAACCCATTACCATTTTAGGTGAACGCATTTCCAAATCACCTTGCACAGAGAACAAACTTTAACTTCAAACCACTGTATACATTTTCATAATGTTGACCTGAAAACTTTGTTAAAGAAAAGGCAACAGGCTAAATGCATACATTTTATGATTTAATTAATTGATCAATTCCCTATTAAAGACAATGGTAACATAATGCATTATGGAGCCAGAAATGTTCTGGCTACCGATACAAAGAATTGGGCAGCCTTAAATATGTTTTAGGACAAAGAAGTGTTCTGTGTCCTTCAAATTTATGATCTCCATGAGTGATTAACTAGACCATTAGAAAGGAATTTCTTAATTGCATAGGTTCTAAATACAATAAGATAACAGAGTTTGACAATCTTAAAGTTTCACATAGAAATTACAACCCAAGATGTCTGTTTTCTTTACCATTAACATGCCATAACATAGTATATGTCTACAAATATTAAGATATGGAAAATGTCCCATTATTCAAGATAGTGTCTCAGGTTAAAGGTCTCCTAAGGAGTGTAGAGTCAGCCTTGGCTGGCTTTTGCTGACATGGGAAGAGGCACCCTCTGAGTTTGCTTCAGAGAGAACAAAGAGATTATTCCAAAATTTTATATTAAACATTATCATTCCCTCCTTTTGGTCACAGGCAAGCCAAAGGCTTCGCCTGTAGACCAACAAAGATATGAAAAAACCTCTAAATAACCAGTAGTGTGAGAGTTTACTCTTCATGCAAATCTGGTCCAGGCTCTTGGGAAAGTTGTCTGTCTGATGGCATCTTCTTCAGGCCTCTTCAAAATTGGAGGGCACGGTCCACTCAGGATCAGGGGCAATGGAGGTGACAGATGGATCCAAGAGTCTATACAGAAAACTTGACAGGGTCTCCCAGAAAACATGATTTGATAATTGAGATGAAACAATACAACATAGTTAACATGGCTAAAGACACTTAGCAATAGTTCAGTTTCCCAGCCATGCAGGGCTAGGTTCAAACAACACAGTGAAGTTTTTTTTACAGTTCACAAATTGCATTTTTACATTGTCAGGTACGGATTAAAACTTAGATGGCTCACAATAGACTAGTTTTGAAAGGGAGATTTACATGTCACCAATATAAACAAGAAAATTAAACATGAACTATACAAATCAATGCAATTATCATTTCAAAGTTAATTAACATTAAGTTCCTTGTATCCCAGTAATCCATTCTTAATTTTCATTTAACTTTGAATCCCAGATTTCTCATGTAGTTATCTGATACCTAGATATCTTTTCTTTGACAATAGGTTTTATTCTTGGGACAATTCAAAAAAGAGAATTCTGCCTTTCGGGTTCAAATCTAGAAGTTCCCAGATACTTCTGACAATATAAATTAGTACAATTACTTAAAATTTGTTCCCCATTTTTGAAATTTCAGAAAATTTCGGTTCACGTTATTTGCTGTTTCTGTCTTTACCTAAATCTTGTCCCTGGAATAAGAATCTTTTAAAATGTGAGGGTTCAACTATAAAATGAACTCATCTTTCTTTTAAATTATTAGACATATTTTAACAGAGAAGAAATAATTTCACTTACTTTTACTACTATCCTGTACAAATTTTATGCAAAAATCTAAATTTGAGATCGTATTATCAAAAGCATGACAAATTTTAGAAGGCAATGATATATATTTGCATATAATTCTTAGAGGAATCAGGCTGATCCTGTTATTTTTACTCAAAATTTGCTACTCTATTTAATTAGACATCTATCACATTACATCTTTGTCTTATTACCTGATCTAATCATTTCCTCGATGTTATCTCTATATTATATTTATTTGGCCAGGAATATAGGTTAAAGTTGTAAGCTATTCATTCCTGCACCCCATTATAATAACTCAGAGATGCTCCAATTTCCATTTATTATTTGATAGAATTAGTATTGTACTTACAGAACTTCTTAATTATAAAGATTTGCTATAAAAGAAAAAGAGGGACAATGTTAACAGAAGGAAAGGATCTGCTTAGTTCTGGTTGATTCCAGGAATAACCCATTATCTGACATGTAATCATGAGGTTACCAGGTGCTGAAAGCAGGGCTTAGAGGTAATCAGGTGGGGAATTTCCTTTATCAGAAAGGAAATAGCACATTTGGAAAATAAAGTTAGGAAGATCCTACCTAGGCCATGTCCAAGGTCATCTTCAAAACCTTTCCAAGCATCCACCATTAGCCTGCAGCACATGTCAATTGGCTTTATGATAACTTAGACAAGTATTCCTGTAATCAGAGCTTCAAACAATAGTAAATTGCAGTCCCAGTCTTATATAGCAAATCAATATTGGCTGGTATCTCTCAGATAAAATACTTACTCACTCTTTAAACCATCTGAAACTGACACAAAAGTGTCCAGAACAACTACCTAGGAGCAAGAGGGGTTTGGATAACCCATATTTATTCCCAAATCTTATCTACCTTTCATAGTTTCAAACAGAACTTAATTTATCTTTCCAAATCTCTCAATCCTATTCTTCCACTTGCTTTTACATTTTAACCATAAGACAAGATAGCTCAGAAGTTATTACTTTTTATTAGTGTGACTGTACTAGAATACTATTCCAGCTTAAACAAAGCAAAGAGGTTAATGACTGAACTTATGGTTTGATGGAATTACATCTTTGTTTCGTAAGTTGTTATTCCCTAATTATACTCACTCTGGAAGAATAAGATACTTCAGGAATTAAATTTTTTACATATAATAAATTCAAATGCAAACTTGTACTCTGACTTAGGCCATAGAGCGACTACATATTCAGATCAAAATAGCTTAATTTAACAGGATATTATTTTGAAGTTTTAGTAGGCCTTCTAAGAATCATCCATGATTTTTCAAAACATTTCTTCTGAAAGTATTTCCCTTCTTTAAAAACAGTTTAAAATTTACTCTGATGTTCACTAAACTTTCATGAAGAAAACTAGTTGGAAACTTTTAAAATGCTTAAAACTGGAATTCATTAAAGCTGAGTTGTTACAAAAATGTTCTTAAGTAATATGAATTTCCCAAGTATTATAACAAACTGAATTCTTAATTATTACAGTATTCTTAGATATGAGACTCACAGAAAAACACTGTTGCTTTTAAAATCCTATTAAACAATGGGAACATCTTAAGATTAGTCTTAAGTAGTTTAGATAAACTTCTGCCCATGTTCTAATTTCAGATAAAAATAATATTAGATTTCCCAGTAAGATTACACAAAAGGCTCACATGTTTTGCTGGTCACTTGTTACTGACCACAGAAATTTGCTATAGAAGGAAAAAGCAGGGACATGTGACATATTTGGTATCAAATATGACAGGATAAAACATTCTTTACTCTGTTTGAATTCAGATAAGAGTGAAATTCTCCAGTCATGCAGTATCTGTTCATAGTCAGACTCAGGAATAGTCAGGTGAGAAACATTGCTTTTTAAAGGAACACAATAGGGAAACTGAGCTGGGGGATCCCATCCTCGATTGAGTCTAGAATTGTTCCCTCATTGTTTAGTCAGGTGAAAAATATTCCTTTGTGGCATGTGTCTCAGATACTGATTTAATGCAGACAACTGTACCCAGATTCAAACTCAAAACCAAAAATAGTTATGGTCCCAAATGCCTTTACCTTAAACAGCAAGTCTCACAGTTAGATAACAGTTATCTCCACTCTCTTGGAGTTACAATAAAAAATAAAGATTTACCAGGACACACACACATAAGGGATTCCATTTAACATCTTTCCTTCTCATATTAAAAACTTTACTGATGTAAAAGCCAATTACTAAAAATTCTCTCTATCTATTACAACTTCTGCGCAAGTAATATTCATTGTTTAGAATTTGCATTAACCAACCAAATTCCTTTACGAGGACTGATGATCTTACCCACAGGAATGGGAGGACTGTTCTGAATGAACAGAAGGAATTTAAATAAAGTTTTCACTCCATTCCCTCCTTTCCATACACAGGAATCACTTAACAATTTTAGATTTCGGTATTAAAACAGTAATCCCAAATAACTTAGTTAACAATCCTACAACTTCATAGAAGAGAGCCAAATTCTTTAGCTTTAACTTTTTTAACAGACAAGGGTGAAAATACCTGGTTTTCTAAATGACAATTACAAAACATTAAAAGACAAGGTTAGCAGGACTGATAAAGTAACACAACTGGTGTTACATAATTTTCCCAACATCTTTTAGTTTCAACAAAATTCAAATTAAAAATTGCTTTGCCTAACACTATTTCTAGATTACAGTGGTCACTCAATTTTCACAATCTAAGAAATTCAGAAATACAATCCTAGAAATACAGTTCTAACACAACAATAACTGCAGATGGTATAATTTGCATTTCCAGAAATTACTGACCTTACTTCTCTTAGCAGTTAAAACCACTTTGGAGATAACAATTACCCTGGAGAGATAATAATGTAACATATACCAGTCATTATGTTAAGCATTTTACAATCATTTTATCATTTTGATCCCATAACAACAAGCATAATTATTTTTACAAATCAGAAAATGGGTCAAACAGAGATAAAATACTTTTTTTGCAACTGGAACAAAGAAGTGAAGCTTACCATGAGCAGAGAAACTGATGTCCCAGCAGTTGTGATTTTTGTAGGCAGAGTGTAGAGAATGCTCGCTACAGGTCTGATTCATCCATCTCCCCCAACCTCCCACAGCAGCAGAATTTACTGAGCCCCTAAGGCGATATATGACTGCTGGGACAGGGTGGGTGGAATGTCTAGGACCTAGGTGGCATTTCCAAGCTTTACCTAGAAAGGTGGGCTACCCACAATCTTAGGAGTTATTTCAAATGATCAGTTTCCGACACATACAGTTTCTCACAACATACAAATCTGCTAAAATGATTTTACCTAAGATGATCTAACTTTTCATTGTAATTCCAGGTTGGCCAGACCCGAACAACAACGAAAAGTGTTAAAATTTTGTTTGTTTATTTATTTCCCTATCTGTAGCCCTTGAAGTGCGGCTGCTTGCATTTAAATCTTACAAGATAATACACTCATTCACAGCACACATGATACGGACAGGGACATACACCAACAGACAAACTGACAACAGGACAAATACAAATGTAGCTCACAAAAAACAGCCCAGAGAGAGAAGGCAATTAGAAGCTTGCTAGAAATCCCCGTCATGAATTGGCTATTATCATTCTGAGGAAAGGATGCTGCAAGAATCCAGGGTCTGATAATAAAGGGGAATCCTGCAGCCTTTGCTCAGAGCACCCCTGTGGTCTTTGGAGGGGTGGGGAGCCTTGGTGCCCCAAAGTTTCTGACTATCTTAAAGGAACAGGCCCCATGGGAATAGGTTCAGGCCTCTAATTCTTCGGTGGATTGTAACTGTCCTCTTCAGGACCAGAGCCCTTACGGGAAAATGGGGAGGGGGAATGGGGAGGATGGAGGCAACAGAGGCTGCCTTGCTCAGGTCTAAGGTAGGGGAAGGTGAGGAGGAAAGACTGTATCTAGGTGCCATCAGTTTGCCTAGATCAGAGGCCTTCAAGGGGAAGGGGAGGGAAGAAAGGGGCAAGGAATAGGGTGGAGGGAGTGAAGGGAAGGACATACTGGAGCCCTTGAAGAAGAAAGGATTTTTGCCAGCTCACAGCTAGGTGCTGAAGCAGCTCCCAGCCCTACAGGGAAGAGGCTACCTGTCTTTTGTTCTCACTCAGCCAAGTCAGCAAGCCCAAGATGAAACACTCTCGCTGTTGGCTAGTTGTTTTGTTGGCCTTTCTTAATTTGGTTGTAAGATAAAGTAACTTTGACCGGTCCAAAAGAGCCCTGTGGTGGCCAACATAATCTAGGGCTATCTTTAGTTGATTGATACTAGTGCTAGCAATATCTGTGATCATTAGGTTGGTAACGGCTTGGCATACAAGAAGTAGGGGTCTTGTCAGCCGGATTTCTACTTCTAGCTTTTGACTGACCCATAGCTAGCTGATTTCCCTAGATCGATCTTCAGAGGAGACCTAATTAATACAGAGGCGTTTTCACACAGAGTGGTCTCTGTCCTGCAGTTATCTTTAAAGGGAATTTTTGAGTCCTTTGGAAGCTGGGAATGGAAGGACTTACCCCTACCCCGTCAAGGCCCAGGACTCTAGGAAAAACGGTTCCTATTGGCGCCAGAGTCCTGGTGTTGGCGAGATGAGGAAATGTCCATTCAGTTCCTCATCCACGTTTGGGCGCCATAACTGTTGACCTGAAAACTTTGTTAGAAAAGGCAACAGGCTAAATGCATACAGTTTATGATTTAATTAATTAATTGATCAATTCCCTATTAAAGACAATGGTAACATAATGCATTATGGAGCCAGAAATGTTCTGGCTACCAATGCAAAGAATTGGGCAGTCTTAAATATGTTTTAGGACAAAGAAGTGTTCTGTGTCCTTCAGATTTATGATCTCCATGAGTGATTAACTAGACCATTAGAAAGGAATTTCTTAATTGCATAGGTTCTAAATACAATAACAGAGTTTGACAAAGTTTTACATAGAAATTACGACCCAAGATGTCTATGTTTTCTTTACCATTAACATGCTATAACATAGTATATGTCTACAAATATTAAGATATGGAAAATGTCCCATTATTCAAGATAGTGTCCTAGGTTAAAGGTCTCTTAAGGAATGTGAAGTCAGCCCTGGCAGGCTTTTGTTGACAGAGGAAGAGGCATTCTCTGAGTTAGCTTCAGAGAGAACAAAGAGATTATTCCAAAATTTTATATTAAACATTATCAATAATAACCAAGACTTCAAAATGGAAAGTCCGGTATAATATTATTATTTACTCATAACCAAATATAACAATTTCAAACTCTCAGATTTTTATCACATTCTTTTAAAAAACCAACACATATGCAACAAAATTCAGATGAAAGTTGCTTTAACCACCATTTCTACCTCACAATGGTTTCTCAAATTTTACACTCTAAGAGTACTTTAGAAATACAATACAATTTAGAAATATAGTTAATAATGCAGATCAGTTGAATTTCCAGAAATTACTGGTCTCATTACTTTGGGTATTTAAAACCCACTTCCAAGTTACCCAATAGGGAACAATTACCCTAAGTTAGTGAGATAATGATGCAGTATCTAACACGTGTCAGTCCTTGTGTTAAGCACTTTACAACCATAATGTCAGGTAACTGTGTAAACATTTTAATGTATCCAGTTCCTCTGACCTTTTAAAGGGAAATAATATCCACAGATTGAAACATTCCCCCCACAGACACATGGTCCTAGATTCCCTTCTTTGAACAAGCCCTCCACCACCTCCTCAAGAAGATGAAGTCCCATCTCTTGTGTCAGCTGGCACCCCATTCACAGTGGGGCCAGGGCCTGCTATCACAGTGGTTCCCTAAAAGGAAAGGCAACTTTTGAGGAGTTAACCATCACTTTAAAGAAGCACGTGTATCATTCAGTTAATTCAGGGGGAAAAGTCAGCACCCTGAACTTCAGAGAAATCAAAAGCCAAGGGACATGCTTCCAAAATGTCTGACTATTAACATACATGCATATCTTTACCAGAGAGGGAAGCACCAACCGCTGGGTTTTCGGGGGGGGGGGGGGGGGGGGGGGGCACTGCTTAGCAGCTTCCCAGAGTCTCATTTGGTGCATAGACCTTCTTCCAAACCCAAAACCCAAAGTAAAACCTCACCCTCAGAGTATTTATACACTTTACAGAGCCAGAGGGCATGACCCTCTGACCCAGAGCCTCAAGAGAAAAAACAAAGGGTACTTGGGACCCTCCTACAAAACAACTCCTCTAATCAAGCTTCCCCCATCAATAGGTGGGAAAGATCCTCCTTAATCACGTCATTCAGAACTTTATACTTCTTGGTATAAACAGAAACAGCAAAGATCCTACTTTGCTTGCCCTCACATCTCAAGACCCTAAGATTAAAAACAAAACACCTTAGGCATTTCATCTCCAAACCCCTATTCTTCAGAGGTTTTACAAAAAGATTTGACTCAGATTAGCTCAGATGAAAGGCTTAAGGAATTTCAGCGTGGTACCACCGGCTTCCCTCCCAAGCAGAAACTTTGGCGTTTAATAATTATTTGAACCAATATCTTTACCATAATCAACATGAATATTAAATTCAACAAAATTGTCCCATAGATCCATCCTGGAAGGCAGATAGACATAATCCCTTCTAACTTTCATCACTAAATCAGGCTACAAATTGTTCTTTTCAGCCCTTGATCTTGTCCTCTTTGAACATTCCCAAATCTTCTGAAGTAGGATGGGGGAAGGGAGTAACTAAAAACCCATGGGCCTGAGGGCATGCAGACTAGATGCTGTCCCACCCCACCCAAATCCTTCCTCTTTTGTATTCTCTCTGCAAAAAGTTCTTTATTAATCCTTACTCAGACCACCTCCACTCTCCTTTACATTTCAAGTAAATAAAAAAAATCGCCAATTTCATCCAGCTTTTCTGTACGTTAGAAACTAGAACGAGTTAAATGCCTAACAATTTATACACCAGGAGAACCATTGCCCATATCAGATACATTGACTTAATTTTAACATGAAGTACGAACTTTAGCTTGAAGACCTAATTAAACCTGAATTCAAAACTCTCAACCTTCCACTCTAGGTTGCCTGCTTGAGATTTTTTTTTTGCTAATCTTCTACTAACTTCTAGCAGAGTTTCTTCTTGCTTTTTCCCATAGACCTTAATGCCAAATAAATTCTAACCTATCTTAAGCATTAAATTAGGAGTGACACATTTCACCTTTTCACATTTCCAAATATGACCAGAATGAATTCAGTTAGCTTTCAGTTGTGTCCCATTACACTAAAATTACTCTCCTTTAGGTGAGGCAGGAAATGATTAAATGCTGGTCAGCCTGCCTTTCTTTGATCTGAGGGGAAAAAGATTGCCCCCCTCCCCTTTTTATTTTTTCTTTTCACATTCAAAACTTGGCCAGAGTTAGAATGCCGAGAGAAATAAGTTTTACCAACAAAAGTTTTTTCAAGTTTCTAAAACTTTTTATTTTCGAACCTTCCCTTCACACAGTTTGTGCCAGTAAGGTTATGCCTTCCTTAAACTCTTTCCCCATGCTCCTCTCCTTTCCAGATGCTTAAACTTTCTTGCCTTTCCCTCTGGTGAACTTTGATTAAAGCCCTTTTAAAACTGCATTTACCTTATTTCTTTCTACTTCTGACCTGACACTTCTCCTACACTCTTTTACTTGTTCTTACCAGTCATGTAAGTATTTTTCTCTCTTTCCCTATCCTATCAGATTACACATAAACATTCATTCACACAGAGACACAGAGAATGTATACAGAGCAAAGCAGATCAATGAGACATTAGATGAGACATTTGAGAAGACAGCACACATGGAAAACCAATTTAGAATTTGTATGCAGACTGGTCTAAAATTCAGAGTTGTAGTTAACTCTGATAGATTTCTAGCCAATTTCAAAAGGATGTCTTTCTCAAAATCTTTGCCTCCCCCCACACCACGAACATGCTAGATATTTCCACATCCTCCACTAAGGGATTATTTTTGGAGGAGTGTGTTTCTCTCCTTGTTCCCGTCCTACATTCCTGGATTTGAGACCTTTTTATCTTACAGTCTCACTATGGCTTCTCCAATCTGTTCTCATGGGCCGGGGATAAGCCACCCTCCTTCTGTTTGTTCATCTTTACCAGACCCCTCTCAGACCCGTAGGATACTCCAACTATCTAAGTGATACTTAAACAGTCAATTTTCTCACTTTGACCTATGCGTAGGGTCTCCTGGTTGCCTCGGAAATATGTCTCTTAATATTCTACCCACATTCCTAGGTTCACAGCAATTCCAAAAATAGTCATTAAGAAGAAGGGAAACTTGGCCTGTGGATATCAGGCTTTAGGTACCAGTGATGCCTCCCCTTCTCCATAGTGGGGCTCCCCATTTCTGGTGCTAGATCCCCATTTCTGGTGCTAGATCCCCATGACGAGCCCATCTACATGCTCACTCTAAACAAACAACAATACTTGCTGGGAAGCCAGGAAAGTTCTCATTTTGTTTTAGCTAATTATTCTACATTCCTAGTGCACAGGTCTCTCCCTAATGAAGAGGATACTTGCTCAGACAAATGCAATTCTTTGTATGCTGTTCCCAATTTGAATTTCTCAACTTGCGTTCCATTGGCTGGATGCAGCATCCTGAACCTCCCGCTTCATATTCTCTTCCCTGACATGTTTCCCCTCAAACAGCTCATTAAGCAAACTGACGGAGACTCACTTGCCAATTAATCAATCAAGACACATTCATTATGCACCTATTAAGTGTTTCAGCCTCGGAGTGTTGGGAGGTCCAGAATTCAAGGGGACAGGACAGGGCTCTGCCTTCAGAGAATTAGACCACTCAAGCCTTCTTTCAGTTCAAGTAGTGAGTTTATTAAGACACTGGTTGGTGTGGGTGAGATTCCTAGTGAGTCTGCACATTTGATAAGGAATAGACTCATACTTTTTATAGGAAAAAGACTGGGGGAAGATTTGGATGTGATCTAAGAGTGGCAAGTAGCCTGGGGTGATCTGGGGTAACATTGACTGGGATGAGATGGATGCCTCAGGCAGATGCCAGAGATCTCGGCTGCTGAAATTTGTGGGAAAGTTGAGGAACCCTTTTTTAAAGGTTCAGGTCCCATACCCCATCATTAAGTACACTTCCTCACCACTGGACCTAGATGGCTTTAGAGGAGAAAGTGAGGCTGGTGACTGCACAGCCTGTCCTAACTTAAATCCAATTCACTTGTATGTCATGGCATCACCTCCCTGATGTCATTGGTTCTCCTCAAGCATGAAGGACAAACCACAACAATAATTGAGCACAATTGCCAGGCACCAAGAGTCCATGACATGTTCTCACCCAATATGGGTGACACCCAACAGGTTCCTTGAGTCCTGAGTCTTCCCTTTGCAGAGAAATGCAAGGGAGAGAAGTGTGGCATCTACCCATCCATCAAGCTTGGCATGGGATTTCAGCTCAATGTGTCTGGAGGAGCTCTGGGATGTGTTGTCTGAATGGGCTGGGGTTGGCTCCCCAGCACCCCAAAGGAATAGCCAAGCACAGTATGATGGTGGGGTGTAAGGGCTGGTTCTCTTAGCCTCCAAATGTAGCCAAGATCTGACATTTCTTCCTCCCCCAAAAGTCTCTTCCCCTCTCTGTCTGAATGGAATTGTAAGTGCTTAGCTCCTGAAGAAGATTGGAAGGGGAGGAGGTGTTAAAAGAAATCTTAATTCAGCCTCCCGTGAAAGGATTTTATTTATCACACCAATGCTAGGAAAAGTAACTTCTCTTTCATCTAGATGCTGTTAGATTATGAATCAAACTATTAAAGAATGTGGCCAAAATATTTTAAAACTGTTAAATATTTAATTGGGAAGTTACGTGGATAGAATGCTGGACCTAGAGGCAGGAAGACTGATCTTCCTGAGTTCAAATTGGATCTCCGTCACTTCCTAGCTGTGTGACCCTGGGCAAGTCACTTCATCCTATTTGCCTCAGTTTCCCCATCTGTAAAATGAACTGGAGAAGTGAGTGGCAAATCCCTCCATTATCTTTGTCAAGAAAACCCCAAGAGGGGTCATGAAGATTTGGACATGACTAAACAACAGTATTTAATTTGGCATATTTTCCTGATAATAGAATTATAACACTCTGAGTATCATTTTTCAAGTTGTTAGCATTCCTCATGCAATGGTTTCCCAAAACTCACCTAAGGAAAAAAATTTTACAGATACCGTGGTTTTTTGTTTGCCCTTAATTCTCCAAGACCAATGACCTCAGGCAGGGTCAAGAACCGGGAAAATAACACATGCAATGCCAGGTATTTAAAACATGAAACAGAATTTCAGCCAGTCACATGACGTCAGTTCAGTTGGGTGCATTTCCAAATTACCATACTAGAAAATGAAGCATTTGATCACTTTTGTGCCCATTACATTCAACACCAATAGAGTAATTTTGATCCTTTAAATGTGTCTTTAACAAAATCTCATTCTGCAGGCCATTTATCTCAAGAGCCGGAGCCCCCAGTGCGTCTCTGCCGGCAATTCTGACTGGTCGTGGCTCTCAAAGCCTTTTCTCAGGTTACCTTGTGATGTGGGCTCATACATCCGAAGCTGGGAGGGACCGAAGAGGCCACTGAGTCTAAGCCACTCCTGGGAAACTGAGACTCTGGAAGGGGAAACTGAGAGAGAGCCAAAAGTCCCATGCCAACCTCCCAGGGCTGTTGTGAGGACAGAATGAGATTGCAAAGTGCTTTGCGAGCCATATTGTGCTATATAATTACAAGTTAGTAATCACTCATTTGATCCTTACAGCAAACCTTGTGAAGAAGGTGCTGTTATTAACCCTGTTTTACAGATGAGGAAATTGAGGCACAGGGGTTAAGTGATCCCAGATCCTTCTGACTTGATAATGTTTAATATAAAATTTTGGAATAATCTCTTTGTTCTCTCTGAAGCAAACTCAGACAATGCCTCTTCCTATGTCAGCAAAAGCCAGCCAAGGCTGACTCTACATTCCTTAGGAGACCTTTAACCTAAGACACTATCTTGAATAATGGGACTTTCCTTTTTATCTTATTATCTATAGACACATACTATGTCATGGCATATTAATGGTAAAGAAAATATAGACGTCTTAGGTCGTAATTTCTATTGAACATTGTTTACCCTTTCCTATGTCAGTTATCTGTTTAGGGCAGGAAGCCTGCCACTTACTAGTGGTGGGATTTCCTTCCTTATCACCATGACATATGTTTACCCAGCCTGGAATCACAAGGCCTGACTGACATTACTTTAATTGTCCTGTCTTACTAAATTTAGAGTTCCTTTCTCATGGCAAAATGTATATAAGCCAGAAGATTTCTGCACTGGGTAGCCAGAACATTTCTGGCTCCATAATGCATTATGTTACCGTTATCTTTAATAGGGAATTGATTAATTAATTAATTAAATCATAAAATGTATGCATTTAGCCTGTGTTTCTTTAACCAAGTTTTCAGGTCAACAGACTTCAAAGCCAGCCCCTGTCCAGCCCTCATGACCAGCTATATCTGAAAATGGTTGTCTTTCACTTGTCTGCCAAACCTTTACTTTTCGACATGCAAGGGTGTGTGACATCCAACCCACTTGGGTTCCTCTTTGTTAACTGTGTGTGATTTGTTCCACCCCTGCTCCCCCCTCCAAAGCCCCGAGTTATCGAGCCAGCGCTTCCCTTTTCCCTGGAAACAGTACCTCTTCTGCTCACTCTCCTCCCTTCCCAAAGGCTCCTTGTAGTGTGGTTGCAAAGGTGGGCCTCTGCCATCAGTGACACTGGGGTTAGAAATGGAACTTCTCAAGAATGAGCAAACAGCTTCAAGTAGAACTGGGTCAAACCCAGTTACCTCATAAACTTAGAAATGACGATTCATTTCAGTGAAAACGATTCCTCTAGAAGAGGAGAATGAGCCTATGAGCCTGGTGGCTCCAACTCTCCCTTGAGTGTTTGGCTGGGGGGCATCTCTTCATACAGCCCCTCCCCCCAGTGCAGTGAGCAGTCCTAGCTCCTGCCTATAAAATGAGAGGCCTCTCACGTCTCCTCTCTTGGGTTCTAAATCTGTGTCACCAAGATAGCTAGCATACATTAAGTACCTGCTGTATGCCAAACACTGTGTTAAGTTCTGGAGATACAAAGAAGGGCAGAATGTAGACCCTGCCCTCAGGGAGCAGTCTGATGGTGGGTGCAGACTTTCTGGAGTGCTCTGGGGGCTACTGAGCTTTTGCATATAGCCACACAGGGCAAATCACCACCTCTTTTCACTCTGAGTGATTCTCTAAAATGGGCTCATAGTATGGAGAGCTAGAAGGAGCTTGAGGCCAAAGGTGAAGCAGCCCACCCACAGTCAGTCACACATTCTGAGCAGGCTCTTGGTATCTGCCCAAGGGCCCCCATCCTGATGGCTGTGACCTACCTCCCTGAATGGTGCCGAGGAAAACCCTTCTTCAGAAGGTTATTTAACCTTACCCTCAGAGCATCCCTCAGAGCCTGGCAGAACAGGAGATGGTGTCCAAAGACCACCTTCCTTGACTGGCTGCCATGGTGCCATCAGAGACATCCTTTGGGTGAAGGCCTTGGGTTTCCAGGAGGCCTCTCCGAAAGGAGAAACACCACTACCTTCTGGTGCCAGAGGGACCAGTCAGGTGTGTTCTCCTAGGCTGGGATGTCTTTCAATATGGTCCTAGGGATTGACTTTTACCAGAGGATGAGCCAGGGTAAGCTTGGGGAGGTCCATCATCCAGAGCCTGTCCAGTAGTGACAAATACCTGGTCACAGAAGCTTATGAAGATAGGGAGGGTGAGCCATCTTGGAAAGCACAGGACTCCACACTCATGAAGTCATAGATTCACAAAGTAGCATTATATATTGACCCTCAGAGAACAAGTCCAGGAAAGAGTTTGTGGGAAACTTGGAGCCAGGGAGACCAGGGTTTGAATCCCACCTCCCTAGCTGTGTGACTGGGCACCTCACTTCCCCTGGGCTTCAGTTTCCTCATCTATAAAATAAAGGACGATTGAATTCAATCCCAAAGATCCCTTCCAATTCTCAAACTATGGGTCCAATGAAATAAAGAGGATTTTTTTTTAATTTGGTAAAGGATGTAGGAATGGTCTGGAGCAAAAGGTACTGTGTGTGTGTGTGTGTGTGTGTGTGTGTGTGTGTGTGTAGGGGGTGGGGCAGGAGTACCTGCACTGGTTACCACATAGCTGGGAGGGGGATCCTCAAAGGGAAGGGCAGGAGCCCTAAAGGCAGATTTCCCTCCTAATGGGTTGCAGTTATTTGTAAAAGGAAAGAATTCGACTCCAGGTGTGTGAGGTCCATTCTTGTTTGGGAATGCTCCAGTGCCCGTTTCAAAGCCTTCCCTTCTCCCACCCCTGCATCGTCTTGGGCACCAGATGAATGACCACTCCCCAGTGGGATCTGCAAGCCTGGTTGCCAGATAGACAACAGAGTCGCTCAATACAAGAGCTGCTCGAATGGTCTGTAGGTTAGAAAAAAGGAAATAGGCACAGAAACCAAATAGAGGAAACTCCTGGGGCCCCGAAGCTCTGTTTTAATGGGAAGGAAAGTACCAGTTGTGAGCAGGTGAGAGAGGCCGGGAGTCCTGGGCTCGCTCTTTCCCCGAACCCCTGACCTGCCGCCGCGTGCTGTTGGCTTCCCTCCCTCTCCTCCGGTCAGTACCCTCCGAGGTGGTCTCCAGAGAGCGTTTGCAGGCTAGGGTCAGGCACGGAGCCGGTTGGGTCCGCGGAGCAGTCCAAGGGCGGGTACAGCACTCTCATCGTGGACAGCGGCCACTGCCGGGTAGAGTTCTGAGGCAGCTGGGCGCTGACGTGGGCCTGCGGAGGGCTCCTGCTGTGGTCACATACGGTGCGATGGGCCCTCCGAGGCCTTTCAGTCTGACTTGGACACGAATAGCTGTGCCCTCCACGCTGGGTTGCTAGGTGAGCCGGAATGCATCCATCCATTCATTCATTTGTTCCTTCCCTCTTGGCTCGAGGACCTCAGCGGGGAGCCCTCTGTTTCCTGAGGCATTTTGTTTGACTTTCGGACAGTCCTTTCTTAGAAAGCTCCCCACTCCCATCTCCATGCCGGCTAAAACCAGGCTTCACATCTTCCACAGGTGAGCCTAATTCTGTCCTCAGGAGCTCCTCTTCCACATCAGCATCCTCCAAGGACATCCATCCCCATCCCTGTCCCCTTCCTCTGCCTTCTCTCCTCCATGCCTGGCAAGGTTTGAAGGGCTGCCCTCCTCCCCACCCCCAGATGAGTGGTGAGAGAGGGACGTGGGATGTCCAGTGCAGAATGCAGGAGGGTCCCCCAAACCTTAGCTTCCCCTCTCCACAGTCTCAGCCACCACTGGTGACTCCCGCTTAGCTGGTAGTGATCCCCTCCCCTCCTTTTTTGACAAGCTGCTCTCTAGCTGTTCCTCCACTATCTTGAACTCAGGATTACAGCAGCAAGAATAATAATAGCTAACATTTCTATTACATAGCACTTTACAAATCTTATTTGAGGCTCACAACAGCCCTGGAAAGGAAGTGCTATTATTATCTCCACTTTTCAGATTAGGAAACTGAGTCAGGCAGGGTAAGTGGCTTCACCAAGGTCACATTGGGTTTGGATTTAGCCTCTGGCCCTCTTCCTCCAGGCCCCATGCTCTGTGTACTGTGATACCCCTCACTGCCCCTGCCTTTACAGCTTTCCCTATTAGATTTCATCTTGCTAGATTTTTTCTGAACATTCTAGTTCATGGAGACACCAATGTTTCCATTATTATTTAGTCCAATTGTAATTCAACTCAGCATGCATTAAGCACCTGCTGTGGACCAGGTACCGAGGGTACAAGGAGAAAAAGGAACTACACATTTTGTTGGGGGAGATGACATTTACCTAAAGAAGTAAGGGCACATAAGGGCTCATTCAGTTGAATTGGGAGAGATCTAGTGGCCAACCTTTGCAAGTAGCTCCTTTGCTCTTGGTGTTGTGGGTACCTGAGGTGATGGTCCTGCAGCCCTTTTATTTTTAATCTAACTTAATTTTTTAAATTAGTAAACATGCTTTCCAAACTCGACTTGGCAGCAGCTGCAGGTACATCAGCAGTAACATGCCCCACAGGAAGTTCTCCGCTCCCGGGCATGGGTCTCTGGGCTTCCTACCTCAAAAGAGAAGCAGCAGGCACTGGGGGAAGGTGAAGTTTCCCCAAAGATGACCCTTCCAAGCCCATCCACCTGACTGCCTTTCTGGGCTACAAGGCAGGCATGACCCATAGTGTCTGAGAGGTGGACAGGCCTGGCTCAAAGGTCAACAAGAAGTGGTTGAGGCTGTGATGCTCATGGAGACACCCTCCCATGGTCATTGTGGACATCAAGGGCTATGTGCAAACTCCGCAAAGCTCCACGGAGCTTTAAAACCATCTTTGCCAGGCATGTCAGCGATGAGTGTGAGAGGTGATTCTATAAGAACTGGCATAAGTTCAAGAAGAAGGCCTTCACCAAGTACTGCAAAAAGTGGCAAGAAGACTGTGGCAAAAAGCAGCTGGAGAAAGACTTGAGCAGCATGAAGAAGCACTACCAGGTCATCCGTGTCATTGCCCACACCCAAATGCCCCTGCTCCCTCTGAGGCAGGAGAAGTCTCACCTGATGGAGATCCAGGTGATAGCATGGCTGAGAAGCTGGACTGGGCCCATGAGAAGTTGAAGCAGTAGGTGCCTGTGTCCACTGTGTTTGAGCAGGATGAGATGTCATTGCGGTGATGAAGGGCAGGGATTACAAAGGTGTCACTAGCTGCTGGCACACCAAGAAACTGCCCTGAAAAGCCCATCAAGGACTGTATAAGGTGGCATCCCGCTTGGGTAGCCTTCTCTGTGGTTCGAGCTGGTCAAAAGAGCTACCACTATCACACTGAGATCAACAAAAGAGATCTACAAGATTGGCCAGCGCTACCAGATCAAGGATGGCAAACTGATCAAAAACAATGCATCCACAGATTATGATCCCTCCGACAAGAGCATCAACCCTCTGGGAGGCTTTGTCCACTATGGTGAAGTGGCCAGTGACTTTATCATGCTGAAAGGCTGTGTCATTGGGACCAAGAAGCAAGTCCTCACCTTGTGAAAGTCCCTGCTGGTACAAATCAAATGTCGTGCCCTGAAGATTGACCTGAAGTCTATCGACACCACATCCAAATTTAGTCACGGTCGGTTCCAGACTGTGGAGGAGAAGAAAGTTTTCATGGAACCACACAAAAAAGACCGGATCGTGAAAGAAGAAGCTGCCTGATGTTTACAGACCAATTTGGAACTGGTGGATTCTCAACAAATTTTTCAGTTACAAAAAAATTAGTAAACATTGATTTTTTTCTCCCTCCTACCTTCTCTCCTTTCCCCTCCCCACCCTCCCCTCTCACCCTGTTGAAGCTGCCCAGTCCACTTGGGGTAGTTGTATAATGTTAGGAACTGTTTCCCTTGTGGCAGGAACAAAATATTCTTCCTTCAAAATTTCTACCCCTTTGACCTCAGGCTGAGCAGAGCAGGTCTAGACCCTCTGCCCTGTTGTCTTTCACAATCTCCCTTGGCCTTTTCTTCCCCAGGGTAGAGATTCTCAAGTTGTCCTCAGGGCACTGACTTAAGGACCTTCACCAGCCTGATTTCCATCCTCTGGGCACTCTAGCTTAGCAATAGCCTTCAAAATGCTCTGGGTTTTTTAGCTCAAAGGGAGATGTTTACTTCATTGATTAATGATGGTGGTGCAGAAGATGGAGCACTGGGTCTGGAAGCAAGAGCTGAGTTCACTTCTAGCTTCAGACGTTTACTGACCCTGGACAAGCTCCTTAACCCCTCTCTGCCTCAGTTTCCTTAACTGTAAAATTGGGATTATAATAGGACCTACCTTCCAGGATTGTTATGAGGATCAATTAAAATAATATTTGTAAAGTGTCTGGCATGGTATCTGATAAATGTTTATTCTCCTCCTTTCTCCTCTCATTGACTGCTATTATCTCTGGGGAGAGCCATGGGTCCAAATGTGGGGAAGAACTTTAGGTGAGGGAAGGGTTAACAGAGCTGACAGTGAAACACCACAAAGGAAGCTCATGTGTCTTAGGCGGCTCCCTAAATTGGCTCCCTCTGGTCCTCTCCCTTGTCTTGGCTGGGAGTTGATTGGGTTACTTTGGTGACAGGTAATGAACCTCACAGGTGTGCCCTGACCAGATGCCACCTGCTGGAACTGGAGGTGCTACATGAGGTTTTATATCAGAATGTAGTGAAAAGAAAAGATTCCAAGGCTGGGCCTCCTTCTTCTCCCCAAACATAACAAACTTTGAGAACCTTTGGTCTCAGGATTCCCCAAAGGGCGCCCTCCCTCCAAGTGTAGAAACAGATGTTGTCAGACTCTTTTAGGGACTGGGAGTGAACTGGGGAACATTATTCACCAGTGGGATCTGGAAGTATGGATGTTCCTCCCCAAGCCTTGGTGTCCTTTGTCAGATGAGGACAGTGAACATCGTGACCTGAGATCTCTTCTGCTTGATTAGAGAACATAAGATCCTTGATAGGAGAGACTGGTTCCCTTTTGTCTCTGCATCCCTTGTACCTAGTACAGTACCTGGTATTCAGTAGACAATTAAAGCTTGGTGATTGCTTGGCTGACTGAAGGATTTCATCTGGTGATGTGGAGAGCATGCAATCCAGATACAGGAGATGGTGCATCAAATGCATAATAGCTGTGCAGTGCATAGAAGAGATTTCTGCCAAATAAACAAGAGATGATAGATGGGGGCTTGATTGTGGAGGCCTTGAATGCCAGGCTAAGGAGTCTGTCTTTATGACCTCATCACAGGTAACCGTTTGGGCAGAGGAGAGGTATCTTCACTGGCCATAAAGTCCAACCAGTACTTGGATGGGAATTCAGTGATGCCCTTATCTATAGTGTCCTTGATAATTTAGTCATTGATAGTAAGTCATTGAGGGTTGACTTGAAGATCTTCAAAGGGGAAGAGGGGGACTGGGACTGCAGCTAGCCTGGGGCCACCTTCTCCAACCAGCAGAGCACTAACCACCTGACCAGCCCCCAAGCTGCCACTTCTCCTAGTCCCATGTTCATCATACTCCTTTGGTGCTGGGGGTGGTAAGAGAGATGCCACCTGGGACCATCGGGCACACTAGCAACAAGGACATAGACCAGCTGCCATCACATCGTTAGAGTAGATTTGGTCCTAGCCCTCTCTTCCTCTGCCCACCCTTTATTTAGTTTTCTCCATTACTTTTTGTGGTTACCACAGTCTTCTTCTCATCATCCTGATCCCTGCTGACTCTAGCTTCCTCTCAAGGGAGTTTGAGTTCCTCAAAGTCAACATGTGTCTAAGACATTCTCCTTAAAGGAGAGAGGTTATGGATAGAGGGCCAGTCCAGAGATCAGGGAAACCTAGCTCTGATGCTGACCAATTATGTGACCAAGAATGAATCAGTTACTCAACCTTGCAGAGCCTCAGTTTCCTCATCTGTAAGATGGATAGAACAATACATATATATTACACTGTTCACAGGGTGATGGTGAGACCCAAAGCCAACAGCGTATATAAAGTACTATGCCACCTAAAACCTCTTGGCATCCTCTCCAAGGCTGGACTGCCCTCTCACTCCCTTCACTATGCAGGGACAGTTTCTTCACCACCAGAAAAACCCTGTGAAACCAAGAGGAACATTTTACAACTAATAGATGTGTGAAGGAGGCGCAGGTTGCAGGGGGTGGGCCATGCAGTGAGGAGTTGAACATGGCTGTAGGGTTCCCCAATCCCTTCATTTTACATATGAGACAAGTGAGACCCAGTGAGGAGAAGGGCCTTGGTCACTAAGGAAGTAAGTGGCAGAATCAGACTTTGAACCCATGTCAGTCACCTGGGTGAATGGAAGTTTGGTGGTACTCTCGACAGACCTAGGAAAGTTCAAAAGAGGGATAGGCTTTGGGGAAGAGAGAATGAGCTTGATTCTCCACCTGCTGAGTCTGAAACGTACACAGGCCATCTAATTTGAGGTATCCAATTGGCTGTTGGTGATTTAGGATTGGAAATGAGGAGAAAAGCTGAGCTGAACAGAGAGCTCTGGGAGCCATCTGCCTAGAGACAACATGTGCTGTGGCAGGGACTCTTCCTCAGATGGTCACTTCCACCTCTGTGCATCATGGGATCCTAGCGTGCCAAGAATCTCAGTGTCTGACATTCTGGTGTTTTCTCTCCACCAGGTGATTCGGTAGCATGGCCAACGAGAACAGCTCCTCCCAGTTCAGCCTTTGTAACCCTTCCTGGACTCAGTACTTGACTGGGCTTTATGTGGCTGTGTTCCTTGGGGGGGTGACTGGCATCTTCTGCATCCTGTTTGTACTAGTGAAGATGAACTCGCGGTCCGTGACCACCACGGCCGTCATCAACCTGGTGGTGGTACATAGCGTCTTCCTCCTTACTGTTCCATTCCGTCTCGTCTACCTGGTCCAGAAAAAGTGGTACTTTGGGCTGTCCTTCTGCAAGATGGTGAGCGCCATGCTGCATGTGCACATGTACCTCACCTTCCTGTTCTACGTGGGCATCCTGGTGATCAGGTACCTCATCTTCTTCAAGCGCAGGGACAAGGTGGAGTTCTACCGCAAGTTGCACGCAGTGGCTGCCAGCACTGCCATGTGGGTGCTGGTGCTGGTCACCGTCATCCCACCGCTGCTGACCCAGTATGGCACCCACGGGGATTACAATGACACCAGATGCTTCGAGTTCCAGGAGGAGCTGAAGGAGAAGTACGTGAAGATCATCAACTATGCGGTGGTGATTGTGGTTGCCACTATTGCCATGGCCCTCTTGGCAGTCCAGGTCTCCGTCCTCGTGGCCACGGGAAAGAAGCTACGCCGTGCCTGGCTGTCCCACCAGGAGTTCTGGGCACAGCTGAAAAACCTCTTCTTCATCGGAGTCATCTTAGTCTGCTTCCTTCCCTATCAGTTCTTCCGGCTGTACTACCTCCAAGACCATGCCCCCAAGGCCCTGTGCCACCCGGCGGTGATGTATAATGAGATCTTCCTGAGTGTGACTGCCCTTAGCTGCTTTGACTTGCTGCTCTTTGTCCTTGGAGGTAGCCGCTGGTTCAAGAAAAATACCACCAACTTCCTGAGCTGTCTGTCCTGCTGTTAGGCCCTGACGGTGCAGGGTTGGCCAGATCACATGGAGGACTATGCCAGGCATGGTCCAGGAACGGCCCTCTGGAGACCACTCTTCTACAAATGCCGCTCTAGTGAGTGCAGGGGCACACGTGACTCAATGGACAAGACAGTCCAGAAAAGCTGTCCATCTTAATAAAAGGATTTGTTCTGTAAAACTTGGACTCAGTCAACAGGCTGCACTAAAGGACCTAGAGGGCCACATGTGGCCTCAAGGTTGCAGGTTCTCCATCCTGGTCTAGAGTGTCAAAAAACCAGAGTTGAGAACAAAGTAGCTCTAAACCAGTTCATAGATGAACAGGCTGGTTTGTCCTGTGAACCACTGTGAGATGGGAGACCAGTGCTTCCTGGAAAACTCCTTCCTCAGGCTTTCAAGGGAGTGGGGTCAGGGCAGTGTGGTAGCAGGTGGGGGAGGGAAGGGTCACTGTGGGACCTGGAGTCTGCAGAACACATCCTACCTGGGTGACTTGGCCCTGCCTCTGGGCCTCAGTTTTCCTCATCTGTAACAATGAGGAGAATAACCTACCCCCTACATTAGCAGAAGTTATGGCAAGGAAAGGACTTTGGAAGTCCCCAAGGTTGTAGAAGTGTGACATTGGGATCATCGCTTGTGTTCCTGGCTCACTGTTGAGCCAGGAACTAGGGTTCCTGAGCTTAAGAAGACACTGTTGTTCCAAGGCGGGCTGCCAGGAGGCAAGGGGTCCCACCCCCCCACCAGCAAACCCTCGCATTCTTTTAAGTTCTGAATCACAAAACCATCCAAGGAAGAGAAGGAGCCAAAACTAGACCCAAGAGAGGGATGAGATGGAACATGGTGGGCATGCTCCCACTGGGGTGCTCTCCTGGACTTTATCTGCTGCAGGCAAGATCCCTCTGACTGGAGCTCAGACCTCCTGGGGCCCTGCCTTTGATTGGAGGGAAAGGTGGTGCACGTTGGAGAGCTTCTCCTGGATCTTGCAAGTCTGGAGAGGGTCAGGCCCCCTCAGGACTTTGTCATGCCCCTCCCCCATTGGATTGTGAGCTCCTTGTTTCTCTCCCCCCACCCCCCCAACCCCTCCCTCCGCTATCTGTCACATAGTAGGCCCCTTATGTCTCTCCCTAGGGTACCCTGACAGGTTGGGTGTGTCTCTCCTCTGCCATCAGCTCAAGCCCCTCATCTGATTCTCCCATTGTAGGAGCCCAGGTCCTAACACCCTAGTTCCATTTAGAGGCCTACTATCCTATAGCTTACATAAATGTATAGTTTTCTCAAAGATAGATTCAGAACAAAGTGCAAACATTTCCCCAGTGCTTTGGGGACATGACCTCCTGGACCCTGCCCCGGATACTACAGTTGAGCTCAGTGCTTACGTAGCATTGGCTCCACCAAGTTCACAACCAAAGCCACCATTGGTTGTTGGCCTTGCTGCAGCACTGGGTCTGGACTCCCAGAATCCTGAAGCTTGAGCTCTGGACCCAGATTAGAGACGCTACTCCTTATTCCAAGAACAGAACAAACAACAGACCCAAGGACCCAGGCCTATTTTGTTTGCGCCATGTGTCCCGGGAGTGGGGGCATGAGGATGTGAGGCCCTTCGTTTTGCTTACCCCATGGTCTCAGGGTCAAGGAGCCCCTCTCCCTCCCAGTAGGAAATCCTAGCCAGCACTGGTCCAGGCCATGGTGGAGAGGTCAAGTGATGGGGCCTGAATACAGGATAGCCTCGAAGTAAAAACCCTGGATCCAGGGGGAGAAAAGGGGTTGAGAATGAGAACAGAAAATGCTCCTTATAGAAGGTGACGGTTATACTGAACCTTGAAGAAAATCAAGGCGGATGTGAGCTGAGAGAATTTCAGCCTCTTCAAAGACTTAGAGATGGGAGGAGTGTGAGGAGCAGCTGTGGCCAGATCGTGGGTCCTGGGGAGGAAGGCTGTTGTGAAGGGGTTTCAGTGTCTCTCCTTTTCTGCTCCCCTCTAGACTCCTGAGAACACAGGCTCCCTGGTCTCTCCCGCAGCTTCCAGCATCTGAGGTCACAGGGTGGGATGGGGTCCAAGGGCCAAGTGCTGACCCTTGGCTCCTGCTCCTCAGCCCTGGAGCCCTGGGTGTACCCAGGCAATAACATCTGTGGTCTTTGCTGCGAGGATTCTTGTGAAGATCAGAGGAGATGGTAGGGCCTTGGAAATGCCAACCACTGTTGGTCATACTGTTTGTCGAGTGCTGAGCCCCATGCCTGGCATGGGGTAGATGGCCCTTAAGCTGCAGCTGGGACTTTATTGTAGTTGTCAGATGGTTTGTGTAAGGAACAGAAGAATCAAGTAAAAGAGTTTTTAAAATGCAACCAATTGAATTTCTAGAGTATTTTGTCTCTCTTTAATTCTGGGCATTGGCACAGGCTGGGACAGCCTTGTCAAATTCAGATGAACTCGGGGGCCGCCACCCTGCATGCCAGAACCCCGAAGGCTGCACTGACGTAGAAAACCACTCACACACATTGTCCTATCCTATAGTACTTTTATTTATTTTGTCAGATATTTCCCAGTTACATTTTAATCTGGTGCTGGCAGCAGGGCCACCACTTTAACACAAATGGTCTAGATTTTTGGACTTAAAATTCAGGAACTGAATTCAAATCCTGCCTCAAATACTTACTTAGCTCTGTGACCCTGGGTAAGTCACTTATCCTGGGTCTACTTCAGCTTTTCCTCTGAAAAATACAGATAATAATGGTCCCAGGGTAGTTGTGGGGATCGAGTAAGATAATTTAGGTAAAATGCATTCTAGAAATGTAGGCAATTATTATTGTTAATTACTAGTATTATCATTACTATGACATCCATAGTGTCTCCTTGAAGAGAATGTAAGGTTCTTGAGGGCAGGGGTTATTTATTAAATACTGTGTGCCAGGCCCAAAAACAGATACCAAAATGAAACAAACATTTGCTGATTGATTGATTGATCATGGAGACAAGTGTTCAGGATAGGAATTGAGGGGCAGGAAAGGAGATTCTGAGTTCCCTTATTACTAAGCTCTGCAGAAAAGGGTGTGTCTGTGTGTCTGTGTGTGTTTAAGAACCACAGATTCTCCCCCTTGCTTCTCTTCTCCCAGAAATGAACAAGAAAGGAAGCATTGGCAATCCAGACAGAATGACAGCAGGAGGCCCTCCCCTGCCCCTCCCTACTCCCCCGCCACCTTCATACTCTCTTTTGAAATCTGTGATCATGGTGGTGAATTCTCCCACTTCCTTTCTGAGGTTCAGGGGTGCTTTCCGGGGGCCAAGGCAGCCAGAAAAAAGTTACTCAGGGAGCACTCCTCTGTAGCGGACAGCCCTCGTCCCTACATGGCTCGGTAATGTGGTGAAGAAGAAGAAGACACGGGAGGCGGGAAAAGATAGACCAATTCCGTTTATTGATCTGAGGGTTAGGGTATATATAGACAGAAACTACGAGTCTACGTGACATTCTGCTAATCTCCTGTCCCAGTGATTTGGCCAGTCTTATTGTCTTTAAAGACCGTTAGCCTAGAGGACATCTACTTTACATATCCCTTGTTTTCTGTAATTCTCATTTTTGTCTCACGGAGACAGCAACATCTGGGGGGCATGGAGAACTATTCCGGATGATAATGAGCACAGTCTCAAAGAACAGTTTTCCCAAAGGTCTTTCCTGATCTTGTTAACAGCACTCCACCCTGGCCCTCAACACTCCTCCAGATGAGGAGGAGCAACAGGAGTCACCCCACAGTGGACGCTGCCCACACCCCAGGACAGAGTGCCAGCCTGAGTCCTGAGACCCGGGTCTGAATCTTGTCCAAGTGACATCTTGTCATCCTGGGCAAGTTATTTAACCTTAGGGGATCTTGGGCAGCTTTCTTAAGGTTGTAATGGCAGAGTTAGTCAGTAAGCACTGATGAAGCATCTGCTATGTGCCAGGTGCTGTGCTAAGCACAGGGGATGAGAAGAAAGACAAGAGCTAGGCCCTGCCATCAAGGAGCTCCTGGTCTGATGGGGGAGGCAGCATGCAGGCAACTCTGGACCAACCAGTGGTGGTCATCTCTACCTGTCAGTTACTGTATTGGATACAAAACCCCCAGTCCTGGCCTTTTCCATCCAAAGGTCATTCTCCTCTGCAGCTCTTCCACCCATTCTGAGAACCCACCAAGCCTTGCTTATTTGAATGATTGATGGATATGTTGGCTTAAAAACCAGTACCAGGTGGTGAGTGAGCAACTGTTTTGTGATGCACTATATTAGATGCTGGGATTCAAAGATAGAAGTGAAAGACCCTGGGTATAGGGGGTAGAAGCAGAGTTTTGATATGTTTGGGTTGACCACTCCAAAGTGGAAAAAAGCATGAAACCCAACCTATGAATTCTGGGGAGAGAGAGAAATGGAGATACCTTGAGAGCTTCTTCTCTCTGCCCTAAGAAAGACTGAAAGGTCAGGATGAGATCCGAGTGGGGGATGGACTTGGGTCATACTCAGGAGAGGGAGGAAAGCTGACTGGGGCAGAGGGGAGAGAAGGCAGCAGAGGGGATCACTGTGAACGGTGATCAGAGAGTGAAAGGGAAGCCTGCAGATGGTTTCTGGGTGAGTGAGAAAGGGTCTCCCTACCAAAACTCCTCATACCTGTTACTGACAGGCTTGAGATAGGGTTTTCTCTGTTTCATTATAACTTTTATGACTTAGTTTTATGTAAAAACATAATCAAGAATAGCTGCCTTGTGATGAGGCTAAGATTTTGTTGTAATCAGAGTCCAGTTCCTTTGTGTGCCAGGGCCTCTGGGGAAGTCCTGCCTCCTGGGCGGGGAGGGGAGAGTTGGGTGTAGACCCAGGGGTGCCTATAGCAATCCCCACTCCCCTCCCTCCTACAGGAGTGAGTTTCTCTTACTTGAGTTTAAAGCTCCACCCCCTCCCCTAACCTTGCCAGATGGTGACACTGCTGGTTGCACCTGAAATAGCCTCAGAAGACCTCAAACAAATGAAACATCCAAACCCCCAACCCCACCAGGCTGTCCTTCCCCTTCTTCTCTGACCTCAGTGCTCAGGCTTCCACCAACATCCTTACAGAACATGACCACAGTGCATAGTGCTAGAAGAGCAACAGCCAGACCCAACCCACCCCTCCCTCATCAACATCCATTCACCGAGCCTTCTCTGGTCCCAGCCCCAGCCCTCCTGCCTCGCCTTCCATGGCTGGGCCATGTTTTTTCTAGAATGTCTGAATTCCCTCCACCTCTTTGCAGTGGATAACATGATAATATGCCATCCCCAGATCCCCTTCAGACAGAAGAACTGGGCCAACAAGAAGGGACTTGTCTCACACTGGATGTCTGGTGTCATATAGGGGCATGCAGTCCTGAAAACTCCCAGAGAAATTCAAATCAGGTTAAAGTGAATTGAAAAATGTTTTATGGTAACATATTTTGTTCAGCGTTGTCTGATCGCTTTTGGAGTTTTCTTGACTTGGCATTCCCTTGTCCAGCTCATTTTACAGATGAGGAAACTGAGGTTAACAGGGAGAAGTGACTTACCCAGGTGCACCCAGCTAGGAAGTGTCTGAGGCTGGATGGCGCTCTTAAATTACATAGATGAGACTTTGCAAAGTGCTAACTATCATGACCAGTGATTGCTCTGGCACTTGGCACTGAGCCTTGGAATTTGACTCTACAAAGTCATTCCTCTGGGCCTCTGGTCTCCCACTCTCCACCTGGCCACCTCTTAGGGCATCGGTCCTGGCCTGGGTCAGCTGGCCCCCACCGCCAACCCCCATCTGCACTAGACCTTTTGGGGGCATAGACTTGGAGGGGAACTCAGGGCCACCTTGCCCTTCGTTTACAGGTGGGGAAATGGAGGCAGAGGGATGATGTAAGTGAATGTTACTGCATAGCAAGAATGAACGAATGAATAAAGGCATTTATGAAAGACTTGCTACAGTCTGTGCTGGGAGCTTCAAGTACCCCTGCTCTCCAGGTGCATAGTCAAATGACAGAGGAGAACTGGGGACCACATCTGAAGAGAGGAGAGGTATCCTGGGAAGGGATCTTTGTTCTGGAGTCAGTGACATGGGCAACCCTGTCCAGACACAGTGGGAAGGCCCCAAGAGTGGAAGGAGGGAATGGGGATTAGGGAGCTCACATTTGGCAGGGGAGACAGCAAGATGTCCAGGTGGGTGGATTTGGGGAAGCAGAGGAGAATTCGAATCCAGATCTTCTAACTCCACATCAAGATGTTTAGTTTTTTGGTGAGTGGATGGTTTTCCATTTTATCAGTTTCCTTTATGCCAGACAGACCATAGTCCATTGATATGGTGAGTCTGGGGCTAGAATTTCCCGCTTGTGTCTCACATCAGATGTCTAGGGTCAGCACAGTAGACTCAGTGCCAGCTGTTCCTGAAGCATCTGGCCTAGACTCCCTGAGGGGAGGCATGGAGTGGGCAGGAATAATAACTCAGCCATCGAAGACCTGCTAAGTGCTGTTCTTGTGACCATTAGCAGCCTTTGGAGGAGGTGAGCTGGTGTTATTATCCTCCAGGTGAAGAGATTTGCCTAGGGTCACACAGCCAGTAAGTTCTGGGACAAAATTCAAATTCAGGTCTCCCCACTTTGAGCCCAGAGCTCTTCCCCGAAGCCAAGTCACCTTGGACTTGAGAAGGAATTTAAAAAGTTAGTTTTTTCTCCCATCTCACTGCCCCTAATAAGCAGCCCTTACCTACAGAGGGTATGCAGGGGAAGTAACAGAATTTGAACCCAGGTCTTCCTGACTGAGGCCAGCACTGTGTTCAGTACACCCTTTCCACATCTTAAGAATTATAATAGTGCCACTTCTAGAATACATGAAAACTTGGAAATTCCTTTGTACCATACAGAGTGTTTACCCCTGCCTCCATTTTACAGTTTAGTAAACTGAGGCTAAGGTCAAGGTTAAGACTGAAAGTACTTGGTGCAGAAAGATCTTCAGTGAAGGTGAGAGGTGTTGGTGGGGTGGGGAGAGTGAAGTCTATAAGTGATAGTTCAGGGAGTATGAAATCCCTTCCTGGGGAGACCCTAGAATGTTAGTGAAGGTCTATAAAAGGACCTGGTGACTACCAGAGCAGGTATTTGGGGTTTTATCCAGGATAGCTCTTGTCAGACTGAGCCTCATTTGCTTTTTGGGCAGGTTAATCCAACTAGTGATCGTAAAATGCTGCAGATATCATGCACTTAGATTTGAACATACCATAATTTAAAAATATCTCATGGCAACTGCATGGGAAACACTAGATGTAAAAACAATAAGGCTGTAGTTGAGTGACATTGGGACTGTCTGAATGTGGGAACTCGAAGGATGTCATTATAATGATTCTGTGTCAGCTTGGAAGGAAGTCTCCGTGGAGTGCCTTGGGGTTCTGTCCTGACCTTTCCTGCTTGTGATTTCAGCACAGGCTTGAATGAAGACCTGGAACACTTGCTTATCCAAGGCTACAGGTGGTACCAAGCTAGAGGGCTCTATCATGTGTTGGAAGGCAGAGGCCAGGATCCAGACAAATTGGAATGTCAGTGTAAATCAAAATCATGTGAACTCCTGGGGTAGCCAGGCAGCGCTGTGGATAAAAAGCTGGGACTGGAGTGAGGAAGACTCATCTCCATGAGTTTAAATCTGACCTCAGATACTGTGTGATCCTGGGCAAGTCACTTCATCCTGTTTGTCTCAGTTTCCTCATCTGTAAAAATGAGCTGGAAAAGGAAATGACAAACTACTCCAGTATCTTTGCCAAGAAAACCCCAAATGGTATCCCAAAGAGTCGGACGCAACTGAAAATGACTAAACAATAAACGAAAAACCCTACACTTGGTTCAAAAAAGGCAAATTCTCAAATTACACAATGGGAGAGAGGAGACACGTAGCTATTCATTTGCAAAAAGACCTGGGGGTCTTAGTGGACTGTCTGCTGGATCTGCTTCAGTCCCCATAGGACAGCCTGGGGCCACGTTAAGAGCAGCTGTTACAGCTTCCAGGCTTAAGAGAGCTGCCATTCCACTGTCCATGGTCCTGGCCATGCCAGATGTAAAGTGCTCCATGCTGGAGTGGTCCGAGGAAGCTTGTCAGGGGGGTGAGTAGCCTCAAGGTCATGTTTGACGAGGGTCTCTTGAAGGAGCTGAAGTTATTTATCCTGGAGAGTAGAAGACTCCAGGATGACTGAGAGTAGACGTCAAGTATGGAGGGCTTTCACTGGAAGGGGGTTAGCCTAGAGGCAATGGAGAATGGGTGAGATATGGGAAATCAGTCAGCTCCACAAATCCTTGACTTCGCTCATGCTTTTGAATTCTGTTTCTTGATTTGCAAATGGCCGTACAATTCACGTGGCTTTGAGAAGTTGTCTTTTTCCCTTTTTCTGTAATAGCCAGAGTGGGCCGTGTCCCTCATGGGCTGTCAGCGTGGTGGTCTTCCCTGTGACAGGTGGGGCAGACACCATTCCCTGCTGGGCAGTAGAGTTTGCCTTTTCCTTGTTAAAAAGTCATTTTCTTTTCTTTTTCTTTTTGCTTTTTTGAGTGCCAAATGACATGTGATTAACTAAATGGCTCTTGAAGCCCTTTCTGCAGAGTAATATGAAAGGTCATAATCTTTCTACTCAGCTCCTAGGGAGCACCACATCTCTTTGATGGAGTGTAGTCTCCCACATGGAACAAGTAAATTGTAGTCAGAAATTTCTGTCAGGTATTGGACATCTGATGAGAAATCCCTTTCCCCCATAAGAACAGGAACTGGGACTGGGGAGGGGAGGGGGGACAGGGAAGGATTAAATAACATGCTGTTCCCCCTCCCTTCAACTCCAGCCATTAAAATGGGCCTTAGGTAAGAGAAAGAGCTGATGGAGTCTGAATGCAGATAGAAGCATAATATTTTTCACTTTTTTTTTTCTTTTGGTCTATTTCTTCTTTCATAACATAACATGACTAATACGGAAATAATTTAAATGATTGCACATATATAACCTATGCCAAATTGTTCACTGTATTAAGGAGGAGGGAGAAAATTTGAACTTCTAAATTTTAAAGAATGTCAAAAATGATCTCTATATGTAATTGGGGGAAAAAGATACTTAAAAAACTAACTCCTTCCTTGGAAAAGGGTCACCCCCACCATTGGCCTTCAGATTTGGCAGAGCCTGGGATGTCAAAGATAAGAGATAATTGCCATAGCTCTTGGGAAATAAGCTGAGGATGGGTTTGGATGTGCCTTCTCTTGGCTTCATCTCTTCTGTCCAGTCTCAAGGGAAGTGCCCCTTGTTTCTGTCCCACTCTATTATGGACCTAGTAACCAAAGGATTGCAGTTTTTGGCCTTGTCCTCTTGGTCCTGCTTTACTTCCCTTCCAGTGCTTTGCCCCAATTCTCTCTTACTTCCCTGCTGGCCAGGACTTTCTTTGACTCTCCTCCCACCCTCCCAGGTGATTGTCTGGGGGTCCCCACTAGCTCGGGGCAGGTAGCACTTGATTATCCATTTGTCTTCATTCAATGAATCATCCTCTGCTTTGCACAGAAGTCACTTATATGGTTTGTATGAAAGAGGAATTTTCCTTAGGAGCCTATGAGATTGATAGCTCCATTTATATTGAGTCTGCATATCCTCATTGGACAAGGGATTTCTCCAACAGCCCCTTTGTCTGATGATTCTCATTTCTCCTCTTTGTACTCCCCTCTCATAATTGTACCTTTAACTGGTGGGGTTCAGCTGCCAGGCTTTCTACCGGCCAGTGCCTAGAATATCTTTCCGCCAATGGGCTGGGGGCTTGGCAGGAGATGGTGATACATAAAGGGAGAGCATTTATGAAAAATCTGTCTCTTTCATACTCAGTAAGAGAACAGCCATTCTCTTGTTTTTAAAGATAAGGAAATATGAAACAGGATAATTGGCAACCTGGTTTTCAGTCCAGACTGTTATTTGTTGCCTGTATGGGATCTGGCGAATTCATCAGAGCTCTCTGGGCTTTAGTTTCATGGTCTGTCAAATGAGAGCAGTGGCCCTCATGACCTCTAAGTTCCTATGTAGCTCTAAATATGTGCCCCTTCTAGCCTATTCTGAAGGAGATGGAGAGGCCAGGGTGCTTCTGGTGGAGTATGCCTAAAGTGAGTGAAGCAGGAGGTTATTGGACAAGGAGGACTGGGGAGATCAGTCTCTTACTGGGGCTGTACACATGACTGGAGGTCCTGAGGACAGCAACAAGTCACAGAATGGAATGAAGAACCACAGTCAGGAGCTAAAGTCTGGAAAAATTGGCAAATGACCTAGAAGTCAGGACATGGCAGGAAAGAAGATGGGAAGTGGGAGTTATAGTTTGATTTCATGGATTTCATGAGGAAAAGTAGTGGAAGGTCAAAGGCAGAGGACTGGTCTGGAATTGTGGGTGAAGCCAAGAATCTGCAGCTCTCCCACCTAGCCCTGTGCCTTGCAGTGGAAGGGGTGACAAGAGGAGCTGTAGGAAAAGATGTGTTCATGGTGGATGTGAGCATTGGAGAGGGCAGTTAGGGGGCTGCTGCAAGAGTCCTGGTGGGAGACGATGAAGGGTAGGAGGAAGGAAGGAAGGTCTGGTCTGGTTTTCCAGAAGACAGTGCAGAGCTGAGGTGAAACTTAAAATGTCTAAAGCGCAATCTCACACGCTTCAAGTCTCATCCTCCCAGCAGACTCTGACTGTGGTTAGCCCTGCTGCTGGTTTCTATCAGATGCACGCTTGCCAGTTTTCTGTATTTAGCATTTCCTTTGGTTATAGGAGATAAATCTCCCTCTCAGTTTTGGAACATATCATATAGTGAGTACTTTTTACTTTCTTCTTTGGGGAGACTTTGAGCCAATGCCAAGAGAAAGGGGAGCTTCCTTCCCCCACTGCTGCTCTCATGATAGGTCAGGTTTTCCAGGATTGACCCCCTCCCTCTGGACAGCATGCCTGTGTCCAAGGCAGAGCCCCTGAGACCACCAGTCTCACCAGTTTCCTTCTTGTGATGTTTCTATTTCTGACTGGAAGGTAATTTCTGAAATAATCCTATATAGTAAGAACATCCGTATGGACTGCTTGATTCATCATGGGACACTCTGGCTTCCCAGTTTTAATCATATTGCACTGCCCAGATGAGAAAACTGTTTCTGCCTTAGATTGATATAGTATGAAAAGATAGAGGAGAAATCCTCTGGGGGAGTCATGGATAGCAGAAGCCTTAATTCTCACCTCTCCTTGCATTCCCCAGAATGGGTTGGTTCTCCATCCAGATGGCTTTTCACTCAGCTCATTAGCCCCCTCCGTAAATTCTTGTTTCCTGTGGGCAGGAAGCCTTCTGTTTCCAGCTGTTTGGCAGAGTCAGGATGGGTGCTGCACCCTGGGCCCAGGGGCTGCCTGGACCCATAGGCATTGACTCTTCCTAGGGCTAGCTTCCTGGTTAAGGGTTGATTTCCCTATCAGAGGCTCTCATCAGGCTTGAATCCTATGTGAGAATGGTGAGACTTCCTTGGTAGAGTTTCTGAAAGATACAGACTCTTCTTTTCTCCTGAGAATTGAGGCTCAAGTTTCCTGGGTAATTTGGGGGATGCTGCCTCATTTCTTGGTCACATTTTATTTTCCTCTATCCGTCTCCGTCCTGAATAAGACCTCCGGATACACTGGGGCTCAGGTTTTAATGTGTGCTGCTTTTTTCCTGGCAATTTCTTAGATTCCTTGTTGTTTTAAGTTTGGGTTTTGATGAAAATCTGTCTGGTAAGTGAACATGAAGACTTGTGTCTTGGCCTCCTGTCAGCTCTCTCCATCTGCACGCTTCCACTTGTTTCCAAACCTTTGGAAAAGTCTGCTCATACTATTTCCTGAAATATGTTTGGAGAGTTGTTTTTTTTTTTTAATTTTCCTCATTGGATTTTTCTGGGAGCTAGCCGATAATTCTGGGCTCTGTCTCCTGGTTGGGGAACCTTTGGAGGATTCTGGGTGATTCTCCTATTGGTTGATGTTTTATTTTGGGAAGGTCATGGTCTTGTTTCTGCAACCTTATTTTCCATCAGAATACTTTTAATTCTCAGTAAATCTATGGTTTTATTTATATTCACTTGGGCTGAGCCAAGGAATGGCCAGAGGACCAGGGTTCTGATCTGAGTCTGCTACTAGCCTTCAGACTGATTGCTCCCCCATTCTGGGTCTCATTTTTCTTATCTTTGAAATCAGGGGGTTGGACACAAAGGCCCCAGTTGGTGCTTCAGGCTCTACAATCTTATGACAGGAGCTATTGAGCCCCGGGAAGCCCATGAGATGTTAGGAGGTCCCAGAACCTGGTGGAAAAAAGCATCTTTATTTTGCTTCCTCTCTGATGGAAATTCAGCAATGCTTTCAACTGTTTAAAAACTGTTCTGAAGACGCCAGGGGCTTGGCCAGACCCTTTGGCTTTTGAGCCTCCAGAAGCCACCTGGAGGGCAAAGTCCCTTAGAACCAGAGAAGTTCTGCTGCAGAACGTGAGGACTGTTCTCTCACACAGTAGAGCAGACACGAGTTTGTGATAGGAGCTTTATCAGATGGGAATCACATTTACAAACTGAAAATCAGCCTTGAAGAAACTCGGCACAAAAGAAGGCCAGGAGTAAAGGGAATCCCCCCCCAAGCCCTCTTGGGCAGAGAGGGGGAGCCGGGGAGGAAGCGCTCACTCGTTCCTGCACTGTCTGGGAGGGTCTCCAGCTGCCAGGAGGGCGCAGCTGCCAGGCGGCCCATCCCCTCTGACCCTTATCTGGATGGTCTATCTTGGCAGTTTCACTTGGCCTTTCCCCACCTCTACAGCTTCCTGTGAGGCCACCTGCCCCTCTGAGCCCATCCTAGGAGAGAACAGATGGTGCAGAGTCCGCCCTTGGAGAGAGTGGCTTGGCAGCCTGGGTAAGGAGTAAGTCCAGAGGGAAGAATGTCAGGAGGGAAACAGGTGGGAGCCTGGCTTTGGGCCTGTGGCCTGGGCAGGTTCTGGGCTCCTGGCAGCGGTGGGTGCTGGGTTTGACAGGTGAGGGGATATCAGGTTAGCTGGAGCGCTCCTGTCGGGAGCCAGGCTGGGCTGCACTAGGGGAGATAGATGACAAGGCTTAGAGCTAACCCTCCAAACCTCTCCCAGCACAGACAAACCTTACCTTCTCTCACACTCGCCCCCCCTCCTTCCTGACACATACATGGGACCTCCCTTTCTCTCTCTGTCTCTCTCTATCTCTCTCTCTTTTTGTTTCTCTCTCATACATACATACATACACACACACACACACACACATACACACACACCAATAATCTTTAAAACACTACTACTTTAAAACTCTTGAGTACGAGTGATTGAGAAATGTTCTTCGTAAGTGACATTTGCTATCAGGGTCATTCTAAAAGAAAAAAGGAGAAAATGAAATAGTAGGATCTCATCTGTATTATGAAAAGTTGAGAATGTAGCAGTGATATTCCCTTTCTAAAAATGTACCTCCCCAGACCAGCTCTGCTTAATTTCTCACACCATCAGCTAGTTCCAGTTTTCAAATAACTCCTCCTAGTTTGGTTGCATGATAGATCTTTTTAAGCCCAGAGTCAGTTCCTTTTGTGTGCCTCACACTATGGTATTTCTGTGGTTCACACTCAGTAGGATGGTCTAGGGACAATCCCAAGGTTACACACAAAATGTGTTCAGCAGGAAAGCCCAAACCGCTGCCAGTCTGGCATCACAGCCGCTCCCCAGAATGGGGAGGGGGTGGAGTAGGTCAGGACCAATAGTCAGGTGTTGCCTGTGCCAGAAGGAGACTGAGCTCTCCTCTTCTGATGGCATTTGATTGCTGAGGGAAAAGGATCCAGCCAACCATCTCCAGGCTGGAGGGTGAGGCAGGTAACACAGACACACTAAGAGGAAGGCCGTGACTTCCTGTGATCAGATTTTCACTGGCTAGGGGACGCTTAGCCTCTCAGCACTCTGGCTTTAGATACAAGAATTCTCTAGTTCTAGAAAAGTGTCTTTTACTTCCTTTGCCCTTGACAACTACTGCCTAACAGAAAAATTCCGTGGTATATTTGTCTGCCCTCTAGTGGAAAGAAGTGTGTGGAGTCAAGGGTAAATTTCCTTAGCAGAATTTTGTTCCCATTAAGCAATGACCATTTGCATTTGTGCAAGCCTCCTTTTCAACATTTTTTAAAAACCTACGTAGCACCTGAACAAAGCTGACACATGCTAGGAGCTTGGGGAGATACACAGGTAAATCAGACAGGGTCCATGCCCTCAGACGTAGAATTTACATTCTGACAACATAAATGATGAGATGTGCTCAGATATTACAAGTGAACAGAGTGTAATAGGAGAAATGAGCTTGCTAAGTGCTTGAGGAGGCCTGAGGAGGAAAGTCTGACTCAGTTAACATTCCATGAAAAGGGAACCATGCACACGTGTTACACACACACAAAGCCATGAGATGAAGAAGGCAAAGGAAGCAGTCAAGAATCCGCAGTGGTTTCTTGGTGGTTCACCGGGTGACGTCTTCCACCTGGCTCTACAATCCTGCAGGGCCACCCCATCACCTTGCCCAGGACTCTGTAATACAAGGCATCATCTTCCCTGGAGCTGTCTTCACTTTTCTGCCTCATTCTCTCACTCTTTATACATCCCTCCATCTTCTCTAGGAAGTCACATGGAGTGAACCCAGTTTACACTTTTCTCTTCCTACTTGGGATTTCAGAAACAACCAGTCCCTGATTCAGGGCATAAAATTTAGTGCTAACCAGAGAATGGCCTCTGACAATCATTATCAGTAGGAGTTGCACTTTAGCTCCCCAAACAACACGGATCATGGAGGAAAGGTTCTCTCATTTGTATTCCTGAGAGCCGGTCTCCTGGTGTGAGGACCAGAGGAAAGGGTCTGGGAAGACTCCTTGGCTGCTGGATGGCAGATACCTCCCTCCCCTACAGGAGTCAAAGTATTTCTTTTTTTATTCCCTAAAACTGAAAATCTTCGTTTTACTATTTAATATTTTATTTTTCCCAGTTACATGTAAAAACAATCTTAACATTTTTTTCCAATTTTGAGTTCCAAATTCGCTCCCTCCCTTTTTTCCCCACCTCACTAAGAAGACAAAGGATTTAACATAGATTATACATGTGTAGTCATGCAAAACACATATCCACACAAGTCATTCTGTGAAAGAAAGCCCGAACAAAAAAGTCCAAGAAAAGTAAAGAAAAAGTGTCTGTGATCTGCATTCAGGCTCTGCCAGTTCTTTCACTGGAGATGGACAGCACCTTTCATTTGAAGTTCGACAGAATTGTCTTGGATCATTGTATTGCTGAGAGTAGCTAAGTATTCACAGTACATGATCATAGAATATTGCTGTTACTGTTGCAATGTTCTCCTGGTTCTGTGCATTTCCCTTTGCCTTCAGTTCATGTAAGTCTTTCCAGGTTTTTCTGAGAGCATCCTGCTCCATTCCAGTCATATACAAGTTATTCAGCCATTCCCCCCATTGATGTACCCCCTCTCAATTTCCAATTCTTTGCCAGCACTAGAAGAATTGCTACCAACATTTTTGTACGCATAGGTCCTTTACTTTTTGGTTTTTTATCTCTTTGGGATATAGCCCTAGCAGTGGTATTACTGCATCAAAAGGTTTTATAGCCCTTTGGGCATAATTCCAAATTGCTTCCCAGAATGGTTGAATCAGTATACAACTTCATCAATAGAGCATTAGTGTTTTAATTTTCCCATGTCCCTTCCAACATTTGTCATTTTCCTTTCCTGTCACATTAGTCGATTTGAGAGGTATGAGGTAGTAACTCAGAGTTGTTTAAATTTGCATTTGTTTTAATTTGCAATTCTCTCATCAGTAGTGATTTAGAACATTTTAAATATGACTATAGATAGCTTTGATTACTTTGTCTAAAAACTGCCAATTCATATCCTTTGACTATTTATCAATTGAGAAATGGCTCTAATTTCTATAAATTTGACACAATTCTCTATATGTTTGAGAAATGAAGAGTTTACCAGAGAAACTCACTGTTCCACATTAGTGATTACCAAGCATGTATTTTCCTCCATCCTTTTCCCTACCCCACTTTTCCTACTTTCTCTCCTTTTACCCCATCCATTCTCAAAAGTGTTTTGCTTTTGACTGTTATCTCCTCCAAACTGCCTTGCCTTCTATCAGTTTCCCTGCCTGCTCTTATCCCCTACCCTTCCTACTTTCCTGTTCGGTAAGATAGATTTCTGCACCCAGAGGAGTGTCCTGATTATTCCCTCTTTAATGTAATAGCCAGTTCTCATGAGCGTAAGATTCATGTGCTTCCCCTCCTCATTTGCCTAATTGTCCCCTGCACTGTAAAATCTCTTCTGTGCTTCTTTTATGTCAGATAATTTTTCCTATTCTACCTCTCCATTTCCTTTTCTCCCAGTGTATTCTTCTTTCTCATTTCTTACTTTTATTTTTTTTTTTAGATAAGCATACCATCACGTTCAACTCACACCTCTCCTTTCTGTCTGTGTATACTCCTAACTGCCTGAACAATGAGAGACTTTGTAGGAGTTATAAATGTCATCTTCCCATGTAGGAATATAAACAGTTTAGCCTTATTGACTCCTTTATGATTTCTTTCCTGTTTACCTTTTTTATGCTTCTTTTCATCTTGTGTTTGAAAGTCAGATTTTCTGTTCAGCTCTGGTCTTTTCATCAGGAATGCTTGAAAATCCTCTATTTCATTGAATGTCCTTCCCCCCCCCCCCCAAAAAAAAAGGTTATACTCAGTTTTACTGGATAGGTGATTCCTGGTTGTAATCCTAGCTCCTTTGTCCTCTAGAATATCATGCCCTAAAGTCCTCCAGGTTTTCAATGTAGAAGCTCCTAAGTCTTGTGTTGTCCTGACTATGTGGCTCCATGATACTCGATTTTTTTTTCTGGCTGCTTGCAGTATTTTCTCCTTGACCTGGGAGCTCTAGAATTTGGCTATATTATTTCTGGGAGTTTTCATTTGATGATCTCCTTCAGGAGGTGATTGGTGGACTCTTTCGGTTTCTGTTTTAACTTCTGGTTCCAGAATATTGGGGCAGTTTTCCTTGATAGTTTCTTGAAAGATGATGTCTAGGCTCCTTTTTTGATGTCAGATAGTTCAGTAATTGATCATTAGTTCAGTAAATTTAAAATTATCCTTAATTTAATTTAAAATTATCTTTAAATTTAAAATTAAAACATTAAATTTAATTTAAAATTATCTCTCCTGGATCTATTTTTCAGATTGGTTGTTTGTTCACTGAAGTATTTCACACTGTCTTCTCTCATTTTTTTGGTTCTACTTTGTTGTTTTTTGATAGCTCATAGAGTCATTGATTTCTAGTTGCTCAATTCTAATTTTTAATGAATTATTTTCTTCAGTGAGGTTTCGTACTTCCTTTCCATTTGGTGAATTTTGGTTTTTAATGAGTTTGTTTCTTCAGTGAATGTTTGTGTCTCTTTTTCCATTTGGTCAATTCTGTTTTTCAAAGCATTCTTCTCTTCATTGGATTTTTATACCTCTTTTCCTATTTGACCTGTTATGTTTGTTTGTTTGTTTTATGAAGGTCCTCAATATTTTTTTCTAATTTATTTATTTTTAGTTTTCAACATTCATTTCCACAAGATTATGAGTTCTAAATTTTGTCCCCATCTCTCCCCTCCATCCACCCCAAGACAACATGTATTCTGATAACCCCTTTCCTCCAATCTGCCTTCTATTCTATCACACCCCTGCATTCTCTTATCCTCTTCCCTTCTGTTTTCTTGGAGGGCAAGATAGATTTCTATATCCCATTGCATGTGTATCTTATTTCCCAGTTGCAGGTAAAAACAGTTTTTAACATTCTTTTTTAAAACTTTGAGTTCTATCTTCTCTCCCTTCCTCCCTCCCCATTCACCCCCACTGAGAAAGCAAGCAATTTGATATATATTATGCATGTGTAGTTATGCAAAAGACTTCCCCAGAAGTCATGTTGTGTAAGACTATATTTCCCTCCATCTTATCTTGTCCCCCATTTATTCTATTCTTTTTTTGACCCTATTCCTCCTCAAAAGTATTTACTTATGATTGTCTTCCTCTCATTTGCCCTCCCTTCTATCATACCCTCAAACCCTGCTTATCCCCTTCTTCCCTACTTTCCTGCAGTGTAAGATGGAGATTCATAGCAAATTGAGTATGCATGTTATTCCCTCCTTAAGCCAAATATGATGAGAGTAAAGTTCACTTTTTCCCTCTCACTTCTTCTCTCTTCCCTTCCACTGAAAAGGCTTTTTCTTTTATGTGAGAGATAATTTGTCCCATTCTTTTTCCCTTTCTCCTCCCAATATATTCCTCTCTCACCCCTTAATTTTATTTTTTTTGATATCATCCTTTCCTATTCAACTCACCTTTTGCCTTCTGTCTAAATGTATATAATCCCTCCAACTACCCAAGTACTGAGAAATGTCTCAAGAGTTATAAATATTATATTTCCATGTAGGAATGTAAACAATTCAATTTTAGTAAGTCCTTTATGATTTCTCTTTCCTGTATACCTTTTCATGCTTCTCTTGATTCTTGTGTTTGAAAATCATATTTTCTTTTCATCTCTAGTCTTTTCATCAAGAATGCTTAAAAGTCCTGTATTTCATTGAATGACCGTTTTTCCCCTGAACTATTATATTCAGATTTGCTGAGTAGGTGATTCTTGGTTTTAATCCTAGTTCTTTTGACTTCTGGAATATCATATTCCATGTCCTTCCATCCCTTAATGGAGAAGCAGCTAGATCTTGTTTTATTTCGATTATATTTCCACAATACCCAAATTGTTTCTTTCTGGCTGCTTGCAATATTTTCTCTTTGACCTGAGAGCTCTGGAATTGGGCTACCATACTCTTAGGAGTTTTCCTTTTGGGATCTCTTTCAAGAGGTGATTGGTGGATTCTTTCAATATTTATTTTACCCTCTGGTTCTAGAACATCAGGGCAGTTTTCCTTGATAATTTCTTGAAAGATGATGTCAAGGTTCTTTTTTTGGATCATGACTTTCAGGTAGTCCCATAATTTTTAAATTGTCTCTCCTGGATCTATTTTCCAGGTCAATTGTTTTTCCAATAAGATATTTCACATTGTCTGCAATTTTTTCATTCCTTTGGTTTTGTTTTATAATTTCTTGCTTTTTCATAAAGTCGTTAGCTTCTGTCTGCTCCATTCTAATCTTTAAGGAATTACTTTCTTCAGTGAGTTTTTGAACCTCCTTTTCCATCTGAACAATTCTGCTTTTTAGGGTATTTTTCTCCTCATTGGCTTTTTGGATTTTTTTTTTGTCATTTGAGTTAGTCTATTTTTCTTCAGCATTTTTTTTTGAGGGGTCTCCTTTAGCAAGCAGTTGACTCATTTTTTCATAATTTTCTTGCATCACTCTCATTTCTCTTCCCAGTTTTTGCTCTACTTCTCTTACTTGATTTTCAAAATCCTTTTTGAGCTCTTCCATGGCCTAAGACCAGTTCATATTTTTCTTGGAGGCTTTGGATGGAGGAGCTTTGACTTTGTTGTCTTCTGTTTGCATGTTTTGGTCTTCCTTGTCACCAGAGTAAGATTCTGTAGTCTGATTCTTTTTTCAGTTTTTGCTCATTTCCCCAGCCATTTACTTGAATTTTGAGCTCTTTGTTAAAGCAGATCTCTGCTTCCAGTGGGAGTGGGGCAGTGTACTGTCAGTTGCTGGACTCCCCAACAATCTGTGGGCCTACAGCTCCAGAAACAGTTACTGTCTCTGCCCCTGCTGCTATTGTGGCTGCTGTGGGTTCCTCTGCCCCCTTCCCCTTCTGCTGCCCTGGGGCTGAACCACTCCACTCTCCCACACTGGTCCCACAGGCTTTTTCCACTGACTTTCCAATTTATCCTTGGGGTTTTGGGATCCTGAAGTCTGGAAACTTCCACAGGTGTGAGAGATTCAGTCTCCTCAAAGCGTGCTCAGGTCCTGTCTGTGCCAGTGCAGCCCACGCTGAACTGCCCCCTGCATGATGTGATAGATATTTCCCAGCAACCTTCCAGGCTGTCTTGGGATGGAGATTTGCTTCACTCTGTCATTCTGTGGGTTCTGCAGCTCCAGAATTTGTTTAGAGTCATTTTGTACAGGTATTTGACTGGGCAGAGCTCTATAAAGTGTGTGCTGTTACTCTGCCATCTTGGCTCCACCCCCATTATGTTTTTTTTAAGGTGCTATTTTCTTCAGTATTTGTGTGTGTGTGTGTGTGTGTGTCTCCTTTACCAAGCTGTTGACTCATTTTTTCATGATTTTCTTGCATAACTCTAATTTTTCTTTTATTCTGTCACTCTTACTTGATTTGTAAAATCCTTTTCAAGCTCTTCCATGGCTTGAGACCAACTCATGTGTTTCTTAGAGGTTTTGTATGTAGGAACTTCGACTTTGCTCCCTTTTTAAGAGTGTATGTTTTTATCTTCCTTGTCATCGTAGTAACTTTCTATGGTCAGAAATTTTTTCTGTTTGCTCATTTTCCTGGCATATTTCTTGACTTGTAGCTCTTTGCTAAAGTGGTGCTCTGCTTCCAAGTTAGACAGAGACTCTCCCAAGCTTCAGGGGTTTTGTGGAGCTATTTTCAGAGGTACTTCTAAGGATCTGTAAATTTTTTGTTCTTCCAAGGTGGTATGATCTAAGGAAAAGTGTGTTTACTACTCTGTTGGCCTGTGCCATGGTCTGTGAGTGATCATAAGCATTCTTTTCTGCTCTGGAACTGTGAGGAGTGTCCCTGCTCCACTGCAGCCACAAACTCTGGAGGGTCCCTGCTCCACTGTGGCCATAAACTCCAGGGTGCTAGTGTTCCTTATTGCCCTGAGACTGCCACCCAAGACGGCAACCCAGATCCAAGTATGTACAAAGAAACAGAGTCTGGCCCCCACTGCCAGCAAAGAGACCCATGTCATTTCCTTCTTGCTAGTTGTTCAACCCCTTTACCATCTGTGGGCTGAGAGCTCCAGAAGCAGCCACTGATGCTGCTAATTCAGTCATCCCAAGAACTGTTTTTGGTGTGCTGGGGCCCAGTCTGTACTGGAGCAGCCTGCAGTGGACTGTGCTCCACTGTCACACTGGTGCATCAGACCTTTCCTGTCGAACTTCCAAGTTGTCTTTGGCTGGAAAATTGTTTCACCCTTTTGTGGGTTCTACCACTTTAGAATTTGTTTCAGGGCATTGTTTAAACATCTTTGGAGGGGTTTTGGGGAGAGTTCAGGCAAATCCCTGTCTTTTCTCCACCATCTTGGCTCTACCCCCAATTGTTTTCTTTTAATGCATAAAAATCTATCTCTCCCTGTATTTGAGATCCAGTAGCAAGCTGAGAAGACCCAGTTCCAATTTGTTACTTAGTTGGTGTGCAATGCTTAATAAATCAATATGCTTGGAAGTTCAAACCTTTGTTCCTTCAGTTAGTTGCTTTCACTCATCATTCCTATGGGAGGAGAGATAATTAGGCCACATAATTCATTTTTTCCTTTTAAGTCTACAGTGTTCCTTTCCTATGTTAGATTATTTTGTACATGATATAATGTTAATAACAGTTACATGGGGAAGAGGTAGCATGGTATAGAGAGAGGACCAGACCTGAAAAAGAAGACCATGTTCAAATAAAGGGATTTTCATATCAGGATGTACTTCTATTGATGAAATCACAGTTTGGGACTAGAAAAAGATGCAGCAAATAGGTCTAATTTATATAGTTTTTTTAAAATATGGACCATCCGCCAACAGTAAGGCTGATTAGAAATGGTTGCTAGGATCAAAAAGGTTAAGGGTGTGTGTGCAGGGGTTGACTGAGAAATGCATTTAGAAATTCTATTCTGAAGTCCGTAGACAGGTCTATGTTCATGCCCACAAATGAACTTCATCTCTGAAGAATCTATTGTCTATATTATCCATGCTTTTCATCACCTTAAATATTTCAGAAAATTGAGAACTGACTGCAACTAGATTTGTCCAATGACTGAATTAAAAACTTTTACACTGTTGTTTTTCCCCATTGGATATTTGAGATTTTTAAAAATTTCTTTTGGTTTTCCCTTAGGAGAAAACATGGAGATGTACAATATGACCACCCAGCTCAATGTCTCCAGTGGAACCATGGAAAGCCCAGTCCATTGTGATGACTATTGCAGAAAGGTTCTGGCCACGCTGCACAGAATGGTCTTGTTAGGAGGTACAGCTGGCACCATCATGATGTCCCATATATTGTTGCAGAGGAATTCCCAGTCCATCATCACCATCATTGTTGCCAACATCATTGTGCTATATACCATTCTCCTAGTCAGTCTTCCATTCCACCTTGGTTACTACTTTCTGTGGGAGTGGAAGTTTGGATGGTGCACTTGCCGGGTCATTGGCAGCATGGTATATGCCCATATGTACCTCACCTTTGTTTTCCACGTGGCCATCATTGTCATATGCTTACTAATTTATTTTAAAAGGCTCCCATTGCAGGAATTACAGAAGTTGTTGCCATTTGGTTGGTGGGAACACTCATTTTCTCTCCGATTTTTCTGTTCCAATATGGCACCCATATGGACTCCTCTCGGCATCACTGTTTTCAGTTCTACCAAGAACTCAACCACACATCAATGATTGTCATCAATTACTGCATGATTGGCATTCTCATGGTGATGGTTTTGGTCCTCTCCCTGATTCAGTTGATTGTCATCACACAACTCACAAAAACTGTGGCCTGGCATGTTTACACACCAGGAGTTCCGAGCTCATATCAATAGTTTCTTTTTCCTTTTGGTGATTGTTGTTTGTTTCCTTTCACATCATGCCTTTCAAGTTTTCTTCATTCAAAATTATTTCCAGAATGAAATATCCAAGTTAATTTTGTTCAATGAAATCTGTGTGGCTCTTACAACTGTCTGCTGCCTGGACATGTTGTGCTTCATCAGTGGCCTGGTCCATTGAATGCTTGCTTGGGGCTGCTGGTTTTTGGTGGTTTTGTCCAAAAGCAGATTCAGTCATGAAACAGCAGGCTAGACCTTAGTCCTGCCCTCGGAGTAGGTGAAGGCTGTTTCTATGTTAACCCGACTCAACTGCCCCTCCATGGAAGTGGGAGACAGAAAGGCAAATTAAAGAGGATGTTAGTCCTCTGAATCGCTATTAATGATTTCCAGTTCACCTGTAGAACCAAATACAGCACCTCTGTTTGGCATTCAGACCCAGATTTTCAGCTTCATGACATATGATTCCATGTCATACACTCTCTGGTCCAGGAAAATTAAACTTTTGTGATGATATCTATTGTTTTTGCAAGAAAAAAAGTGAAAAGTGGTTTGTATCTATTCTCTAGATATGTGTAAAATGTGCTACACAATGCTATTTTATATATTTACATGTGCACATGGGGCTTCACTCTGTAGAATGTAGGTCTTTTTAAGGTAACTTTTTATACTTTTGTCTGGCTTATTATTTTATTATTAATATATTATATTTTTTTATTATTCTCCTCAGTGCCTAGCGCTCTGTCTGGTATATAGTAAGGACTTAATAAATACTTTAGTCACTTCCTTAACTGAAGGCAAATTAGTGTCATAAAGCCAGAAAAGAGAGCATATTTAGGAGGAAAGGGGTGGTCTGCAGCGTCCTTTACTCCAGAGAGATCAAGAAGAGTGAGATCTGAAAAAAGACACCCACCAGATTCAGCAGTTATGAGATCGAGGGTTACTCTGCAGATGGTTTCATCTGGAGGGGCTGGAAGCCAGATGAAAAGAGGCTGGATCGTGACAGAGGGTCAGTAAGTGGAGGCAGTGAATGTCAATAGTGTTTTCTGTGAGTTTGACGGTAGAAGGAAGGTGGGATGTGGGAGGGTCAAGGGAAAGTCCTTTGAGCTCCTTACGATGCATAGTCACCAAAAAACCATTCTCTGTTTCTCTGCTTCTCCAGTAGACTGTGATAGTTCCTCCCAATGTAGCAAAACGTCAATTCCTAACCCCTTTTAAAAACAATGTTCTGACTCCATTTGCCCTTATCTGATGCAGCAGACTGCCAGTCTTGTTTTTAACCCAGTCCTCATAGCCATCATCTGGGGAAGCAGCTCCTTTAGAGAAGCCAGTTATCCCACCAAATGCCAACTTGCTGCCACTCACTGGACAGGTCAGCCTAGATGAGCAACTGAATACCCCGAGAAAGAGAAAGAAGGCAACATGTGTGGGTCAGGTCAGACTGTCAGCACCCCCAAGCTCCCCTCAGATGCCAACGGACACAGCTCAGGACCCTGAACCTAAGAGCCTTTGGGAAGAATCAGGCTTCCAGCCCAGTGCTTTCGGCCATCTTCCCAGGAAGCCACCCCTTGGGAGATGCAGCCGAGGCCCTACTCCTGCAGGGGTGCAGCCACATCCTCTGAAGGTGGCTGGGGAAGGGAAGCCCAGGCCCTCTCGAGAGGCTTCATATCAGGACCTCATGACATTGAAGAAGAAAGAGGCCGCCTGTTCCCAGAGAGCCGTTCCATGTAACATAATATTTTTTGGAGAGGAAAAAGGAAGTCAGCACAGCTGATGCAAACGTTGAAAATGTCCGGAAGCCTATGATGCCCACTGCCATGAAGGTCTGGGTTGGGGGCATCTACATTGTAGCTTCACTCAAGTCCTGTTTGATCTTTATCATTGTGTTACATTTACTGTAGTTACTCTTTCCCTTTGCATTACGTTTCGTGTTCTTGGCCCTGCTCACTTCACTTTGCATCAACTCAAAAATGCTGCTCACATATTTTGGAGTTGGCGGGCACTTTTCTTTTACCAATGGCTTCCTTTGGGCATACACCCAGTAATGGAGATTCTGATTCAGAGACATTTTAGTCACTTTATTTGCAGTATTCCTGATTCCATAATGGTTGTCCCTTTTCGCAGCTCCACCAACAATACATTAGTGTGCCTAACCATCCACTACCTCTCCCACATTGACTTATCATTTTTTATCTTTTTGCCAATTTGAGGAGTGTGAGGTAAAACCTTGAGTTGTTGTCATTTCCATTCCTCTTATTAGTGATATGGAGCATTTTTTTAATATGGTTGTGAATACTTTGTAATTCTTTGGAGAACTATTTGTTTCTGTCCTTTAACTTTTATCTGTTGAGGAATGGCTACTAGTAATAGAGGCACATACACATAGACATAGACATGTGTGTGTAAACACACCCATATGTTAACTCGCATTTATCTGTTTACTTGTTGTTTATGTAACTCGGATATTTAAGTTCCCTTCTACCACTATATCTATGGTTTGTCTGTTGCTGCAGGAAATGCTCACTACCTTTTCCGGTTCTATTTGTTGAGACTGACGTGTTGTAGGCCAGTTCTGGCATATGAGATATCAAATTGGATATCCTATAACCTTCTTCTCCCCTCCCCCATGCCTGTCTCCATGGTCCAATCCAAACACAGCTCTAGGTTATGTGCTAAAAGCTGATTTGTAAGGCGATTGCTTGACATCCAGTAGGCTGTCTCCCAGAGAAGCAATGGTATCAGCAAGTGATTTCCTTCTTAGTCTAGGACACTAATAATGCTATATTAGGCCCTTCATGCATGTTTGTGGAATGAATGAAGGGCAATGTCTGGGACAAATGGAGGGGATGCAGGGCATCAGAAGAGGCAGAGAGGTAGTTAGGTTGTGGAACCAACATCTGAAGAAGGACAATGATAAGTGTCCAGAGTTCACACCACAGGATCTTGGTTGGCACTGGGGATACAAAAGCTACTTGTAAGGAACTGACATCTCCATGTTTGCAGTGGGTTACATGGCCTCCAAGGTCTCTTCTAACTCAGAGATTCTGGGGTTCTGAGTCTCTTTTCCATGTCTTGATCTTAAGATCCATCAAATTAATTTATGTCCCTACCCTCCATGATCCTCACCCTTGGGCTTGTTTCAGAAGCTTGAGTGTATTGATGGCCTCAGGGGGATGGGCTCCTGAGCCCAGTCACTTAAGGGAACTGTAAAAAGAAGTTACACCCCATCCCCAAGCCACATCTGCACAACTGTGCCTTTGGGCACTCAGTGGGACTCCCTGAAACTGTTAGACTCTTTGGCCTGACAACTTGTATTCAAGTGAATACCTGGATTCAGGAATTTCTAGAAAACTGGTACTTAGGAAGATGGCCCAACCACAAGCTTTGCCTCTGTGTGGCCTTGCCCACAGGCCAACAAAACCATGTGTGTGTACACATGGTGTATGGTAATGTAAGTAGACAGAGGTTCATTGCCATAGATGTAAAACTCATCCAGTGTGAGGGGAAGGAAGACTTATTAAGGAGGAGACATGCTCAAAGTCTGGAGGTCAGGTCACAAAATTACCTAGCCTAAGAATGGGTTTGGTGTAAAAGAGGCTCCAGGTCAGATTTGGATGTGGTAGACAAGCACTCAGGGTCCCTTATTGTTGCCAAGCTTGGGCAAAGCTCATGTAAGGGAGATTCATGTAGGACCACAAACTGAGGGAGGATCTGGCGTCCAAGGAGGAAGAAGGAGAGTGACTGGGGACTCCTGCATTTGGCATATTGATGGCAAAGCACTAATTATCTCTTCTACCTCCAGACCTTCATGGGCACCAGATCTCTTAGCCTGAGTGGCTCCATATGGGACTCCTATCATCATAACTAGAACATCAAACTATAACCAACATCAACAGTATAAAATGCGCAGTTAATTCACCCTGGGAGGACGCCCTCTCTCCACTGCACCCGCAGCAGAGGAGGGGCTCGATTCTCCCCATTAGAGTCTTCCAGCCCACCTGGGGAAGCATGTCCTGGGTTTGTTGGGAGTTTGCACAGATGAGCTCCTACTTTGATCTCTGTTATAGCACTGGTATTGCTGAGTTTTAAGTCTGGTTATTTTTGTGAAATATAATCAATGTGACTTTTTAAAAATAAATGAAAGACATACAGCAGACATCACTAAATTAGACGTGTTACACATGTGGGTAACAGTGATTTTGATACTGGCAGGAATATGGGATAAAACTCTCAGCTCCATCTCAGCCCAGTATTCTCATTAAGTGAAGCTCTCTGGTAATTTGCATAGGACCAGTGCTAGTGGCCAGGGGTATGATGAGAAATGAGTTGCATTTTCTCTCCCCAAACCAAACAGCAGACAGACCTGAAGGAGTTATAGCTGGGAGGAATTATGGCATCTGAAAGACGATTGGCTTGAACCTTTACTCTCTGGCTAGCTGCGGCCATAAGAACTGAAGCAATCCCATGGCTATGGGATGGACCCTCCTATGGGGAAAGGGCCACGTGGCAGCTGCAGTTCAATAAAGGACCAGCAGATGGCAGCCTTGGCAGAGAACTGACTCATGGCATCACAATGGACGTTAACCCCTTGTAACCTAATAGAGAAAGCAGATATCAGGCTGTGAAGAAAGGGGCCCAGTCAGGGACCTGTACAGGCGCCCAGCCAGGAGCAGCCTTAGAAGCTGAGTACTGGTTTTCATTACTTATACAATAGATCATTTCGGAATTCCTCAAGGCCAGTATAATGCAAAGGGAAAGATGAAGGTGTCTTCAAACATGAAGTCAGCGAATTTAAAATCAGTTACTTGCACTATAAGACATGGTATTAAAGGAATGGGTGGAGAGGCTCAGAAAGAGGAGCCATAATCAGTGAGAGTGAGAATAACTCCATGGATAAGAAGTTATTTCTCCCAGACTAATCTCATTTCCTTTTTATGGAAGGATAAGGAAACTGGCCTTTCGGGGGGATTCTGTGGACATAGGTATGCTTGGACTTCAGCAAAATGTTTGATCAAGTCTCATGTTATCCTTGGAGACACAGTGGAGAGATGTGGGCTGGAGAAGAGTCCAGATGGATGGGTTCAGAACTGCTTGAGTGACTAGACCCAAAGAGTAGTCAGGAATCTGTCTGACCCTGTGCTGCTTGACATCATTTATCAACAACTTGGAGGAAAGTATAAATATCAAACTTTTTAAACTTCAAGGAGACCCAGAGCTATGAGGGAGGGCTGCTATCTTCTGTGAAAGAGTTGATATCCAAAAATATGTGGGCAGGTTAGAATGTTGGTCTACAACCATTAAGGTAAATTTAACAAGATCAATGTAAACTCCTACATGTGGATCCAGAAAATCAACCTTAAAAGGACAAGATCAGGGAGAGGTAACTGGATAACAAAGAGTTGATTTGAGAAAGCTCCGATGGCTCTAGTGGATTCCAGCCTCTACATTCGAGTAATGACACAAATATGAGATCCACAAAAGTGACTTGTATTGGGATGCATTAGGAGAGGTATGATATTGATAACAGAAAGTAACAGTCCCTCTGCCTTTGACCAGGACTGAACCCAGACTGAAATACAGTGACCAGTCCTGGGTGACATAGTTTGGGAACATGAGGCGGGTTAAGTGGGAAAGCATGCCAAAGAAGAACTCAGGATACCAAAGAACCTCATGCACTGTGGAAGGCCAGTTAAGGACATGGGGGTGTTGAGCCCAGGATAGAGAGAATGTACAGGACGCCATACTAGATAATCTGCAGGGACTCAGAAGGTTGTTAGGTCGAAGAGAAGGGATGGGACGTGGTCTGCTTGGTCCTAGAGAGCTTCCTCTCTCTTTTGCATTTCCTTTTTATCCCATCTCTAGCTCGCTTTGTACAATTGCTTGCTCTCTGCCCTTAGACTGGCAGCTCCTTGAGGGCAAGGGCTGTCTTTGGCCTTTTTTTGTGTCCCTACCACTTTACACAGTGCCTAGCACATGGGAGGCCTTAATAAATGTTTATCATGTGAATAAATTAAAAGCAGGAGAAGTGGGAAGTGGCAGAGAGACAGGCTCATATGGAAGGCACAAAGAAACCTCTTAACACTGAGGGATGCATTTAGATGGAATGAGGTTACCATTTCTGTAGGCCTTCAAGCAAAGACTGGATGACCACTGGTTGGGAATGTTGGAGAGACAGGGATTCTTGTCTGGATTCAGCTGAGATAGACGACATCACTCTGAAATTCTGTGAGTCTTAGGGTTTAAGTAAAGATCAGCTGGAGTGCCTCAAGTATCTGAAACCCACTGAAGTGGGGTTTGGGAAAGGGAAACAGTAATTGTATGCCTTAACCTGGACCTCCTGAGTTGAAGTCATTTAAGTTTGATTTCAGTCAATTAGAATTTTTTCCATTTTTGATTCTGAGGTGGTTTCTGGAACAACGGAGTAAAAGTGCTGGATTTGGAGTCAGAGGAGCTGGGTTCAAGTCAGGGGGCTCCTTCAGCTTTCATTCTTGGGCCTATCCCCATAAGCTTCCCCAGGACACATTCTTTGTCTTGATCATCACTGTGCGGAAACCTCAGAAAAGTTGACACAAAGCATTATTTATGGCTTTATGACCCTGTAGGTGCTCAGCAGACATCTGCCAGATGAGAGAATGTGGTCCCTTGTAGCTGAGATGTGACAAAGCCCCATGTCTGTGGCCACAAGTAGGGCCTGTGAGCAGTTCTCATGAATTGATGCTTCCTGTGGCCTTGGGGTGTGAAATTAAACCAACTTTACTAAGTCCTAAATGTTTCTCTCTTGGGAGAACCTGTGGACCAAGCAGCATCTCTCTTCTGGTCTCCTCCCTAGTGAGAATGTCAAGCTTGATCAGTCTAGCCTTCTGCAGCATGGATGCTTGTGGCCTGCCATTGGATATGATCTTACTCTGGAACCAGGACTGGACAAGGGGGATCATGCAGGCTGGTCAGCCTTTGGGAAACCACCAAGGTCTTTCAATATTCTCAAACTAATTCAGCTGGTATTGATCTATAATTGTGAGTCATGGGTCACTGCAGGGTCAGAAGGGCTGAGACTGATCTCCAGAAGGGCCATGAGGGTGTGTGGAAGGTGTGAGCATCTGTACAATGTTAGAGATGAGCAGTGATGGAGAGGAAATTCTGTAAAGGGTGTCTCCAAATGTCTGAGTCAAAAAGAAGAGGGGCCAGTCCTGGGGCCTAAAGGGGGACAGATGACCAATAAACAGCCTATGAGTTGTGCTAGTAGCTTTGTGACATCAAGGGGATAGCAGGAAAGCCCAAAGCATGCTGGGTTAACCTCCTGAGGAGATCTGCTGGGACAGAATGGATGGGCTATGTCTGCGTCATAGGTGAGGACTCTGGCCCTGATGAGATCCCTGGACCATTGGAATGCTTAGAGTAGAAGAGTGCGCACTTAGTAAGTTAATACTTGCATCCTGGTTATCTGTCTTTCCTGCTAACCTGGGAAGGTCTAGGGGCCAAGCGCCATGTTGATTTTTATCTTTGCAATCGTAGTGGACAGTGAGGCCCAGGAGGTGCTGGATAACTATTATATCGTGTTGAGTAGGGCAGATGGCCCTTGACCTTGAAATCTTCCTATTCTAATGGGTCCAGCTCATTTTAAAATAGGTTTTAAAAATATTTCCAGCCCACTTGTTCAAAAGCCCTTTCTGCCTTAGGTGGATAGAGAAGTACTGTGCATGGAAAGCAGGTGCCATTACTTCTGGGGCTAGGGTACATGATCTCATCTCACAATTACCAGACACAGATGGCTATCTTTTCTCAACTGGTGCATTCCAGTTTCCAACCTGCAGAAAGCCTATAATTTGGGGTTATTTGCAGAGCTGAGATGAGTGATCCACCACGAGCCCAGGGACTGCTCAGTTTGCTGGCTTGCTAAGCCCAGCTCCTTCATGATGACTGTCCTGCAGGAGCCCACTCAGGGGAACAACTGCTCCACAATCCTGACCCCCCCCCCAACTTTGCAAGAGAAAAATACTGTATGACACCTAGGAAAAATCTGAGGATTTCTGCTCTGGCCAGAGAAAAGCTGTTCTGACAGAAATTCCTCTAGCTAGGAATTTGAGCTAGGAAAATGTTAGAAAAAGAGGGACTTTCTTAGGGAAGAAAAATGAATTCTGAAGTAGAAGTTTTGCCATATCTCAGCAGTAATACTGGGGAAAAAGGAACAGAGTCTCATGGGAAACCTAGGCTTGGTTTGAAGTCAGGAGCAGCAAACTAGGGGAGAGGCATCTTGGAGGCAAAGCCAGAGGAGACTTGGGATGAGCCAAGGGCTCAAAAGAAACCCCCACTTCATCCTCCTTGTGCCAAATGGAGAAGGACCAATTAGGAAGGTCCCCTCAGCAGCTGGTGCCTTCCCCTCCCTTCTATATCTATCTTGTAGGAACCTAGCTGTTTGCAGATGGTCTCCCCCCACTAGAATGTAAACTCAGTCATGTTCTGCTTTGTTTTCTTTTTCAGGGTATCCACAGTACTTAGCAGAGTGCCTAGCACATAGTAGTCAATCAGCAATCATTTATTAAGCACCTACAATGTGTAAGGAAGTAGGCTAAGCTCAAAGAATAAAAGAAAGACAAAAGACAGTCCATGTCCTTGAAGAGCTCACAGTCTAATGGGGGAGACAGCAGGCACACAATTAGGGAACACGGGATAAGTGAGGAATCATCATCAGCAGGCAAAGGTGCTAGAATTAAAAGGGATCGTCAAAGGCTTACTGTAGATGGTGAAGTTTTATCTGGGACTTGAGGGAAAATAGGAAAGTCAGGAGGTGGAGATGAGAAAAGAACATCCCAGGCTTGAGGGGATAGTCAGCCAGAGGAAACACCTGGAGCTGAGAGATGCAGGGTCTTACAAGCACTCGATAAATGTGTATTGAAGCTGGATATGACCTTGGGTAAGTCACTTAACTTCCTTATGCATTGAACTGACAGTTTCTTAGGGAATTGGGAGGATCTCTTTGAAGTGATACAGGACAAAGTGAGTAGAACGAGGAAGACCATTTATGCAATGACAACTTTATAAAGAAAAATAACATTGAAAGATTTGAGAATTCTGATGAATGCAACGATAACCCATGATTCCAAAGGACCAAAGGTGAAGCATGCTAGCCAGCTTCTGAGAGAGGAGGATGCTCACAGACACATATCATTGGATGGGGTCAATGAGGAAATTGGCTTTTGATTCATTATGCTTACTTGTTATGAACATTTTTTTTTTCTTTTTTTGTCCTCCATTGTGGGAAAAGGTGAATAGAAGAAATGTTTAATCACCTGGAAAAAAGGAAGTAATATGATGAATGTGTTATTTATTTTAAAAAGCAAGGTGTACATAATAAAGATTCATTCTTTCACATACGTGCCTCTATTTCCTACTTTATATGTGGAAATATTTTCTTCTTTTGGTCTTTGTTAAATCAAAATAATTGAAAATTTTTAAATGTAAAAAAAAAATTGCTTAATGATTTGAGAGCAAATGATTGTGACGTGCTGCAGTAGACAACTAGAGACTTTGCTTCTTCTTCCTGTCTTTTGAAAACAAGATAAAGCTGTGACATCATAGCCCACAAACCCCCCAAACACCAGGCTTACTTCTCTGTCTACTACTTAGGTTCATCTGTGCTCCAGCATCAGCTGAGTTTATTTCTGGTTCATCTGTCTTGATGGCTTTACTTATTATTTCAAATAAAAATTTCTCTCAGTTTTTAACATTTTCACTCAGCATTGGACCCCTCTGAGACTATCAGGGAAGGGCCACCTTGTCCAGAGAAAGGATAACTGTCCGTTGCTGCTCACCAGCAGCTCCTTGCCCTTCCTCCCCGAGTGACTTCAGAATGTAGGTGACCTGAATCTCTTCAGTTAAGTAAGTCATGAGGAAAGACTATACTGAGAAGCATGTCAGGCAAAGAGCTCTGGATGGTGTCTGGATGGGCAGATTCTGAATTGTTGCAACGTCAGTCAATAAGTAAGTTTTGTGTAAGCATCTACCATGTGCTTAGTACTGAG